>NC_057887.1:6679255-6997892 GCF_019740435.1 Gambusia affinis | reverse complement strand
CTCAATAACACAAATAGTAAATTAGCCAATTATGTGGCATCGACAACATGAATATTTGTATTATTAAAGTTACTTTCTACAAACTCCTCTGAATATCCCTGACCATTTTAAAAGAAGGTGTCTTTTTTATTGATTTTTCTTATTTCATTGTTTCATAATTTTTTCATCACACTTGAAATGAAGCCAAAGCGATTTCTAATGAATTTTCATGTAGCATCATGGCAAAGTGTAGGGTTTGACCTCACCTTGGCACTCAGACAACAATTGGCCACACCACACACATTTATAAAATAAAAAAAAATAATGATGATAATTTTTTTTAAAAAGACGTTATCTTACCATAAACAAAACAAAAAAAGTCATTCTTTACCCACCTGCCCCTCCATTAGTGAATCCAGTCAGGTGAAGTCTGTAGCCGTCAGACTCTGGGCCCACGGAGAACGAGGTGTAACGAGCATACACCTTGTTTCCATCGAAGTCCTCCATGTCGATCAGCAGCTCTGTTCTCCTCTTAGTCAGGTGGAAGACGTTTTCCAGACCTTGAACACGACAGAAACATTGGAGAGAGTGATCTCTCTGAACTTTTGACTGGGGTTTCTCTCCAGTCTTCATAGCTGCTGCTGCGTTGGATTCATGTCTCACCCAGCCAGTATTCTCCCGCCGCGTTCCCGAAGCCGAACTTGTACTGATTCCAGGGCCTGTAGAAGTTCACGGAGCCGTCCATCCTCCTCTGGAAAACCTGCGGGGAGGTGAGGACGGTGATCCAGCTGAACGCAGCTCAGGGTTCCTCCCCGATGAGCTTTGATGCATTTTGAGTTGGATTTCAGAAATGGATGCTAATAACCAAATCACTTACAATGAGTTCAAACAGTGTTTAAGTGTTTTTTTTTGCTTTGGGTTCTTGTAAACTCTGACTGTAGATGGTGAGACCATAGATACATTTTTGTTGTGAACTCAAAATTATTTCCAATAGTTTCCCTTTAATGAAACCAGCTGGCTACAGGTAAGAACGCTATCTAAAAAAAAAAAAAAAAATAAAAAAAAAAAAAATAATAATAATAATAATAATAATAATAATAATAAAATAATGATAGGGATTCAAAATGCGTACAATTCCAGTTGTATTTTAACAGATGACTTTGAACTGAATCACAAAGGAAGCTTTTGAAACGTCTAAAATAATGAAAAGCAAATAATAAATTAAACAGCAAAAAGAAACAATCCCTACCGTCCACTTTCCTCCCAGAGAGTCCATGTCGCAGTAGACCTGCAGACACAAACATAGCAGCTGATTGAACCGGCATACTGATTCAGCTGCATATTGAGCCTCTTGTTTTTTTGTTTTTTTTTCCACAAGGAACAAAAAGAAACATAGCCTGATTGACCCCCTTCTGGACTCTTGAACCAACGCTGTGAAAACAATGAGTCCCATTATGTGTGAATCGGCAAGATACCAAGCATCAGAGCTCATAGATTCCTATCAGGCCAAACAAATTTGATGCTTGCTAGGCTGTTGTTAAAGATTAATTTTTTTACATATTATAAATCATCTACCAATATTGAGTGTACATGTGAACATTAACACCGGGCATTAAGAATCAGAATGTGATTATTAACTACTGACATTCCAGGAAGTTTGATCGTACCTGGACTGCCGACGTGCTCCCGATGGGATAGATGGTGTAAACTCCGCTGGGTCGGCTGGTGTCTTGGTTGTAGACGTCGTTGCAGTCCAGAGGGAGGCTGAGATCTGAGCAGCTGGTCGCCACGGGAACCAGCAGGAGAAGGAACAGCTGCAGCAGAGTAACAGTTTATTCACGACAAGTCTGTAGAGTTAGAACCTTTCTCAAATCAACGAGGAACATTCAAGAGTCCTGCGTTAACATCATAAAACTCACCTTAATGTTCATTGCTCTTCTGTAAGGATCTAACATATGATGACTGTCAGGTAGAGTCTCACCTGCTTTTATAACACAATGAGTTTCCAATTCATGAAAGTCCCCTATTTGGAAATCAGAGTTTTTCTTTCAAATGTGTTGCGCAACTGATCTGATAAAGTTACAGCAGTACATCTCTCTAATGCACCTCTCTACCTCTCCTTTTTTTTTATTTTAAAACACAGTTTCCCTCAAACCTCAATTCTACTGTTGCCACTGAACTTCATGTGTTTTGTAAATTTACCCATTTCATTTTACTAACTGTAATACCTGTTTGTGTTCCTTTACTACCTGTCCTATACCTGGTCACTACCTGAACTACCTGAAATAAAGGTTCACATTAAACCTTTATTAAATCTAAACGTTCTGATTGTCCTTTTCATTGAAAGGGCTCTGGTCCATTGTTTTAGGATTTTATTTTATTTTTTGCCCCATTTTTACTTGTTAATGAAATCACAAAAATATTTATATACAACTTAAGCCGCAACTCAAAAACATCGGGCTGCCAGCATACAGAGTTCTTTAAATCTTGTGCTACATTATGTTACAAAGATTAGAGGCCAAACATTTGAGTCACTGAAGCTTCATTACATATATTTAGGTTATAATCTGACCTAAGCAGTGTAATGTTAAGCTGGAACTAAGAGTGCTCTGATGTAGTATGATGCAATTATAAATTCCTTTTTTTTTGTCTGGTGGGTTTAATTTTTGCCGTAGCTGTGGATTGCAACATTTTGGGTTGACTTGTTATCTAAAAGCACTAGAGTATGACTTAACAGAACCTAAACCTGGGAGAAAATATGTACAGGTTTTCCTTTTCAAGAAAATTAAATACACAGTATTCATCAGAGACAACAAAAAACCAGAGGTTTATTTGCATTCTTTTTATTAGATTTGCCAACATTAGACTACAAGCATTAGAACAGTAGCATGAATGAAGTGATAATATAACTTTTTATTTTTCAAAAGCAATCATGTTGTTCAAAAATAGTCAAACATACACATTGTGTGACAGGAAATGAACAAAGAAAGCATAACTGTAAACCAATCATTAAGAATCAATAATAACACGAGTACAGGAAAAACTGATTATCAAGCACCGCAAAAACTATAAACCCCCCACCAAAGCTGTAAAATAGTAAAAAAAAATAAATCATAACATGAAATCAATATCTATGGCAACATCATATATTTTTCCAATGTCAATCATATATAAAATCCTGGAAGATCACAAGTATGTTTGACAATACACAGTTATCTATCCCATGGATGTGATAAATGAACAAAAAAGCATTTAAAACATGAAGATCATCCGATTGTCAACAGAAAGATGCAAGCAGTCGTTTCTTGCACAAAAAGCAATTGTTTTAAAGTTGTACAGTTAATGATAAAGGAGACATATTATGCAAAATGTTCTTTTTTGCCTGTTTCTGTCCTTTCATTTGGGTATCTACTGCTTATAGAAACAATCCATGAGCCAAAAAAAACCCATTATTTGGCAATTAGTAAATGTTTTACTGGAGTCTGAACCGTTTCAAAAACCTCTGCAGTACAAATTCCGTTACTGACAGCAACTCCAAGCCCAGCCAAGTCCCTCGCCTGAAAACCCAACTGGGTTTCCACCCACTTCCTTACAAGAAGAATTATGTTACTGAGAGGAAAAAAACTCACAAAAAAATAACGACTTTCTTTAGATTTATTACTTGCTTTCTGGCAAGGAGAGACACATTGAGTTACACGGACTGCAGGTCAGAACCTGTCTGCTGGAGAGAATTTTTTTTTTTCACCTTCGCTTATTTATTCTCAGCTTTTAGGCAAACAGGCCTTTTAAAAACTGTCACACTTTAACGTGACAGTAAAAAACTACGGAGGAGGGACATGAGGGTCATACATAAATTATGATCAAAAGTCCAAAAAAGAGATGAGAAGTTTGGAACTGATTGATTGATTGATTGATTGATTGATTGTTGTAAATTACCTAGTAAACTTTTGCTTTCATTACTCACACCTCTGTTTGAGCCATTTTTTTGTTTCAAACTGAATAAAATGTCTTTACAGACGCAGGCCCACATAGCTGTTTTTCCCCCACATTTTCAGACATGGGTAAACGGGCTCAGAGAAACTGGCATGGAAAGTGTGAAGGTGATCCACTTTCTCACCTCTGACTGCATAATACGACAAAGAACCAGCGGGCCAATCCAGATACACGCCAACACAGGACAAGCCGATCTTGGGAACAGGTTTTTCTGCGCAGTTTCCATTATGCTGTATGTAGAATGTGGGTTGTTGTTCATAGTCTTTTCTCCACCTCCACCCCAAAGACCAGCTCATTGTATTGAGACCAATGGTATTCCATTCATTTAAATCTCCTTTCCTGAGTATTCCTTCGTAAGAAACACCAACAGCGCTATCTCTACCTTTATCAATGTTCAGCTCCATCTCCCAGTAGTGGCGCTTTGTCAGCCTTTCTTTGAACATAAGCTGGAAGACTTCTTCAAATCTCAGGTGGTTATCGGGATATGACTGCCTGCCTCCGTGTGTCACACTCTTGGTTCCTTTGAGAATGAGGTTTGGGTGTGCCGTGTCTGGATCCATATTGAGGCTGCTGGCGTCTGAGGGGGAGAAAAACAGGTAACCTGATCAAGGTCACGATTTCAAAAAAGGTCTGTAGAGTTTTCATTTTATGTGCAACATCATACTTTACACATCTGTCTAAATATTTATTTTCTAAGTAATCTTCAGTGCAAGAAGTGAAGTATTCATTTGGCTTTTATGTACACTGTTGCTAAACAACAACAAATTCAAGTGGATGCTCAACATTGTCACAAGACCCAAACACTTTGGTTCAATGTTTGAGGTGTCACATAACAAGGCTAACAAGACTAATATGTCAAATATATTTTTATGTTGTTATATGTTACACATTTTGTTAAATGCCACCTATACATCTTTCTTCTCTTTGTAAGGGACTCCGTTCCTCCTCTGCCATATCAGATATAAATCCCTAGCTTTAGTCTGAGAAAACTTGTGACGTGCAGATAAATTTGATTTTATCAGACATTGGTCTGGGATAAAAATGAAAACAGTGAACAGTGACTTACACCACAGGAGATCTCTTCTTTCTGTTATTTTTTCTACATTAACAAAATTGGGTCTTTTAAAATCTTCCGTGATCAGTTTGTTGTTCCTGTAGTGGTAGATTGTCGCTCCTTTGTATTTCGTGTTTTTCATGGCCGTTACTACAAATCTGTATTTTGCTTCATTCTTCAGACCTGCCGCAAGCTCACTGATCTCTGTGGCTTTTTCTCTTATTCTTCTTAATTCTTCTTCTGAGAAGTACCACAGGTCCTCAGTGGCTGGACTGACATTCCCTGTGGCCTTGAAGTCCATTGTCTCCAGGTACTCTGCCATTTTCTGAAGATAAGGATCTGAAGGTTCCAGAGAGGTAAAAACGAAGCAGAGGACATCCTCTACTTCGGGGCGCAGAAGCTCCTCAACAACATCAGACTCTTTAGGGAGGATCTTTGCTCCGTCCATTGCCTCAACACAGGACTTGATCACATTGGATTCTCTTTCCATGTTTGCCATCCATTTATTTAATTTGTCTGAACTGAACGGAGACTTTTCTTTCTCATCCAAGAATCTCAACAGCTCTTTCTCGTCTTCCTTTCCTGCCCTGATGCCTGGAATCTTCTTTGCCATTAGTTCTTGAAGCATCCCTACGTACATGCTACACTTCTGCTTGAACCCTGACAACATTGTGGAAATCTGCGGGAATTGATAGCTGTCTGCCAAACAATCATTGCATCTCATTTTCAACTTCTGAAGCTCTACCAGGGCATTTTGAGCCTTTCCCAAAAGCCCAGTACTCAGTTCCATTTTCACCTCGGAAGCTGATGGATCAAAATTCTTCAGTGGCATCAACCAGACCTTCAGTGGAACACTGTGCTCTTTCTTTTCACCTAGTAGCGTTGGCAGATTTACGTACGTCAGCAGTGCATCCTGGAAGGATGTAGGGTTTTTGTCTGGAATCATATCTCCATAGAATGTGCAGGAAAATGTGTCAGCCACAGCTTGTTCTTCCTTGGACAGTTTAATGTCAACTTCTCCGCTCACGCTTATTGAGGGGAATTTGTTTATGGTAGCTTGGAGGTTGCCCTCAATCTTCTCAAGAGTTTTCGTGTCCACCTTGTTACTGTCCAACACAAAGAATGCATTTGCACCGTAAAGGATGCCGGTGACAACATGAGTGGCCAAACGCTTCATGTCATCAGCAATTTTCAGCTGCTTCTTCATTTCATCAGCCGATAAGTTCAGCTGCTTGATCGCGGTGGTGGCTTTGTACTGGAAGGTTATGCGGCTTTGATTGTGGGATTTCTTCTTGTCATTCAGATACTTTGCAGATCCTCCGACTTCAATCAGACCGCCCAGAAAACTGGCTTTTAGAGAGGCATTCACATCCAGCAGATTAGACTTCATGTCCAAGGAATCAGAGGAGGTGATTTTAAAATCACTGCTATGCTGAGAAGTCTCATTGATCATTTTTTGTAGGGTCGTTTCATCCCACAGAGTGACACCTGTAAAACATGATATCAGAAAGCAAATTAGAAGGAAAGACAGTAAAGATACTTAAGCAAGACAAAAACATATTTTTGCTTCTCTGTCAGGTTACATGTCTTACCACCTATAAATTGTTTCTTTGGGAAACAGTATAAATTTTTTTTAAATAATTTGTCCACGTCTGACCTTTGAAAAAAATAATTTGTTTTGAGGGGGTTTGTGGAAACCTTAAACAGACTTGTGCGGTTAGCTGTAAATATTTTCACGCACTTTTTAAAAAATCAAATACATATAGCCAGTGTTGGCATAGTTACTTTGAAAAAGTAACTTTAATCGGACTACTGATTACTCCTTGAAAATGTAACTTAGTTATATTACTGACTACTTTTTTTGGAAAGTAACTAAGTTACATTAAAAGTAACTTTTTAGTTACTTTCAGCAGCTGCTAACAACAACGCTGCGCCTCCTGTGAAAATCACATTGAGCTTTGCCAATATTTAATTGTCAGCTATTTTATAATGGTAACATCAACAATGTGTCTCCACTGATAAGGTTGAACTGAAGAGGAGATTGTAGAAAAAAACAGTACAAAAAAATAAAAAACCTGAGTAATTTGTGTGGTCCACTGTTGTCTGGAAAACTCTAAGAAGGATTTTAAAGCCCCACCCCTACCCCCACCTGCAGGTTCTGCGTTACGGCCCTGCGTTTGGTGTCGCAGCTCACAGAGCTCCTCCTGCAGCTCCACAGCTCAGATGGCTGCACAGATTTGTGACACTTATCTTAATATTAATAATCATAATGGCGTTAAGTTGCCATTATAATTATTTCCAACTACGGACACGTTTATTCGTGGCTGTTTTCACGTTTATTGCGCTGTTCATATTGGTCTCGATGTTTGCAGTTTTCTGGAGCGCAACGTGAAGCTCGACGTCATTCAGAGGTAATATATTAACTTGACATTAACAAAGACACAGCGGGACGGATCATCCAGGAAATGATGGACAGGGAGAGACGGAGTAAGACTCCCTTAATGACGAACAAATTCTGGGATTTATTATGAGTCTCTGCTTATTTCCAAGCCCAAATGAGCAACTTCACGTTCAAAAACGAGCCAAAAAAGGCGCAACCCGCCACTCATTAAATCTGCAAGCGACTTTAAAAAAATGAAGCCCAAAGCCGTTTATAATAATCAGACTTGGCGACAGAAACTCAAAATAGTTCAGTTTTCCACCAACAAAATCATCTCCCTCCATTGTTTACATTTCTGTCGCATAGGGCGTCGGTCACTTTCGACAAGGCAGTAGAGGAAATACGATTAAATAACAAAAGAAGATAGTAACGCACAGTGATTTTGATAAGTGACTGTAGTCTGACTACTCGATTTGAAATAGCAACGCGTTATATTACTCGTTACTGAAAAAAGTGGTCCGACGTCAGTAACGCGTTACAAATTAACGCGTTACTGACATCACTGCATATAGCCTATAGGCATAAATTCAAGCTGCGAGACTCTCTTCAGCCTACTGGCATCATCAATTACCACGCCTCCTCCTCAGCCAACCAGCACCAGATTGTCGCTCCGCCCCAGCCAATCACCACGCAAGAGCTCGACGACTGTTTTAGCTAACATTACCTGCATCCAACAGTTTTACTCAACACAGTCGGTTTGTTTGGGGAAAGAACTGTGCAAAATTCTTTACGTTTTGCTAGTTTGCTGTCATGATTCTAACACACCGGAGCAGCAGGCCTCCTTCGCTGTTGCGCAGGTGTAAACCCAGCGCGAACTTCTTAGCACTCATGTTTCGTTTAATAACAGGTATGCTTAAACTACAAAGAGAGACAGAGAATAAAAAGATAGGAGTGGTTTTGAGTTGATCACCTGTTCGGGTTATTTTACCTTTGTTTACCTTTGCTGTGGCGCATTACAGCCGCTGTAGTTTCTAACCTTTGGACTAATTACCTCGTTCGTTTGTGAGTAAACGTCATTCACAACAAACATCAAATAGAACAAATATATTTCAATTTTTTATTTTTTTTCCCCCCACCAGGGGGTCATTTTTGTGGGCTCTAGTGTCCCTTTTATCATGGTGGGCTGACGGGGGGGGGGGAGGACATGCGGCGGGTGTCGTCGGGTCCGGGAATCGAGCCCGCGACGGCCGCATCGGGGACTGGGGGCCTTCGGGCGTGGGGCGCGCTGGCCTCTACGCCACCGGAGCACGCCCCATATTTCAAAAAATTTTAACAAACAAATGGCTTCTACCGCAATAATTATGTGAAATTAAATCAATTATATCCCAACTTCAGAAGATTTGCCTTTACCTTAACAGAGCTATTTGGTTCCTCCTATCAGTCTGTAGCTTCTCATATTGACGTCATCACACCAAATTTCAGATCTACCATAACTGACTGACACCTGCTGGCCTCAGGTTTGCAACCAGCTTGTGACTAAAAAACCAGTAACCTCCTCCCACTTGACGACATGAACTTGTTAATTCCTCTGTCCATTCTAGTAGCTGATATATCGTAAAAATCCGGCAGAAATGATGCGCTAATTTACATAGAAACAACGCGCCACAGGCTTTGTTCGTGAGACTTGCGGTCACGTGGGTCGGTTGTGGGCGGAGCTTGGTAAAGTCCAAGGAGGCGTCCTTGGCAGCTTACTTGGCGCCATCGTACAACCATGGTGTGGGCGGCTCTGCCATCTTGTCCTCAAAACAATGCAGGTTTTCCACATCCCAGTCGCGCTCAAGCAACCACTGCTCGCTCCCTGACCTCGGCCACCATGCTTCAAGTTTATCAAGTTTAATTTTTAAGTGTATACATTGACAGCCTTCAATCTGCATAATGATTGATGTGGTTATCTGAAACAAAAATTGTTTGATGAAAATTTCTTGATTTCTATATTTTCTGAAAAAATATATTTCTATCTGTCAGTAAATTTCTACTTTATTGCTAAGCAGCTCACACTGACACTAGTATTAAATGTTTTAGAAATGCATCGGACTCTTTGTAAGAGGTATTTCAACAGCGCCAAATTTGCCTGTTGACATATTTTATCTTCTTATTTATTTATTTTTCTACCAGTTTTTTTGGCTCAGGTGGTTTTTTTGTTTGAGAGTAGTTAGACAGGGTAGTGAAAGAGGGGGAAGACATGCTGTAAAGCTCAAAGGTCAATTGAACCTGCGATGGCCATGTCAAGGACTAAGGTGTCCTTTTGTGAGTTGTTCACCACTCCTGCACCACCACAACTCCCTGACTGGTACAGTATCTGTCTCTAGTGAAGCTTGTGTCATGACATTAGACGTAGGAAATGATCACGGCATTTCAAGTAAAGCCAAAATAAAAAGGTCTTTAAAATAAAAGTCTTAACTTTTAAGCTAATTCAACACAAAAAAGTAAGTCGTCATCGCTAAACCCAAAGAATTAAGTGACATTAATGTAAATATAAGTCCATAACATGAACTACAGCCCAAATACACTTTTTAGAGTGTGATTCACATATCTTTAGCAATAGTTCTGAGTATCTTTTACATTAAATTTTTTAATTAGAGATTTGAAAAGATTTGTTTGAAAACATAAAGGCTAATAGACATAAAGAAGTTCATTCTTACCTGGGATGATTTGATCTTTGTTAGCATTATATAGCATGCCTAAGGTAAAAGGTCGACCAAGAGCAGCAACTTGAGTAACACCTTTGTCCATGTTTCCTGCATGAAAAAAAAGATTCGATAACGTGACTTAAATCTATCCATGTGTTGTGAAATAATAATGTTATTTGATAAGGAGAGTTGATGGATAGATGGATAATTTCTTCATTGTTCAAAGGCAGGGCAAGTTAAGACAGAATAAATTAGATCATTGTGATGTTTAAATGAAAGTAGCATATATTTATCTTTAGCTGTGCAATAATTCCTTACCTGGTGAAGTTGAGTTATGAAGATAAGTGATACGGTAATATTCTTGGCTTCTGACAAGTGTGTCCAGGAGCTTTTTTACTGCTCAGCTCACAGAGCTATTTATGCTGAATCGGAAGCCCCGCCCCTTAGATGCCTCGTCTCCGAGCATGTCCATCCCCAAGGACACTTAAAAACTTTTATTGTGATATGATTGCTTACAATGTGGGATTGTTTTAAGTACATTTCAATTGTTTAAATATTGGTAATTTTTCTTAGTAATGGTACCGACTGACTTTTGATTAAGCGGTTTTTGAATTTGTTTTTCTCATTCAGTCAAAGATATGTTGAGTTTATATAAAATTATCAGTTTTATACATACATTTATATGGTTGTATTTTTGTTTTGTCCAAGTTCTTTTGGTTTCTTCTACTACATTTGCTTAAAGGGATTCAACTTGACAGTGTTGCACAATAAATTCTTGACAGGTTTGTTTTCTCTATAAGCCCCAATAAAGTTTGCTGATGCAACACATGTGTTTGGACCATTCTTCATTTTGGATTTTCAATTTTTCAATGTCAGAGTGGATAGAACATGTTTTTCTTTTGAGTTTTGGTCTTTTATTCTGCTACTTCAGCAATGCATAATAATTCAGACTTATTTGGTTTCCAAATATCTAAAAGTAGCATATCTTGGTAAAAAAAAAGAAAAAAAAAGAAAAAAGAGACTGACTTAAAATAGTCGTTTTGAACCCACTTAATGAAAAAAGGTTAAAAAAAAACTTAATAAATTGAGTCTGATAAACTTTCTATATGCAGTTGAATAGACATAATATATTGAGTTGGTTAAACTCATTAAAATAAGTTGGATAAACTTAATTGAATTCTGTGTGACCAATTGAAGCAATTAAATTAAGTAGGTTCAACTCATTTCTTTTTTCAGTGCGTGGCTCCTTCAACTCATTAAAGGTGAAGCACCTGTTTTTCTAGTGGCTTTACCCTGGAAAATTATATGAACAGGATTCAACAAGCAAGTTGTCAGAGGAGGGAGTTCCAAACTACAATGGCAAGATGAAGCAACTGCACAGAAATTCGTCTGAAAAACTCTGAGGACTTTCCAGTTTTCAGCACAATTACACATTCTAAATAGGTTGCACAACTGAGAATATTTTCATAATCTTTTCTGGGTCTGTTCTTCGTGCATGAGGGTTGATTATATCACTCAGTGTGAATATGGACAGACAGAATCGACCTAAAATCTGGAGGTGCACACTAACAATGTGACAAAAAGGATGAAAACAGATTGCAATTGTAGCATCCAGTCAGCTTTTTAAACTGTTACACCGATAAACAGGATAAAAAACAGGAGCTGGAGCTGGAGAACAAGAATTACTCTTCAGAAAGTTTATTTGTGCTGTAGTTCATTTCATGGATGTATTTTCATTAAGCTCACATGATTTTTTCTTTTTTTGGTTTACAGATGAAAACTTACTTTTTGTGTTCAATTAACTTTACAAAGTTATATCTTGAACTTACAGGAACATTTTACTTTGAATTCATCTGAAACAATTGAGTTCAATGACAATTTTGCGTCCTATGTCTGTCCAGCAGTGATCATCCAACCCAATTCATAAAGTTTATCCATCTTTATTTACTAAGTTTTTATAACTTATTTCGTTAGGTTTAACATGACAAATTTTAGTCACTCTTACTCAAATCATTTATTTTTTTCTAATAAATAACTTAAATCTCTTTCAATTACTTGTGCTGAAAGCCAAGTCAAACCTTTAAGTTATTCCAAACTAAAAAGCTAAAATATCCTAAATGACATTATCACTCACACTGTAATTAAATACAACTTCAATTAAAATTATTTTAAACGTATCTTTGAACATATAGAACGTTTCACGTTTTTTGTGGTTCTTGTTGCTCCTTGTGGATTTTTGTGTCACGATTGTTTAGCCCAAGTTTTTACATTTGAAACTTTTTTCCACATTGCATGTCTTTGCACAGATTGTAGCATAAAATGTCTCACAATTGTGAAGTAGAAGGAATATAGTTCATTGTTATTTTAGTTTTCCAAACATCCTGTACACTGAACAAAGAAAATAGTTGAACCAACTTAATTAAATTGCTGCAATTGGTGATAAGTAGTTCAATTAAGTTTATCCAAATTAATTGATTAAGTATCCTACATGTGAAGTCATGATGCAAGCTTCACCAGCGACAGATCTTGTACCAACCAGGATGCTGTGGTGGAGCACAACTCACATGAGACCTTAGTCCTCTACTCGGCCATCGCAGGTTCGATTCCCGGCCTGATGACCTTTAATGCGTGTCTTCCCCCTCTGTCATTATCCATCTTCCCGTCTAACTGCTCTCAAAAAAAGGTTGCCTGCAAAAAACCCTTTTAAAAAAGAGATCCTTTTATTAGTTTCTTTATTTGAAGCCAACTAAATGATTTGAGTGAGACTGACTTAAAATAGTCGTTTTAAACCCTCTTAATGAAAAAAGGTTTAAAAAAAACTTAATAAATTGAGTCTGATGAACTTTCTATATGCAGTTGAATAGACATAATATATTGAGTTGGTTAAACTCGTTAAAATAAGTTGGATAAACTTAATTGAATTTTGTGTGACCTGTTGAGAATTTATTTTGGGTTTAACCAGGATTTGTTTAGGACTTATTATTTGGGATATTATAATTTAATATCAGGTAACTATTTTAGTTGCAGTTAGTTCAGAAATCTAGTTAGCATTTTATAGTTAGTATCTGGTTCAAAACTGACTATTTGTGGTCGTTTAACAGAATGGACTCAGTATCCCATGATGCTTTGCACAAGTTTAAGAAGAACTGGAGGTTAGACGAAGAGGTAGAATTGAGGAGGTTTTACCGAGAAAAAGAGCTATGTTAGCCGAACACCTACACTCTATCGTGTATTGTTATGTATGATTCTTTCATCCTTTTTTTTTTATTCACTAAAGTTCAGTTGAATAATCCACCCGACTCCTTTTCGTCTTTGAATCAGTCGAATATACAACATGACCAATTGAAGCAATTCAGTTAAGTTGGTTCAACTCATTTCTTTTTTCAGTGCGTGGCTCCTTCAACTCATTAAAGGTGAAGCACCTGTTTTCTAGTGGCTTTACCCTGGAAAATTATATGAACAGGATTCAACAAGCAAGTTGTCAGAGGAGGGAGTTCCAAACTACAATGGCAAGATGAAGCAACTGCACAGAAATTCGTCTGAAAAACTCTGAGGACTTTCCAGTTTTCAGCACAATTACACATTCTAAATAGGTTGCACAACTGAGAATATTTTCATAATCTTTTCTGGGTCTGTTCTTCGTGCATGAGGGTTGATTATATCACTCAGTGTGAATATGGACAGACAGAATCGACCTAAAATCTGGAGGTGCACACTAACAATGTGACAAAACTGATGAAAACCGATTGCAATTGTAGCATCCAGTCAGCTTTTTAAACTGTTACACCGATAAACAGGATAAAAAACAGGAGCTGGAGCTGGAGAACAAGAATTACTCTTCAGAAAGTTTATTTGTGCTGTAGTTCATTTCATGGATGTATTTTCATTAAGCTCACATGATTTTTTCTTTTTTTGGTTTACAGATGAAAACTTACTTTTTGTGTTCAATTAACTTTACAAAGTTATATCTTGAACTTACAGGAACATTTTACTTTGAATTCATCTGAAACAATTGAGTTCAATGACAATTTTGCGTCCTATGTCTGTCCAGCAGTGATCATCCAACCCAATTCATAAAGTTTATCCATCTTTATTTACTAAGTTTTTATAACTTATTTCTTTAGGTTTAACATGACAAATTTTAGTCACTCTTACTCAAATCATTTATTTTTTTCTAATAAATAACTTAAATCTCTTTCAATTACTTGTGCTGAAAGCCAGGTCAAACCTTTAAGTTATTCCAAACTAAAAAGCTAAAATATCCTAAATGACATTATCACTCACACTGTAATTAAATACAACTTCAATTAAAATTATTTTAAACGTATCTTTGAACATATAGAACATTTCACGTTTTTTGTGGTTCTTGTTGCTCCTTGTGGATTTTTGTGTCACGATTGTTTAGCCCAAGTTTTTACATTTGAAACTTTTTTCCACATTGCATGTCTTTGCACAGATTGTAGCATAAAATGTCTCACAATTGTGAAGTAGAAGGAATATAGTTCATTGTTATTTTAGTTTTCCAAACATCCTGTACACTGAACAAAGAAAATAGTTGAACCAACTTAATTAAATTGCTGCAATTGGTGATAAGTAGTTCAATTAAGTTTATCCAAATTAATTGATTAAGTATCCTACATGTGAAGTCATGATGCAAGCTTCACCAGCGACAGATCTTGTACCAACCAGGATGCTGTGGTGGAGCACAACTCACATGAGACCTTAGTCCTCTACTCGGCCATCGCAGGTTCGATTCCCGGCCTGATGACCTTTAATGCGTGTCTTCCCCCTCTGTCATTATCCACCTTCCCGTCTAACTGCTCTCAAAAAAAGGTTGCCTGCAAAAAACCCTTTTAAAAAAGAGATCCTTTATTAGTTTACTTCTTTATTTGAAGCCAACTAAATGATTTGAGTGAGACTGACTTAAAATAGTCGTTTTAAACCCTCTTAATGAAAAAAGGTTTAAAAAAAACTTAATAAATTGAGTCTGATGAACTTTCTATATGCAGTTGAATAGACATAATATATTGAGTTGGTTAAACTCGTTAAAATAAGTTGGATAAACTTAATTGAATTTTGTGTGACCTGTTGAGAATTTATTTTGGGTTTAACCAGGATTTGTTTAGGACTTATTATTTGGGATATTATAATTTAATATCAGGTAACTATTTTAGTTGCAGTTAGTTCAGAAATCTAGTTAGCATTTTATAGTTAGTATCTGGTTCAAAACTGACTATTTGTGGTCGTTTAACAGAACGGACTCAATATCCCATGATGCCTTGCACAAGTTCAAGAAGAACTGGAGGTTAGACGAAGAGGTAGAATTGAGGAGGTTTTACCGAGAAAAAGAGCTATGTTAGCCGAACACCTACACTCTATCGTGTATTGTTATGTATGATTCTTTCATCCTTTTTTTTTTATTCACTAAAGTTCAGTTGAATAATCCACCCGACTCCTTTTCGTCTTTGAATCAGTCGAATATACAACATGACCAATTGAAGCAATTCAGTTAAGTTGGTTCAACTCATTTCTTTTTTCAGTGCGTGGCTCCTTCAACTCATTAAAGGTGAAGCACCTGTTTTCTAGTGGCTTTACCCTGGAAAATTATATGAACAGGATTCAACAAGCAAGTTGTCAGAGGAGGGAGTTCCAAACTACAATGGCAAGATGAAGCAACTGCACAGAAATTCGTCTGAAAAACTCTGAGGACTTTCCAGTTTTCAGCACAATTACACATTCTAAATAGGTTGCACAACTGAGAATATTTTCATAATCTTTTCTGGGTCTGTTCTTCGTGCATGAGGGTTGATTATATCACTCAGTGTGAATATGGACAGACAGAATCGACCTAAAATCTGGAGGTGCACACTAACAATGTGACAAAAAGGATGAAAACAGATTGCAATTGTAGCATCCAGTCAGCTTTTTAAACTGTTACACCGATAAACAGGATAAAAAACAGGAGCTGGAGCTGGAGAACAAGAATTACTCTTCAGAAAGTTTATTTGTGCTGTAGTTCATTTCATGGATGTATTTTCATTAAGCTCACATGATTTTTTCTTTTTTTGGTTTACAGATGAAAACTTACTTTTTGTGTTCAATTAACTTTACAAAGTTATATCTTGAACTTACAGGAACATTTTACTTTGAATTCATCTGAAACAATTGAGTTCAATGACAATTTTAAGGCCCTATGTCTGTCCAGCAGTGATCATCCAACCCAATTCATAAAGTTTATCCATCTTTATTTACTAAGTTTTTATAACTTATTTCTTTAGGTTTAACATGACAAATTTTAGTCACTCTTACTCAAATCATTTATTTTTTTCTAATAAATAACTTAAATCTCTTTCAATTACTTGTGCTGAAAGCCAGGTCAAACCTTTAAGTTATTCCAAACTAAAAAGCTAAAATATCCTAAATGACATTATCACTCACACTGTAATTAAATACAACTTCAATTAAAATTATTTTAAACGTATCTTTGAACATATAGAACATTTCACGTTTTTGTGGTTCTTGTTGCTCCTTGTGGATTTTTGTGTCACGATTGTTTAGCCCAAGTTTTACATTTGAAACTTTTTTCCACATTGCATGTCTTTGCACAGATTGTAGCATAAAATGTCTCACAATTGTGAAGTAGAAGGAATATAGTTCATTGTTATTTTAGTTTTCCAAACATCCTGTACACTGAACAAAGAAAATAGTTGAACCAACTTAATTAAATTGCTGCAATTGGTGATAAGTAGTTCAATTAAGTTTATCCAAATTAATTGATTAAGTATCCTACATGTGAAGTCATGATGCAAGCTTCACCAGCGACAGATCTTGTACCAACCAGGATGCTGTGGTGGAGCACAACTCACATGAGACCTTAGTCCTCTACTCGGCCATCGAGGTTCGATTCGGCCTGATGACCTTTAATGCGTGTCTTCCCCCTCTGTCATTATCCATCTTCCCGTCTAACTGCTCTCAAAAAAAGGTTGCCTGCAAAAAACCCTTTTAAAAAAGAGATCCTTTATTAGTTTACTTCTTTATTTGAAGCCAACTAAATGATTTGAGTGAGACTGACTTAAAATAGTCGTTTTAAACCCTCTTAATGAAAAAAGGTTTAAAAAAAACTTAATAAATTGAGTCTGATGAACTTTCTATATGCAGTTGAATAGACATAATATATTGAGTTGGTTAAACTCGTTAAAATAAGTTGGATAAACTTAATTGAATTTTGTGTGACCTGTTGAGAATTTATTTTGGGTTTAACCAGGATTTGTTTAGGACTTATTATTTGGGATATTATAATTTAATATCAGGTAACTATTTTAGTTGCAGTTAGTTCAGAAATCTAGTTAGCATTTTATAGTTAGTATCTGGTTCAAAACTGACTATTTGTGGTCGTTTAACAGAATGGACTCAGTATCCCATGATGCTTTGCACAAGTTCAAGAAGAACTGGAGGTTAGACGAAGAGGTAGAATTGAGGAGGTTTTACCGAGAAAAAGAGCTATGTTAGCCGAACACCTACACTCTATCGTGTATTGTTATGTATGATTCTTTCATCCTTTTTTTTTTATTCACTAAAGTTCAGTTGAATAATCCACCCGACTCCTTTTCGTCTTTGAATCAGTCGAATATACAACATGACCAATTGAAGCAATTCAGTTAAGTTGGTTCAACTCATTTCTTTTTTCAGTGCGTGGCTCCTTCAACTCATTAAAGGTGAAGCACCTGTTTTCTAGTGGCTTTACCCTGGAAAATTATATGAACAGGATTCAACAAGCAAGTTGTCAGAGGAGGGAGTTCCAAACTACAATGGCAAGATGAAGCAACTGCACAGAAATTCGTCTGAAAAACTCTGAGGACTTTCCAGTTTTCAGCACAATTACACATTCTAAATAGGTTGCACAACTGAGAATATTTTCATAATCTTTTCTGGGTCTGTTCTTCGTGCATGAGGGTTGATTATATCACTCAGTGTGAATATGGACAGACAGAATCGACCTAAAATCTGGAGGTGCACACTAACAATGTGACAAAACTGATGAAAACCGATTGCAATTGTAGCATCCAGTCAGCTTTTTAAACTGTTACACCGATAAACAGGATAAAAAACAGGAGCTGGAGCTGGAGAACAAGAATTACTCTTCAGAAAGTTTATTTGTGCTGTAGTTCATTTCCTGGATGTATTTTCATTAAGCTCACATGATTTTTTCTTTTTTTGGTTTACAGATGAAAACTTACTTTTTGTGTTCAATTAACTTTACAAAGTTATATCTTGAACTTACAGGAACATTTTACTTTGAATTCATCTGAAACAATTGAGTTCAATGACAATTTTAAGGTCCTATGTCTGTCCAGCAGTGATCATCCAACCCAATTCATAAAGTTTATCCATCTTTATTTACTAAGTTTTTATAACTTATTTCGTTAGGTTTAACATGACAAATTTTAGTCACTCTTACTCAAATCATTTATTTTTTTCTAATAAATAACTTAAATCTCTTTCAATTACTTGTGCTGAAAGCCAAGTCAAACCTTTAAGTTATTCCAAACTAAAAAGCTAAAATATCCTAAATGACATTATCACTCACACTGTAATTAAATACAACTTCAATTAAAATTATTTTAAACGTATCTTTGAACATATAGAACATTTCACGTTTTTTGTGGTTCTTGTTGCTCCTTGTGGATTTTTGTGTCACGATTGTTTAGCCCAAGTTTTTACATTTGAAACTTTTTTCCACATTGCATGTCTTTGCACAGATTGTAGCATAAAATGTCTCACAATTGTGAAGTGGAAGGAATATAGTTCATTGTTATTTTAGTTTTCCAAACATCCTGTACACTGAACAAAGAAAATAGTTGAACCAACTTAATTAAATTGCTGCAATTGGTGATAAGTAGTTCAATTAAGTTTATCCAAATTAATTGATTAAGTATCCTACATGTGAAGTCATGATGCAAGCTTCACCAGCGACAGATCTTGTACCAACCAGGATGCTGTGGTGGAGCACAACTCACATGAGACCTTAGTCCTCTACTCGGCCATCGTGTAGTGGTTATAAAACTATTTTAGATAACTAAAAGCGAAAACAAGATCTAGTGATCTGCGATCGATTGTTTTGGTCTTTCAAGTTCGGTGCTACAGACAGATATGCTAAAGGGTAGCCTAAGTTTAATGAAGTCTAAAAACAATGTATTTTCTTTAATGTTACTTTTCCGGCTATGTTTGTTTTTTATAATTCTTGAAAAGTTCAACCTTTTAGATTTTCAGTTATGACAGTTTGTTAATCGTTCGGGTTTCGGTTGGTTTTGTCTGATCGAATGTAGGGGAACGTTAATGTAACGGTTCTGCTCCTCCATTACAACACTGGAGACGAAGTAGTAACATTGTGTCCGTGTTTTCATTATTCCCCTACAGGTAAAGTTCTTATTTATAAGGTGTAACTTTAAAGCTATCGATTACATTCTTTTAATGAACAGGGAGCGTTGTGGTGACTGTGATAACTATAGTCTAAGAGCTACTATATTCACCTTAACCTCCTGGTTAGCTGCGTCTTGTGTGTTCGGTTTGTTTTACTGTGTTGGCATAACCGGAATGTGTGTAATGTTGACTCAATATGTGACAGTGTAATGTCTGAAACTGTTTTGAAATATTACCATTACAACACTGGAGACGAAGTAGTAACATTGTGTCCGTGTTTTCATTATTCCCCTACAGAGTTTTTACTCCTAAGGGGCGTAACATTTTGGAGGCACCGCTGGGATTGAGTGAGACAAAGATTGACTTCTGCTAGGATCAGACGTCTCCAGCTCTCATTCAGCTCCCCCTTAACTTACTTATCCAGGCCGACAACATCTACTGGACAACTGTGTAGCAGTCTGAGTTTCTGTAACCGACGGCAACAGTAATCTGAGGTTAACCTAAGGTGCCAGGAGTGCTGCAACCAAGGTTTAGCAAACAAATTACTGCTACAACAGAACGCTGATCAGCTTTCGCAACAAAGATGGAGTCAACAGAGGTAGAGGCGTTACAGTTGGAGATAATCGGACTTTTGTGCACACTGCCTACAGAAAGCCTAACAGAACTGTGTGATTTTCTCACCATTGCTGGGCCAAAATTTGAACATGTGGCAGGAAAGAATAGAACATCGCTCATTTTAATGATTAGTAATCATCTACAGAGTGATAAGTTCCAAAAGCTAGAGGATTTGGGAATGTCAGAGTTTCTGTGCTTCAGAGATAAGATAACTGAGCTCCGAGTTGAGGCTACAGATATCCAAGTAAAGGAACTTAAAGCAGCACGACACGCACAGCAGAATGAATATGATGAGATACTGGGTACTACATCAACAGAAACCAGATCTTCTCAGTCTCATGTACCATCCCAAATAAAACATACTCACGAGGAGGATGTACATAAAGTTCAGACTGCCATGTCCAGCCTTGGAATTCCAGCTTCAGCTCTACGTCAGACCCCTGCTGTATGGCACAAAGAATTTAAAATATCTGGACAAATTGGAGACCCAGGACAAAAGGATCGCCTCACGTTTTCCAGTCTCGCACGACAGATTGAGCATGGCCTCCTCAAAGGCTTTCCAGAGACAGAGATTGTTGATGCTGTCATAAGGGCCATTGTCCCAGGGATGCAATTACGGAGCTACCTAGAGGGAAAAAATGACCTTACGCTCCCCACTCTGAGAAGAATACTGCGCTGCCATTATCAGGAAAAAAGTGCAACAGAATTATATAAACAGCTGTCATCAGAAGCACAGAGCATTAAAGAGACTCCTCAGAGTTTTCTCATCCGCACTCTGGACCTACGACAGAAGATTCTGTTTGCATCACAAGAGTCAGAGTCAGGCTTACGTTATGATCCAGTGCTAGTGCAGAACATGTTTCTCCATACCGTTATGACCGGTTTGTTGAACGATAACATAAAACGTGACCTTCAGCCATCTCTAGAACAAGCTGGTGTTTCTGATGAACTTTTATTTGAAAAGTTAAATATTGCATGTGCTTATGAAAGTGAGAGACAGGACAAGAAAAAAATGCACCACAGCGATCTGTGACTGTTCACTCTGCTCAGTCTGACTACACCACCACTGAGAAGAAGGACAAAATCAGCCAGTTGAGTCACAGTAAGAGTCAAACAGATATTCTCTCGGAACTGCAGGAGATGAAAGCAAATATGACCCTGCTTAAAGATCTGAAAGCTGAAGTGTCTTCTATTAAAGAGTCTATGCAGCAGCCCTCTTATCTACAGAGGCAGCACCCAAGCCCAGTATCAGGACCAGATTGCACACCAGCTCAACCAGCACCAGCTTACCACAACTCATCACAAACACACAAGCCTGCAGTGCAACATGGTTACCATCAAGCTACTCCAGTGCAATACAGCTACTTGCAACCCCATTCAACACAACACAATTATTTACCACCACCCCCAGGACAATACGATCACTTTCCACCCAATCAGAGATATGGAAATCAACGCCCCCTCTCCACAACTTCACCACGGCCTAAGAGGAGGTGCTACGCCTGCCAGCAGGAAAATTTGGAGGACTGCTTTCACTGCTTCAGGTGTGGCAGCAGTGAACACTTCTCAGCTGGCTGCAGGATGAGGAGATCAGGCCAATTCAGAGGGAGTGCTTTAAACGAGCAAGGGTTACCCCAGCGGGGCAGGGAGTGACCGCGTCATCAGCAGTGCCCCAACTCTGTGCACACTGTGGTGCAAGCGGTTAAAGGTGAGATTGAGACAATGTTCATCTTGCAAAAGTGTGTTATACTGCTCCAAGAGATGTCAGCATGAACATTGGGCTGTACATAAAGATCAATGCCCGACAGCTTCCTGTAGTACTGTCCGAGCCTCACCACGAAAGAAAAAGCAAGTTAAAATTGCTCCACTAGTTGGAAAAAAATATCTGGTTGACTGTTATATCCAAGGTCAGCAAATTAGGGCATTGTGGGACTCTGGCTCACAAGTGACTGTAGTCAGTGAACAATGGAAAGCGGAACATCTGCCAGATGTGACTTTGAGAGGCATTTCTGAGATAATTGAAAACAGTGATAATTTGAATCTCATTGCAGCCAATGGCCAAAACATGCCGTACTTGGGATGGATAGAAGTCACATTCAAGCTAGCTGCAGATGGAGTCCCAACAACGGAGGTTGTTGTCCCTTCACTAGTAATTAAAGGGAATAGTCTTGCTCCCTATTATTGGTTCAAATGTCATTGGCCTGATAGTGGATACTGAGCTGCAGCAAAGCAAAGACACCAATAAACAGCAATTAATCAAAGCTGTCCAAACAGCTTTTTCTGACTTTGAAATGGATGATGCTGAAGTATTTGTGGCTACAGTTGCTGCTGAACAGCAATTTTTGGAGTATAATGTCAAGACCACCAGAGGACAAGTACATATCCCAAAACATACATCAGTAAAAGTAGAGTGCCGTGTTATGACAACTCTTTCACAGGAGACAACTCTGATCTTCGAACCCAGTGTCAACCCACAGTGGTCAGAAGGCCTAGAGTTCACTGACACCCTCTTAAAACTGGAGAAAGGTACAAAATCAGTCGTGATTGTGGATGTGCAAAACCCAACAGACCATGACATAATACTCTCTGGAAGGACTGTAATTGGAACAGCACAGCCAGTCCAAGCAGTTTACCCGACGACAATCTTTGAACAGTCCTGCTCCACGTCCCCATTAACAGTAGCTAATGTGGAAATGAGGAAACAACAAACCTCTGATTCTGACTGGGATCCCCCAGTTAATTTGGAACATCTCAGTACCCCTGAAAGAGATCTGGTTAAACAGATGTTAAGAGAGGAGTCGGGCTCCTTTTCCTCTTCTGATGATGATATTGGATGCATCGAGAACCTGCGACTGTCCATCTCACTGAAAGACACAGAACCTGTGGCTAAAACTTACCTCTCCGTTCCAAAACTGTTGTATCAAGAAATGAAGAGCTATCTACATGATCTGATCACACAAGGTTGGGTGCGCAAATCGAATTCCCCCTATTCTTCTCCAGTGGTGTGTGTTCGAAAAAAAGATGGAAGCTTACGCCTTTGTATCGATTACCGTGAGTTGAACCATAAGACTGTACAAAACCGCCAGCCCATTCCCAGAGTACAGGACATTATGGATGGCCTGGGGGGGAACTCATGGTTTTCGCTGTTAGATCAAGGTAAAGCTTACCATCAGGGGTTTATGGCGGAACACAGTCAGCCTCTCACTGCTTTTGTGACCCCTTGGGGTTTATATGAATGGATTCGTATACCATTTGGTTTAATGAACGCACCAGCTGCCTTCCAGCGGTGCATGGAAGAATGTCTCGAGGGACTCAGGGATGAAATTTGCATTCCATACCTTGATGACATCCTTGTTTTCAGTAAGTCATTCAAAAACCATGTTGAACATGTCAGAACTGTGCTTAGACGATTGAGAATGTATGGCATCAAGTTGAAGCCAGCCAAATGTGAAATGTTTCGGCATGAGGTTCGCTATCTTGGGCGGGTCATTTCATCAGAGGGCAGTAAAATCGATCCTGCTGATACCATTGCTGTCAGGGCCCTTAAAGACAAACAGCCAGCCACTGTGGGAGAACTAAGAGCCATTATGGGCCTTCTGAGTTATTATCGTCAGTATATTCGAGACTTTTCTCAAATAGCTGCCCCTCTTTATGATCTCATGAGAGCTCCTGCAGATTCAAATCGAAGGGACACCCATGTTACAAGACAGAGACAGAATAAAAGAAAAACGGGGACCCCATCCAACTTTCCCATTGTGTGGACAGAAAAGCACCAGCACTTGCTTGAGGAACTGCTAGATCACCTGGTGGAACCACCAATCCTCGCCTTTCCTGATTTTAGTAAACCCTTTGTACTACACACAGATGCTTCCAATCTGGGTCTGGGGGCAGTTTTGTATCAGGAACAGGAAGGAAAAATGCGTGTAATAGCATATGCCTCGCGAACACTCACCAAATCTGAAAAGAACTACCATTTCCACTCTGGAAAATTGGAATTTCTTGCCTTAAAATGGGCTGTCTGTGAAAAATTTAGAGACTATTTGATTGGCTCGTCATGCACTGTATATACAGACAATAATCCGCTCACTTATGTCTTGTCTACAGCGAAGTTGAATGCAACCGGGTGTCGGTGGGTTGCTGAATTAGCAGATTTTCACCTTACCATCCGATACCGACCAGGGAAAGAGAACATCGATGCAGACTGTCTGTCAAGACTGCCAGTGGATATTAACACCATGATGGAACACTGTACGGAGGAAATGTCATCCCGCTTCAGTTCAAGCAGTTGTACAGTCAGTCGAGGACCCAGGTTCCCATGCAGTGTGGTCCATGGCACTCTCTGCTCAATGTAAAGAAATCAGCACTTCACACCAATCGCTTCTTTCATTAGAAGAGATTTGTCAGGCTCAGAGGGAAGATAAAAATATTGGCCCTGTGATTGAATATCGTCAGTTAAATAAAAAACCAGACAGAAAACAGTTAAAATCACTCAGCACAGAGAGTAAAAGACTACTACACGAATGGGAAAACTGACTTTGGATGATGACAACATCCTGCGTCGAAAGACAGCCAAACGGACACAACTTATTTTGCCTGAAAAGTATAAAGCAACCGTATTGAAGGAACTACATGATGGCATGGGACATCAAGGCGTTGATCGAACCACTTCATTGGTGAGAGAACGCTTTCTTCTGGCCATACATGCAACATGACATTCAGCACTATGTGGCACAGAGATGCACATGTATAAAACAGAAGAAACCAAGAGATTAGGGCACCTCTTACAAATATTGTTACAACCCAGCCTTTTGAGTTGGTTTCTCTCGATTTCTTGCATGTTGACAAGTCAGCTGGTGGATATGAGTACATATTGGTCATAATTGATCATTTCTCAAGATTCCCAGGCTTATGCCACAACATCTAAGTCAGCAAAAACTGTGGCTGATAAACTTTTTAATGATTATGCATTAAAATTTGGATTCCCCCTACGTATTCATCACGATCAAGGTGGTGAATTTGAAAACCAGCTCATGTCACAACTAAAAAGAACCTCTGGAGTTTTGGGCTCATGGACAACACCGTACCATCCTGAGGGCAACGGCCAAGTCGAACGTTTCAACCGTACACTCATACAAATGCTGAGGACCCTTACAGAGAAAGAGAAGTCCAACTGGAAAGAGTCACTGAACAGATTGGTTTTTGCATACAATTGCACAAAATGTGAAGTCACTGGCTTTTCCCCCTTCTTTCTTCTGTTTGGAAGGACTCCAAGACTGCCAATTGATGTATTCTTCCGCTTGACACCAGACACAGGTACACCTGATCACAGAGAGTACATGCGAAAATGGCGAGAAGGAATGCAACAGGCTTATGATATAACACAGAACAATGCACGGAAATCAGCTGAAAGAGGCAAAAGAAACCATGATTGCAAAGTCAAGAGCTCAGAGCTGGAACCTGGAGACCGTGTCCTGGTTAGGAATTTGACCCCAAGAGGTGGGACTGGTAAACTCCGCAGCCATTGGGAGGACATCATCCACAAGGTTGTGCGGCGAGTAAATAAGGATGCTCCTGTATATGAGGTGGTACCTGAA
The DNA here is from genome assembly GCF_019740435.1 of Gambusia affinis. Taxonomy (NCBI): domain Eukaryota; kingdom Metazoa; phylum Chordata; class Actinopteri; order Cyprinodontiformes; family Poeciliidae; genus Gambusia; species Gambusia affinis. The sequence goes on along the minus strand of NC_057887.1, from coordinate 6,972,167 downwards.
CAAGGAAAGGGGAGAGATAGTAGGATACTACACCGCAACCTCTTACTTCCCTGTGACCACCTACCTCTGGAAGTTCCCCTAAAAGTTGCCAGAAGAAAAGGTTCAAAACAGACAAGTGACAGTGAACATAATAGTGAACTAAAGGACGTGAGTGATGAGGATTCAGAAGATGAATGGTTTTACTACCCATCCCCTGAGCCACACAAACAAACAGGTCCCACTGCTGAGGAGCACACTGATGTGTCGGCAGACCCTGAGCCCACAGCAGCAAGGGGAGAAACAAGGCCAGAAGAGGACCAAGAGACGGCGTTAAACCTGGAGGAAGATCAAGCGATGCCTGATCTGTTAGTGGAAGATGGAGCGTCTGAACAACTGGAAAATTGTGGAGACAACCCTCTACCACCATCCATGTCACCTCCTTCATGTGAGGACCACAGTGGAGATGAGCAAGTACAAGATAGGCCTAGGAGAGAACGGCGACCACCACAGCGACTTACCTATGATGAATTGGGTTATCCATCTTGTTACAGTTTGGGACTTCCACCAAGGTCTACATATTGGCTTGACCCAGTGCACTACTGTGGACCCTTTCAAGCAAGGTATAGACCTTGGCCGGAGCCAGTTCAGATGTCCACCTACGATCCTGTGTTTGTGTATTGCTGATCCACCTTTTTTTTTGGACTTGATATTAGCACTTAAAGACTTTGATTAGATCAAGTGCCTGTGTATGGACCAAGTAATCTCTTTATGGTTTTATGGATAAGGTTTGTCATCTTACTCCTTTCCTTGTTGAATGTCGAGGACGACATTTCTGTTGAAGGGGAGTGTGTAGTGGTTATAAAACTATTTTAGATAACTAAAAGCGAAAACAAGATCTAGTGATCTGCGATCGATTGTTTTGGTCTTTCAAGTTCGGTGCTACAGACAGATATGCTAAAGGGTAGCCTAAGTTTAATGAAGTCTAAAAACAATGTATTTTCTTTAATGTTACTTTTCCGGCTATGTTTGTTTATAATTCTTGAAAAGTTCAACCTTTTAGATTTTCAGTTATGACAGTTTGTTAATCGTTCGGGTTTCGGTTGGTTTTGTCTGATCGAATGTAGGGGAACGTTAATGTAACGGTTCTGCTCCTCCATTACAACACTGGAGACGAAGTAGTAACATTGTGTCCGTGTTTTCATTATTCCCCTACAGGTAAAGTCCTTATTTATAAGGTGTAACTTTAAAGCTATCGATTACATTCTTTTAATGAACAGGGAGCGTTGTGGTGACTGTGATAACTATAGTCTAAGAGCTACTATATTCACCTTAACCTCCTGGTTAGCTGCGTCTTGTGTGTTCGGTTTGTTTTACTGTGTTGGCATAACCGGAATGTGTGTAATGTTGACTCAATATGTGACAGTGTAATGTCTGAAACTGTTTTGAAATATTACCATTACAACACTGGAGACGAAGTAGTAACATTGTGTCCGTGTTTTCATTATTCCCCTACAGAGTTCTTACTCCTAAGGGGCGTAACAATCGCAGGTTCGATTCCCGGCCTGATGACCTTTAATGCGTGTCTTCCCCCTCTGTCATTATCCACCTTCCCGTCTAACTGCTCTCAAAAAAAGGTTGCCTGCAAAAAACCCTTTTAAAAAAGAGATCCTTTATTAGTTTACTTCTTTATTTGAAGCCAACTAAATGATTTGAGTGAGACTGACTTAAAATAGTCGTTTTAAACCCTCTTAATGAAAAAAGGTTTAAAAAAAACTTAATAAATTGAGTCTGATGAACTTTCTATATGCAGTTGAATAGACATAATATATTGAGTTGGTTAAACTCGTTAAAATAAGTTGGATAAACTTAATTGAATTTTGTGTGACCTGTTGAGAATTTATTTTGGGTTTAACCAGGATTTGTTTAGGACTTATTATTTGGGATATTATAATTTAATATCAGGTAACTATTTTAGTTGCAGTTAGTTCAGAAATCTAGTTAGCATTTTATAGTTAGTATCTGGTTCAAAACTGACTATTTGTGGTTGTTTAACAGAACGGACTCAATATCCCATGATGCTTTGCACAAGTTCAAGAAGAACTGGAGGTTAGACGAAGAGGTAGAATTGAGGAGGTTTTACCGAGAAAAAGAGCTATGTTAGCCGAACACCTACACTCTATTGTGTATTGTTATGTATGATTCTTTCATCCTTTTTTTTTTATTCACTAAAGTTCAGTTGAATAATCCACCCGACTCCTTTTCGTCTTTGAATCAGTCGAATATACAACATGACCAATTGAAGCAATTCAGTTAAGTTGGTTCAACTCATTTCTTTTTTCAGTGCGTGGCTCCTTCAACTCATTAAAGGTGAAGCACCTGTTTTTCTAGTGGCTTTACCCTGGAAAATTATATGAACAGGATTCAACAAGCAAGTTGTCAGAGGAGGGAGTTCCAAACTACAATGGCAAGATGAAGCAACTGCACAGAAATTCGTCTGAAAAACTCTGAGGACTTTCCAGTTTTCAGCACAATTACACATTCTCATCAATCAATATATGGACAGACAGAGTCGACCTATAATTTGGATAAATAAAAAAAGACAAATGTTCTGCACAATTGTTTTTCTTACCCGACAGCAACAATTATCTGCTCTGGGCAAAATATAGGTGAGCATAAGTAATGTCTGTTTTTTTTTTTTTTTCCAACAGCATGAGCAATGATCAATAGATCAAGTTTTTATCACCTGCGTATTTTAGCTAAAGTTAAATCTTATTTTTGTTTAAAAGACTTTGAAGGACTTATCCATGCCTTTATCACATCTCGTTTGGACTATTGCAATTCATTATATAGAGGCCTGGATAAATCACAGATGCAGCGACTTCAAATGATCCAAAACGCAGCGGCTCGGCTTCTTACAGGAACCAGGAAGCGTGACCATATAAGGCCCATACTGGCCTCTTTACATTGGCTGCCTGTTTTTTATCGAATAGATTTTAAGATTCTCTTATTAACTTATAAAGCTTTAAATGGATTAGCTCCCCCTTATCTTCTGGAACTTTTAAAATTTCAGTCCGTGTCCAGAACCCTACGTTCTAATAATCAGCTTTTACTGACAGTTCCTCGGACCCGACTTAAGAGGAAAGGAGATCGGGCTTTTTCTGCTGTTGCTCCTTTTCTATGGAACAATCTACCTCTCCAAATTAGATCTGTTCTATGCCTGTTTTAAAGTGCTATATAAATAAATTTGACATTGACATTGACATTGACAATGCCGCCCCCGCACCACACCACAAAATATTGTAGGAGGAATCAGGAGCTTTTGTTCACAAATGATACGATATTGATGACAACGTCATCAATTGTCATCTCCAAATGGAGACTGGACAATTGATGGCTAGTCTCCAAATGGCCATTGATCTCAAAGATGAACTTCCCATTCAAATGTCCTATTCATCCATCCCCAAACCACTCTACCAAGAGTTCAAACAGTACAGCGTCCACAGTGGGTCCTGGAAGGCCGGCATCCTGCATGTTTTAGTTCTCTCCCTGATTTAATGCACCTGGGTCATTAGATGGCCAAAGAAGAACCCTGAAATGCATTTCCTCTCTCCTTGGTAGAGAGGAAATGCTTTCTCCACCAACGAGAGAGCTAAAACATGACGGATGCCGGCCCTCCAGGACCGACTTTGGGCACCACTGGTCTAAAAATATTGTCTAGGAAAACGCCTTTGCAGTGAAAAGGACAAACTTAATATGACATGGACTGTCAGCAGAATTGATTTCCGTCCTTGTTTTGTTATTCTGAAAATGCAAAATTAATTAAGAATGAGCATAAAATCAAATGCAATCAACCTGCAGAAATGTTCCTACTAATGGGGAAATTAAACGTTATTGTTTGTAGCTGAGATATTTTTGTGTCTCATAATGCTGAATGCTGGGTTTGTGGAGTTAAAAGTCTCCAGGTGAGGCTAATTGAAGTAGCAATAAAACAGTTGCATCAAGTCACCTGTTCCTGCCCCAGATTTCTTGTTAAACAGAGTTAAGGTGATAAAAGTTAAGCTAGCATGACTAACTATCTCCACTATATATATATATATATATATATATATATATATATATATATATATATATATATATATATATATATTTATATTAATTAAAGCTTTTTACTACCCTATGAAATGTGATCCCTTTGGACCTCTTTATCTTGCTATTGTAGTATTGACAATATCAAAACAAAATCAAAAAGATTTATTCATTGTTTGCTATTAAATGTGCTGCGGTCATAGAGATTTGGTGGAAGGAGAAACAAAAATGTAAGTTGTCAGTTTGGAACATGCAGAAGGCAGCTTTACACAGAGAGCATTTAGATGGAGGAATGGACTTTATTCCATTTTCCAAACTGGAGTCTGGAAAAATTTAAAAGACGGATAAATGCTAGCAGCCGACCTAAGAACAGCTGAAGACAGAGATCGACGGTATCACAGTGTTTTTGTCATCACTGGTGTGAACGCACCAGTAGCGGGTGAAACAGTTGTCCAACCGGGTGACACGTCTGCTCTTCAGTTCGCCAAACCACACACACGCACACACACACACACACACACACACACACACACACGTACGCACGCACACGCACGCACACACACACGCACACACACACACACACACACGCACACACACACACAAACAAAACTCATAAACCGGCGGACAACCTAGTGGTTGAAAAAACACCATGAATAAACTTTAATGTGCTTGTTATTGATAAGACAAAAATGAATCGTCTACTAACTTGAAAACCATCAGCAGCCATCGATATTTATGGCTACTGGTGGCTGATTGGCTTTTGGAAAAGCAAAGAGGAAAAAAAAAATCATGCCAGAGTTGGTGGTTGGTGGGGACGTGTCCACACTTTCGTCTTTCAGGAAGTTACGCTTATGAATTAAACCAAGTTTTCCTTTTCTCTCTCTCTTTCTCTTCCTTTAGAAGAAGGATTTGGGAGACCCTCTGCTTTAAATTTCACTTATTTTATTGTACTTTTGAGTTTGCTTATATTCATTTTAAATATTGTAGGACTAACATTTGGGAGGCTGATTTGTGAAACTCTTAATAAATTTAGTTTCAGCCCCACGTGTTGTCTGTGTGCTTCTACAGCTGTACTCTGCTGCCACCTACAGGGGTAGCTGACATCTTGCAATGCTAACTTCTCGATCTTGCTGTTGAATGACAGGAGTCATGCTTAAATCTAAAATGATTTAGCATCGTATTCTTTTAACACCAGCTCCAAAGTCTACTTCCCATATTTGCAGCATTTTTTGAATTGGTTTATGTAGTCGAAGCCAAAACTCTACTTAAGATCCCAGAACATTTAAACTGCTGCAGCATTAAAAGAAAATGTATGATTTTGCATCTGAACTATTGCACAAACTTTACATTATTTATTCAACCCTCTTTTATGTGTGAGAATATTCAGAAAATAGCTTAAATGCTACATCAGGCTTAACCATCCTCATGTTTAAGAGCATATAAAAACAAGGAAATGACTCTTGGTTTTTAAAAAATGGTCAGTGAGCTACGAGTCAGCAAGTGAAAATGGTCAAACACAACGAACAATGTGGCACATCAAAGATGCATTTCAATTAATGTAAAAAAAAAAAGCACCATAAAATAATTTTTTCAGAAAATGAAATGGATTAAGGACTTTTTTTTTTTTTTTTTTTTTTACTTTTAAGGATCCAGAATGATAAATATGAAGCAATCCTTTAATTCTGTTTCGTTGCTTTTTCAAGGTGCATGTTTTGGACTTTCACTGTTCTGCAACTGAATAAAAGGACTTAAACTAAAGTTGTGTGTTTTCTCTTGGCTCCCTAAGGTGCTAAGTCAAAATCGTAGTTGACTAGATGTGTCAAATGTTCTTGTTTGCCTGGTTAAACATTGCTCTGTGCTGGGAGGGGGTGGGAAAAAAAGATCAGTGATTTGTTTTGGGCGCCCTTGGTGCAAGGGTACAACTAGAATGCTGCATGATTTATGGATTATAATGGGGCACTCCTGGCTCTTACTAACTCAAGTACATTAGCATGGGCTCTGAAGTGCCAGTCTTATTTGACACTTCTCTCTTTAAGGTCAAACTGATGAAGACTACTACTCCAGAGGTTCTGGGTATAGAAGGGGCAGTTCTGGAGGCATCTCCTGTTTCAGAGATGGATCAGGCGGCGGTGTTGGCTCTGGTTCTTCCACCAGCTTCTCTGGTGTCTCTGACTGACCAAACTACTCCAGAGAGCATTCTTCTGTCAAAAGACCAAAGAATATTAAAGATTGCAGACTTTAGTTAAGGTCTGTGCTTCTGGACAATGTCTCATAAGATGCCGTGTAGCCAGTTTATGACCTTAAGCTCAAGCACATTTGCACAGCATAGAGAATGAACCCAATTTCCACACACTCTTCTCCAAAGAAATGTGGTATTCCTTACTTAGTTGGAAGAATATGCAGAGTGAAACCACCATGCGAGCCAGTCCGAATATTTCTAAGAAATGTCCAGACCCACTCAGACAGCAGCTGGCTGAAATGGTTGTCACTAAAGTGGAGATTTGAACATGCATGAATTCACGCTGAAACCGATCTGAAGAGCTTCTTGATGCTCCAGCATAAATAAACGTCCACTCGAGCAATCAGAGATATTCCACGAGTGTGAACAATGTGCGGTGGCCGTCCTCAAAAGCTGATGGCGGCAGAGATCAAGAGGAGCTGCAGATGGACTCGTCGGTTCTTCAGTTTCCTCAACAACTGGATCTGGAGGCGTTAAGATGTCTCTTTCCAAATGACCACGGCTAAATTTGAACAATGATATTAAAAAGCACATCATTGTTCAGCATGTGTTTTCTGAGGCTTTTATAGGTGATTTATCTTGAACAAAAAGATGAGACCACATCTGGGTCAAAGTGGTGGGGAAAATCAATCCCTCTGCAAATAAAATAAATGTTGCACTCATCAACTAAAGATTCTGGTTATGGAAATTCAGCCATAATTTTTACAGCATTCTAATACATTTTGTAGAGTGGTTGTGCTAACAAAATGAACACACCCTTCTGTGGCAGCTTGAACCCACTGTTATTCCCAGCTTCCTAATAAACTTTGAAAAACATCAGAGAAAAGAAACCCAACCCTGATTTACTGACTGTTGTTCACCGCTGAAGGATTGGCTCAAACTATTTCTGACATTTTCATTAAAACCCTTTTCATTTTTTTTTCTTAAAAAGACTTACATCTAAAAAACAGAAGCTATTCATAGAAAGATGTGTAGGTTTTGGCATTAGGTTTATCTTAAATGGATTTCAGTTTATCTTAAATTAAATCCATTTAAGATAAACTGTACTGTGGATGAGCCTAGATGAATGTTAGATTATTGAAGTTTGTACATCATTCTTCTGTCTTCTACACTTTAAGCTCACACTGAACAATACGCTTACACAAAAAAAGGCCTCCAGGTATCCTTTGATCTAGATAAAAACAAAAAAAACTTGCTGCTTATATGAGAAAGTTAAAAAACAAAAGAAATCTCAGTCGGTTTAAAACTCCTGCACATTGTTATATTACTTCTGGCTATCAAACCAGTGTTTTTTGAGCTCTTTTAATTCCCACTTGGCTTTCTAACACCAAAGTAACGTTAAAAGACCGCTTATGCTCAGCATATTAGTTTATGACTCTATCTTCCATACTAAGAAAAAAAAAAAAAAGAGGAATTACTCTGCTGCCCAAGATGCAGGAATCACTCAGATGATCACTGACAAGCTGTGCCTGAACCCCTACAGTAGCCGTCCTGTCCTGCAGGTTCACTGGAGCATCCCCCAAGTTCCTCTGGCAATGGTTGCGACGCGCCCCGTGTATCCTTCATCCCTCATTATCCACAGCGGCTACCAGCGAGCAAGAGACTTCCACTCCGATTCAAAGTACACCAATTTGACCACATCACTGTACCTGGAATCCCACAGAACCCAGGGAGAGGGTCTAAAGGACACCAAATGGACCAGTGAGGTAAATGCAAAGCACTGTCTGAATGACAGAACTTTTGGTCATATGCTATATTGACATTTGCTGCAGGTGATGGTAGTTGAAGACTGAGCCACTGGAAATGAATCTCTGTAAATATTTTCTAAATGAACCTGTCTAGAAACCATTGTGTTAAGCATCATTCTTTAACTGCGGGGTACAACTGGATGGGGGACTGGATGGGCGCCTCTAACTTACGCAGTGTAAGACTCCAACTTTTGTACCATGCATGTTGTGGAAGGTTGGCACCTCAATCGACCAGAAGTCCTTCTCTCACAAATCGGCCAGAAACTAAGCTAACTTGAAGCATCTTGTAAAGGGTAGGAATGGTATCAAAAAGCCTACACCCTGCAACTTGGCTGTAACCTACACACACGCTAAACTGCCTCACTAGCAGCCGATTATTTAATGGAGAAGTCTGAAGCAACCAAGTTGCAGGCTGCCATGACCTTGAAGAGTAGAAGACTATAATTTCATGTGACAATGACTAGGACTTGAACTTTGTCTCTCACTGCTGCAGAGTTGATTTAACTGACAACTTGGGGTGTGGTATCTTCTAGGACCTGGCTCTTTAATGGTTGGGGGGGAACTTAATGGACTGTTACTGGTAAGGGTTGTAGGCTAAATATACATTCTGCTAGCTTTTTTTGTCTGAGCTCTAGTTTTGACCTACAAGAAACTCCACAAACTTGTATAATAAACCAATGCCATCCAGACTGGATTAGGTGCCAAACCACAAAATTGATCCAACTCATCCAACATGCAGTGCCTGCTGTTGGCACAGCTCTATCCATTTTACAAGTGTCATCTTGTCAATTTAGGACCTCTTAAAGCTTAAGTTGCTTTATGAAACAATTTTAACATCACTAGGAGTTACTTTTAGTCTTTGGGAATATGGGCCTTGATGGCTGTTTAGCATATTAAGCTTAATTTCAGTTAAAATAAAGACTGTTCGAACCTAACTATTCAATGTAATTTTTTGGGAGGGTTAGGGGGGCATTCAACTATCTCAGCTGTCAAATAAGCAAAAAGTACCGACTCATGTCGAAACAATGCCGGCTTTCTTCTGCTGAAACTGGAAGCAGCAGCACCTCCTGTGCGTGTGTGTGTGTGTGTGTGTGTGTGTGTGATTTCTCTGACAACACATTTAGCCAAGTGGGACAAAAGCTTCAAACGGTACTCGCACCTGCACTCTGTTCAAACCAGAGATCATTGCCCCAGTGTGGAGTCTTAGACCAGTACACACAGCCTCTGAGTTCACTGACATCCAGAGACACCTCACCAGTAAGGCAAGGCCTTTGTTGTTGCTGCTGCTGTGAATCCAGCTCACTTGATTCACGAGTAAAGAAAAATCAGAATGTCATTCTGTATTCTGATGTTCACAATGGAGCATGTGGGGTGAATGAAAGGAGTCAATGCTGACTAACTTTCAGGTTCCCCTTTTTTTTCTGAACCAATTAAAATAACCAAAAATGTACTTAAGGATTAAGTATTTTGTTTTAATCTTTCCTATATGCTTTGACTTTTTTTTCTGAATTAAAATCAATCTAACACTATTCCTTAATTGATCATGCAAGTTCAACTTTTTCTGCATTGGAAAGAATTCAGCAAAGCAGGTCTCCCAAGCATTCTAGTGTTTCAATCTCAATTGCAACGGTTTCATTTACTAATCTAGTTTTTAAAGTGTGTGCACACACACATACTTTCTGGCATTTTCACTTTTTCACTGTTTCATTTTCTTTCTTTTGATAAACCCCTCTGGCTAAGTATTTGGAGTGTGTTTTATTAAAGAGTTTTTGTTCCTGCACAAATTAAGCTAATGGGACTTCAACTCTTACTCAGCCACGTCAGCAGCAAAGCTGACGGTCTGCAGATTTCATTCCACTTTGCGCCCTTTATGAAAAGCGAATTTGTTTATAGATTTACATGAGAAAAGGACGACGTAGAGAAGCCGTTAGATCCAAGTGAGGCTTCTCCTCGGCAACACAAACAATGAAACGTTCAGATTCTCAGTTATAGCCAAAACCACAGATCTGCTTCATGTTAATTCAGTTTCTCAGGCATGAGATGGCCGACCCAAAGCCCCGACAATTACATGAAGAGGCAATCAGCCTTAGAAATTAATGATATAATTGCTGCTAATTATCCCTCCATCTATGAGACGTCTTTAACATATCAAAGACGGCGACACTCACATCAAACAACATGATAGAAGTCGGAAGAGCATCAGTTACACAGACAGCCTCTCGGGGAGGTTTGTGCATTAATCTGTTGGCATAAAACTAATTTTTGGGGAGTTCGCTTTGAATTGGCAACAAAAAGCTTGCGGATATCAAATTATTTACAGTCGGTATTGAAATACATCAGCTGCTGTATCATTATTATAAATTTTATAAAAGAATGAAGTGTTGCGGGTGTCTAATATGAGAAATGTACCATTCTGACATTAGATTTATCAGTAGTTTTTCTATGGCAGACTATCTGAGCCTCATTCAGAAAGAGAACGGCATAAGAAAGTTGTTACAAAATGTCTAAGGAGGTTTTTGAAGAGCCAGTCTGAAATTTGAGCATAAGTAAAATTGAGAGAGGATGTCAAGGCGATGCTTTGATCGTCAAAAGTAACAGATGTTTCACACAAACTTTGAATTCCAGTGTGCAATATATCCATTTTGAGTGTTGATTTTTTGACTTTGGTGGCTTACCTTCCATCACTGTCAAGGCCATGTGTGTGTAAATCATAATCATGACAAGAAACACCTGGAATATTTCATTCTGTGTGAGGATGAGTTTATGAGATTCGTTTTTGAATTTAATAATTAACCCAAATGATTATTTTTAATATTCTACCTGATATAGATGTGTTCACTTAAGTAAATGACTTCGCAGAGGAGCCAGATAAAATAAAAAAAGTGTGTGTAGGGGGGGGGGGAGGACGATAATTTAATGCGATATGTCTTCTGAGAAATAATCTGATAATATTCCAGGTAATAGTCCATCTTGGCCTGGCTTCTGAAAACCCTCAGAGGTCCTGGATCTGACCCGGAATAACACAGCAGTCGTTGTGCTCTGAGGAGCTAAAGGGCATCATGTCTAAAGAGATCTCCGGCTCGCACTCAAACTGCAGGAGGGCAGGGAGCAGCAGGTTCCGCTGGTTCCGGGGATCTTCGGAAAGTTTGCCGAAGTTCTGCAGAAGCTCCCCGGCCGTGCGCGCCGGGACGAGTCTCTGCGGCCCGAGCCCCGTCGTCGCCTGCTCCTTCTGCAGCGTGGTGTCGTGGTGATAGGACACCAGCTCGTTGCTGAAGTCCACCGTCTCCACCGCCGAGGCGGAGCAGCATCGGTTGCAGCCCAGGATGGTGGAGAAGGCCCTCCGGAAGTCCGCGTTGAACGCGTAAATGACCGGGTTCAGGGACGAGTTGGCCCAGCCGAACCACACGAAGATGCTGAAAGTGGTGTCGCCGACGCACGGCGCGGCTCCCGGCTGGTCCGCGTTGCAGAACGGCACCACGCAGTTCAGGACAAAAAACGGCAGCCAGCAAAACACAAACACCCCCATGATGACGGACAGCGTCTTTAGAACCTTAGTTTCCCGCTTGAAGGTCGTTTTCAGTGTGCTTTCGTTGTGCGTCGAGGTGGAGAGCCGCTGCGTCTGCGCGCGGGCTTCTGGAGCCTTCTCCAAAGAGGAGATGCGTCTTATCTGGGTCTGCGCGATGCGGAAGATCCGCGTGTACGTGCCCACCATGATGACCACGGGGATGTAGAAGCTGATGAGCGAGGAGGCGATGGCGTAGGTCCGGTTCAGGCTGGCGTTGCAGTCGCCCGGGCCGGCGCGGCTGGAGTTATGCGCGCGGTGCCAGCCGAGCTGCACCGGGATGAACGAGATGAGGATCGAGAGCGTCCAGGCGACGCCGATCATCAGGAAGGCGAACCTGCGCGTCATCCTGCGCTCGTACCTGAACGGGCTGGAGATGGCCCAGTAGCGGTCCATGCTGATGATGCACAGGTTGAGGATGGACGCGGTGGAGCACATGATGTCGAAAGCCACCCAGGTGTCGCAGAAGCGCCCGAAGAGCCAGACGCCGGCCACCTCGGAGACCGCGCGCCACGGCATCACCAGCACGGCCACGAACAGGTCGGAGACCGCCAGCGACACCACGAAGGAGTTGGTGACTTTGGAGCGCAGGTGGCGGAACTTAATGACGGCGGCGCAGACCAGCGTGTTGCCCAGCAGAGTGGAGACGATCAGGACGCACAGGACGCAACCTGTCAGCGCACGGACGCCGAGGACCCGGTCCGGTCCACGTACGTCGTCTCCGGCCGCCTCCACCCGCGGCTGGCTCAGGTGGCCTCGGTGTTCCAGGATTTTACTTTTATTTAAAAACGTCCCCATGAATAGAAAAACAAAAGTCACCCTCAGCACGCCCTGTCCGTCTCGCCGAACGCGTCCATCCTGTCCGTGTTTCAGATGGAACTCAGCAGAAGAGATGCGATGCGCTCCGGTCAGAATCCGGGGACTGAATCCGCTGAATCAGCACATCAGACTCAGTCATCCTAAGATGTTTCACTTCTCTATTACCTCAGCCTTACTTTAAATCCACATCAACACATTCACCATGGTTATTTTATTTTACATACCTGGATATAACTGAGATTACGCTGAAGACGGTGACAACAAAAATTAATAATAATTTTTTTCTTTTGTTTTGTTAGAAACTGACTTGCTTTGGAATGATTCAGTGAATTCAGTTAATTTATAATTTATAGGTAATTAAATAAACTCTGTGGTCAAATGACTTTAGTTTAGTGCAGTATAGTAACAGAATGTGTATTTTTAATTTCTAATATAGAAATATTAGAAATATCTTGGGCCCCATGACAAAAAATTAAACTGGGACCCCCCTCCTGTTACAATTTTTTTAATCTATCTGACCCATCAAAAGTGTCACAAGTTACAGGCTTGTAACTTGCCAACTAGCACAATACTTACTGTTCATGAATTGTACATCCAACAGTCTGCATACAGTATGCAAATAGGTTGCTTACATTTTTCTGATAGTTTTAGTTTACTGAAATGTCTCTCCCCACGAGCAACAGTCATAGGCAACATGCAAAATAAAGCAATCCAGACTTCTCGAAAAATGCTATGTAGTTGCATTTTATTCAAGCTGCAGTATAGAACTTTAATAAAAAAGATAAAAAGTTTTCTCCATATTTGTTAAAGCTGTCACCATGCCTTATGAGACAGATAATCTGCGAAAACAATCAATCTCCTCCACCTGCCCCCTGAGCTACTATTGCTGGCTAATGTAATGCAACATCCCGGCCAAAACAACCAATCAGAACCTGCGGGAGGGTCTTAGTGCTGTCAATCAACCTCATTCATTCCCTGCTACATGTGCTAATGGTGGAGAAACAACTTTTAATTACAGGAAAATCATTTATTTGTCGTTATTGGTAGCTATGCTAACAAGACTGAGCTTTCACAACGGGCTATGCTAGCTGCAGCATAGGGATGAGCAGCCACATGAGATTGTGATTGACGGCATTAAACTCTCCTGTCTCTCATTAGCTGTTTCTAGCACTGGGAGAAGGCAGAGGAAATAGATTTTTCACAGATTATCTCTCATTTCATACTGTCACAACATAATGACAGTTTTAACAAATATGCAACTTTTTTATAAAAGTTATACTGCAGCTTTAGGAGAGGACATTTCAGGAGGGACGTGGATTAGAGCTGCTGCTGACTGACTGTGGTAGACTGTGGTAAAGTGGTAAAAGGTACAAGGGACAGGTTACATATATGAATATGTTGGTAATTTCTTTCCTTAATTCATTAAATGCTAGTGAAATGGAGGCAAACTGTATTCTGAAAGCTAAGCTAACTATGCTGAATGGCTGATAATCTCACACAGTCTACCCACCTCTCAGAGAAAAACCGGGTTACAAATTGACACTTATTTTAGTATTTTAGAAAACACAGTATGATTAATTTTGTAATTGACAGGGCCCCATCTTTTAAAAATTCTATGAAAAAAATGTGGAGGGCCCCCTGTTGGTCAGGGGCCTTTGGAGTTGTGATAACTTTTCCCCACTATACGGTGCCTCTGAGTCGGGAATCTAGATACAACCGGAGAAGAATTTGAAAGTGTGAAGCCCAGAAAACAAATAAGGTAAACTCTGCCCCCTCCTGGACAGACACTGATATAACAGCTAAAAGTTCTATGTTTTTCGTCTCGGAATACAAAACGTTTTATGTGAATCTTAATCTTACGAATCTGGAGTTTCATATCGCTTTTTTTTTCGAGAATAGAGGGAGCTATTGCTTCTTTTACCTTTCGTTTTTTTTTTTTTTTTTTTTTTTTTTTTTCATTTAAAGCTCATTGCAGTATTATTAGAGGTTTAGAACTGGAACTAGTTTTAGGCTTAACGTTAACCTTTTTCCAGATTATTATCTTAAAGAGTTGAGCTCATATGAATTCAGACTTCAGCATCTTTTAGAGCGTATCTACCTCCCAGCTGTAGTTCCAAACAGCAAGCAGGCCGCGGTCATTAAAGGGTTATGTTTACAGCCGGAAGGTGACGTCAGAGTCAGCTGTGCATGTGTGTGTGTGTGAGAGAGAGAGTGTGAATGATTCAGCAGCTCCGAGCGGCGGCAGCTCCTACTCGGCTCTCTATCAAGAAGAGCAGCGCCAGCTCTCCGCGGATTTAACCAAACCCAAATTCTCACCGAGACGCGCGAGGGGGCAGAGGCAAACCCCTGCAGGCGACAAACATCTCTCGGAGACCCCGTGCTGCAGCGTCCACAGGCCCCGGGCGGGGAGCAGAGGAGACCGCAGGCTCCCGCAGCCGCTCATCCCTTCTCTTCCCGGTTCTCCGTGAGGATTTTTTACCGCTCTTCATCGTTCTAATTAGGATTCTTGTGTCTCCGTCAGGCTGATTTCTGTTGGATTCAACTATAACACATCTGAACCTACTGACTGCTGATAAAAAAAAGAGAAAGAAAAATAACAGCGGCGACATTTCCGGGATTCTGGTCTGGGTCTGATGCTCGGAGTGTCTGCAGGTGAGTGTGACTCTCCATGAGAAGAATTCGCAAATGCCAGCATGTCAATATCAACACCTACAGTCACCAAAGCGTAATAATGTCTATCTTTAACCACAACAGAATTACACTAGGTGTAATGTAGGGGGAAAATATTGTTAAACAGTAAAGTAACTACAGATAAAAACGGCCTATAAGGATGGACCGCAGTGTTCTCTGCAGAGTTGATGCTGTGAAACGATCAGCAAAGCCTCTGACCTCCAGTGGAAGGGCAGAATTATTGAAGAAGTTGATTCTTTTACAATTACAACCTTTCTAACAACCTGAATTTTTAAATTATTTCAAATCTCAACTACTTACAAATACTCTATATTTTTGTGTTGAGTAAAAGAGAAAACATTCGGTTGTCTTTTTTGTCTGTTGTATTTGTAAGTCAGGTCTGCAGAGTGACAGAGGGGGTGTTCTGTTTTTCTGAGCTCAGAGACAATGTGAGGAATGTCTCCAGAGCCAATTAAGTGTTCTCTGAACAGCCACATTCTTTACATCTTTGGCCCCATTATTCTCATGTTGAAGCCCCACTGCTTTAAATTTCCTCAAGTGGCTCCCAGAGCAGCGTGGAACATCATGGTTCTGTCATGTGAGGGTTTTAGCTTTAGTTAAGGCACCAGTTATTTTAAACCTCAGATCCTATTGGGACTTTCTTTGTCCTAGTTTTGTAACTCTAGTTGTCCTTCTGGGACCGGTTTTGCAGTTTAATAAAAAATAAATAAAAAATCTGACCTGAGATTTGTTGTGCAGGTTCTGTTCTCTGGTGGATTTGTTCCAGAAATTCTGTTTGGTCATTTTTGCTCTTCACAATTGCTTCTGTTAAGCTGATTTTTGACCCTTTGTTTGTTTCCCGCGTGGTTTTATTTTCCCGTTTCTGTTCCTCGCTCGTAATAAATTAGTAATTTATTACCAATTAAAAGTGACGATGCACTTTTTATTGGTAAGATTGGACAATTCATCCATTTGATAAAGTGGTGTTCTACAGTTTGTCGGTTCATTTCACTTGTAGCAAACAACACTTGGTTCATGTGATATTTTCTGTTTACATTAGACTTGTACCAACCTTGTTTAATAGTTCAAAAAGTAAATATTCCGTAACATGCGTTAATCGACACAGTGGAAAGGTGTTACCACTTCCACAAAAGCTAATATCAGTAGCCAATGAGCACCAAGTAAAATGAAAATATAGTAAAATGCCATATATTTACATTGTTTGTGTAGTGTAATGGGTAAAAGTCTTTTTTTAAAAGTCAAAATATCTCAGCATTTAAACTTTTTTAGCATTTTAATCAATCAGCTGTGCAGACAGGAAACAATTAATGGGGCCAATCTGTCGGTGCTGTTGGTCGTTTTTTGTGAAACTCAACCACCAAAGAAGACTGTGGAAATTCTTCTTCTGTTGCGGATTTCAACCGAAAACCCATCAGATTGATGAGAATCTAACAAACGAGCTGTGTTTTTGCTGAAACGGACCAGAATCGGATGAAAGAGTTTTTATCTCTTGCTTCTTAAAACCTGCTGAAGTCTCAGGTGTTTGTCTCAGATTGCCAGGAAATCTGGGCACGAGTGTTATGTGTTCAACAGAACTGTTCCGAAACCCGTTCAGTGATTAGAATGACTATAACATGACTGAAACAATCTAGAATGCAGTAAAAGCACTGATTTATCAGCTGTTAACGTTTAATCTTCTTCTGTCTAAACACAGTGTCTTATTTTTGGCCTCGTTGCAAATTTAGTTGAAAAGATATTTTTGTTTGTTTGTTTTGTTCTGTCCTCTTGTTCTGGACGTTCCCTGAATGCATCAGGGACTTGAGGAGCTCTGTCAGCTCTGTGAGGCTTTCTGTTAAACGTTGACTCATTTTCTTGTCTGGCGTGGTCATCTGCTAGCTGCGCATTGCAGCTTCACTCCGCCTGATCCACTGCTTCTCCGCTGACTTTGTGATCTGTTGGTTCTGCCTGGTTCTCGGTGCCAAGCGGTGGAACACAAGCTGCCTCAGCTGCTGACCGCTCGGAACGGATCCGCAGAGCGCGTTACGTCCTGGCTGGGATTTTCGCTCAGGTAGTAGATCGTTTTGAGACAGTGATTTTTTTCATGGAGGAAGTATAGACAATGACTTTGCATCTATGTGATAAAAGATTAATTGTTTCCTGTCTGTCTGATTAATAATTTAGTGAAAAAGTGGCATCAAGAAAAACTGCAGCGAGGGAAAGACGTGTCCTCCGACATCCATTATTAGATCACTTGACCCGAGTTAGCTTTAGCCATAGGCGTTAGATGGATAGACATGTTAGATGGGAACTTTCTCACTTCATGTTCTACCATTAAATAGAGATTATAACTTATAAATGTAATTTTTTTCCACTAGGAACTTTCTCTAAAGGATTGCAAGTCACAAGAATTCAATAAAATTGGCTTTGAAACAAGACATTCTGAGGGAATAAAACAAGAGATTATTATTATTATTATTATTATTATTATTATTGATACCGGATTCTAACTTTACTTGTTGAGCTGTTTGTCGTCTTATATTTTTAGAAGAAACTTGTTTTACACAAAACAAATTTCCATTAGCCAATGCTAACGGTTTAGCATTGGCGCCAAGCGAATGCTACTAGCAGGGCTTTTATTTTCCTCTGTCCTCTTTTCCTCTTCCTGTCCTCATTTGCTTCTCCGCCTGTCCCGTTTTCCTGCCACAGACTCTTTTCCCAGTGAGCTCTGATGGATAATTGATGTCGCTGCTCTCAGGAAATGTTTGGTGAATCTTTCCATCTCTCTGCCTGGGTGGCGTCTCTTTCTGCTGTGCTTCCTCTTGTCTGATGGAGCCGCTCCGACCGAATCCAAACCGCTGCCATGATGATGATGAGGAAGAGGACTGATGTCTCATTTTTGCTAGATATAGAAGTAAACAAGTACTGTGAGAAATAATAAATACGTAGCATTAAATCACTGTTATCCAAAATAAAATACAAAAACCGCCAGTTTGTATATGACTAAAAATGGCCAAAAAAGATAAGAAAACTTTTTCCCGGAAAGAAAAAATATATACGCGCGTGTGTGTGTATATATATATATATATATATATATATATATATATATATATATATATATATATATATATATATATATATATCAAAACGTAAATGCCAATTGGGTAAAATAAAATAGAATTTGATAAAAAACAACAAATATAAACTGTCTAGAAAATTTGCTGAAAAAATTTTTTTATAAAATGTTAAGCAAAAACAGAATAAATGTATTTCACACAAACATCATTAAAAACACTTGTTACACGTACTTGTACAC
Organism: Gambusia affinis; assembly: GCF_019740435.1. Lineage (NCBI taxonomy): Eukaryota > Metazoa > Chordata > Actinopteri > Cyprinodontiformes > Poeciliidae > Gambusia > Gambusia affinis. The sequence goes on along the minus strand of NC_057887.1, from coordinate 6,953,751 downwards.
AAAAAAAGAATTGCTGGGAAACTTACCGGACTAAACATCTTATTTTAGGGCGACATGTGGAACACCATACTTCAGCTTTGAAGCAACGACAGGCATCAAAACTCAAAGTTTTAAACATTTTAGTCCTGCTTTCTATGGAAAATAAACATAAATTTGATCAATCAAAAAAAAAAAAAAAAATTTAAATAAAAGTAGGAAGACATCTTTATTTATAGATGTGTTTTGTATGCATCGTTACAACAGAAGGAAGTTTTCCACCTGCCTGAAGGTTTGAGTTGAGTTTGCTCATATGAGGGAGGCTGCTGCTCCTCTGCGGGGCACCATGGTGAAAGAGATGCTTTGTAGAAAGATTAATGCTGCTGGTGGAGCTGCAGCACAACAGGAATGTTGTCCGTGCCAAGTTGCTATGAAACCCAGAGGAATGGATAAGGGGCAACAGAGGAGGGTGGGAGGTGTGAGGGGCTCCAGTGGCCCCCAGGAAATGCATGCTAGTTTCTCTCTCAGAGAACCTAAAAGGAAGGTTTAATCACAAGTGTTTTTGTTGCATCCTGGTTAGTGCAGGTTAATATTTATTTATTTATTTCACTATATTTGAGGTCGTTTTTTCGCTCCTGAGATAAAAACCAAAAGGGTGGAAACTCAGAAATGCAGTCTTTTTGGAACAAAAAGTCAGACAGGAGATGGAGAAGAGGATGAGCTGTGTTTGTGTTTCGCAGCGCAGTAGAAGCACGTGAACCAGTTTGACCAGTTACCTGTGGGAAAGAAAACCGCAGCCGAAGGCAGAGCGACCTGGAGAGTCGGGACGTACCGTGCGTCGTCACGGTTTCAGTACGTTGGAAGTGTGTCAGAGGGCGGCGCTCAGTCAGTTGGGATGTTTGTGTCTGTGAGTGGGTGAGTGGGTGTTGGTTTAATGCCCAGCAAGGTGTTGAAGACAATTCTGGTAGACTATTCATAAAAAATGACAGTGTGTAGTTTGGTATGTTATTATGTTTTTATACAATTGTATCAATTGCATTATACTCATTTATGAATAAAAACTATCAGCTCAAAATTACTTATTACCATTTATTTCATCAGTAAGGTAGCAGTATCAAGTAATCTATAAATCCTGCCCAGTGCGTGCCCCTTGGTTTTAATGGCACTGATTGCGAATGACGTCAAAAAACATAATTTGGAACAGCGAACAGCGCCATGGCTATTTTGGTTTTGGAAACTCTTCTGCAACCGGGAATTGTTCCACACAAACAAAATTAAATCAGTACGTTTTTTGACTTATAGTTGAAGTTCGTAAAATCTATTCAGTTATACATTAATCACAAATTTTGTTGTGGTGCAACTGTTTAACCTTGTATATTCTATGTAGTTTTCTTTTTTCTTGTTGGACTTCACAATTTTACGTAAGTCACAAAACCTCAAACGGACATCTTGACTGCGGTTGCAGCAACTGGTTACTAACTGTTAATGTGCCCTTGCTGCCTAGCTAGCTAGCTACCTAGCTTTTTGTATGTCCATCATGGGTAGGTGCAAATTTGTCACTAGTTAGCTCAACAATGTTTGTCTTCACCATTTAGAGCAGGGGTCTCAAACTCTAGTCCTGGAGGGCCGCAGTCCTGCAACTTTTAGATGAGCCTCCGCTGCACCACACCCGAATAGAATAATTAGGTCATTAGCAGGACTCTACACAAGAAGAAGGTAATTAAGCCTTTTCATTCCGGTGTTTTGTACCTGTGGCACATCTAAAAACTGCAGGACAGCGTCCCTCGAGGCCTGGAGTTTGAGACCACTGATTTAGAACAACCCATTGAATTTACAACTGTGTGTCTAAACTTTTGGTCTGTACTGTATGTATGTGCAATTATTCAAATATGATTTTTTGTACATTTATGTCATATTATAGATCTTAAATTCTGATCAAAATGGTCTTTAAATAGTCTTTAAAAGTCTTAAATTTGAAACCTAAAGACACCCTTTATACCAATGTTTCAGGATTTTGGGAGTTACCAGGTTGGAGCTGAAGTCCTGTCTCCTCCGTGAAACTGATATGTTTTGGATTTTGCCTAGATTCTACTAGAGAAAGTGGAACAAATTGGATTTTTTTTTTCTTACTAATCTTTTGCTACGCCTGAATGTTTATGAATTTAATTGATCAATTTGTCTGTGACGGGGTATTATGACTGAAAGTGATTGCGTGATAAACAGTTGTTTTTTTGGTTTTTTTTGCTGATCCACATCCCGACTCCGTCGCCCAGTTTGTTTTTCAGCCTGAGAGTGGCTGACCTCAGATCAGGTTTCTATTGATTCATTTATCTGTGGACGTTGGAAGAGGATCCTGCAGCCGAACACTGAGCTCGTCTTACAGCTTTAATGGACAGAAATGTGTTAGTGACTGCAGCCTGCTCTCTGGGACCAGGGTTGACCAGTTTCCAACCCACACTGGGACCAGTCTGGGACCATCTGTCGCTTTGCCTGTCCATCTGTGGCACAGAGAGGTGATTGGTTACACTATGATTTTCAAAAGCATGAGCCCATTTTCAGCCTTTATGTTTAGTTAGGCCTAATTTTAAGATTCTCAAAGAAGATAATTAAAATTTTCACCCTTTAACTTGTGTTTAAATTGTTCTTTTAGCTTTTTTTTTTTTGATTTGGTAAAACATGTCTTCCACTTTCATCGTTTTCAGAAGCCTTCCTACCACTAAATGTAATCTGTCTATAAAATGGAAATCGTTGTCATTGTTATTCAGATTAAGTGGACAAATCTGAAGGCCTGAGATGAAGCTGTTGACCTTTTTCTGGCTTTCTAGCCGCCGGCCCTCAGCTCCTCTCGGCTCAGCGAGCAAAGAAATGGAGCATGACGGCATGATTGGTCTGATGTACAGAGAAGGAGGAAGAAGATGGGTCAGGAAAAGGAGGAGGAGATGCTGGATTTGTTTTTGGATAATTATTTTTCATCACGGTCTGTTTGTACCCCTATATCATTTTAATTTTTTACAAGATTTTTTTAGTTGCTTCATCAAATTACAATGTGACCCTTTGAGCCTTTATTTTGCCTTTTTGAATACAGTTTGACCTAACATACACTTCATTAGTTTTGAGCCATCTTTCCTCCATTGTGGATGATGCATATTATTCAGTCGGAAAATAAGAGCTGTATGAATTTGTGCTGCCGTTTGAACTGGGGCTTAAGAAAGATCTCTTCAGAAGCTTAATGTCAGCCCGTTTTAACCAGTTCGAAACCAGTTTGGATCAAAGTTCTGCTGGACCACTGTTGAGAATAAAGCTAGTTGCTAGGCTAAAGCTAGAGGAAATGACAAGTTGGGAAGTGCAAATGAGAGCTATGGGTAGAGGAAAGGACACACTAGGAAACAACTTCTTTGGGGTGTAGCTTACATAGAGGCTAACAAAGGAGGTCACAAACTCTTCTGCGGCGCCATTTTGTCTGTTAGCTCAGGTGGGATGTCAGAATGGACCAGCTGTATTTTGGTATTAAAAGATGGAATTCATGAATTCAACTCACCGACTCTTCTTTAGTCGCATACGTCACAAACTCAGCATGGAGAACAGACATATCTCCACACCACCAACGTCTTTCCAAGTTTCAGCCATATATCTGCAGATCTGAAATGTTAAGGTATCTGCAGGTAGTCCTCCATCTTTGTTCTAACCACTTCATCCACTTTACCACTTGTAGCAAAACAAACTCTCAACATGATGCCATCACCACCATGCAAATGGTAGTATTCATCACACTACTAAGCATTAGCTTGGCATTTGTTATTTATCTGAAATTGCTCCAAAAAACTCACCCAAAGCAACATATTTAATTTAATGTGGCAGTAGTAGTATTTTTGAGTACTTAAAGAAAACTTGGAATCCTGCCAATGTTTAATAATTTCTCCAGATTATTTCCTGGTCATGTTTAACATTTTGCACTTTCGTTATAAAAGGGCATATTTGAACTAAATCCTTAATTACTGTTTGATAGAAAACATGTAATTAATAACATCACAGCGACTTCTTGTAAACTCCTCATATAGTTCCCATGACTTATTCTATTTTACCAATTACAGTTTGGAGCGGTTCCGCTGCTGACCTTCGACCTCGCCTCAGTTACAGACAGCAGCTAACTGAGACGGAGGTGCTGCTGCACGGATTGGTGCTCTGCGCTGCGTTGAGGAAAGCGGCTCGTTAGCCCAGCACACTGTGTGCAGCTTTAGCCTGCCATTGTATCTGTTATCAGAGTCGATAACGTAGCTGTCAAGGTCAGGACGTGTGAGCATGTCTGTGCCGCAAACTGCTAAAAATGACTTTCTCTGTGGAATTATATTGCAGATCGCTTTTTATTGCTGAAAGTATTCCTTAATATTCCTGGTGGTAGTCAGACAATGACCTGATCGCAGTGACGTGCGGTCAGGGGAGGCAGGTGAGGCAGTGCCTCACCAGCCATCATGGAAAGAAAGAAAATATATAATCATAAAGTAATTTCAATTGTTATATTCATCCGGTGGTTTGTACTAAAAAATGTTTATTTTTCATGTAGCTTCACCAATTTCGATTTTTATATGTTCAAAATCGCTGAATTTTCTTATTTTCCCATTCAAATGCTTGGAAGCGATGCCGGTGAGGCAGCAGCGAGCTCTGCCTCACCTTGGATTGCGCAACCCCTGGCTCTGCGCTGGCTGCTAAGCGGAGAGAGCATGTTGCTGTACGGCGTCAATAAAATGGTTTAAACAAATTTAATATGTGAACTTATTTCCAATAATTTAGCTTATGTATATAATGTACAGTGCTTTTTGTCACCAACTGTGTTTGTGTAACGTGTTTCGTGTAATGAGCGATTATAAACGGCAGAGAACAGGTTCGAGGTGAGGCAGGCAGTTCTCTTGCCTCATGGCAGGGGGCGCTCAAGATCCCAGACGTTCGTCTTGTTCACTCAACTGCCGAGTAAGTGACAGCGAGCTAGGCTAAACGATTCGGGAAGCAAGTCAAGTGCAGCGATAGATTATAATAGAGATAGTGATTTTTTTCCTCTCGCTTATCCCGACTTTCGACATGGATTATTTTATTTTGTTTTTTAAGGAAATGTGTGTTTTGTGAGCTACAGTTTGTATGTGTAAGGATGCAGAAGTGAAACATAACCTGTAAACTGCTGTCAATCTATGCATCTATTTGCAAATCTGATTCTGATGACGTCAGTGCCTCACCAGCTATGAACCTCACCGCACGTCACTGCCTGATCGTTTTGCTGCTTCTGGACCAATCACAGCAGAGCCTTTTTCTTCTCCTATTGGTGCTGTAGCTGACTTTGACCCCAGAGGTTCATTCATTAATTCAGATGGACTCTGTGGCTGTCAGCCAAATCTGCTGACTCAACAGTTCACAGATGACCACACTGGCCATGTGTGTGTGTGTGTGTGTGTGTTTTCTGAACACGCACCTTCTTTAATAGAGACGTAGAAACAATGGAATCAGGCAGGATTACAGACGACAGATTAAGGTTCAGTTCCCCTCAGAGAGACAGTAGTTGTGAATCAGCGCAGGGAGGAAGGTTCTGATCGATCTGCTCTGGTCACATGGTGACACTTTGAGCCCAGGGAACATTCTGCGTGGCAGACCGGTCAGTGTGGAACTTTTATTGATTTCCTGTGTGAATCTCCAACAGGTTTTTCTAAAGGAAACGCACTGATGTTTGGTTTGATTTTCTTCAATCGTACATGGTTGTTATACTATTCTGAAAGGATATTTCTTCCCTGGTTTAGAAAAAAAAACAACATAGAGTTGTTTTTCAATTTTTATTGTCTTCATTTGGTTCTATTTAATATACCTTGAAATATCAGCTAGCTATATTTCCCAGTTTCTTCGGGCATTTTGTCATTGTTTCTCTGTATAAAAAAACTAGCATACCTTAATGATTTATTTGAATTATATGGCAGATGTGTTCAGCTTAATGTCTTTGTTAGTGTCACAGACTTGAAATTGGTAAATTAGGTTATAATTTACCAAGAGTTTTTTCCTCTTTGGATTTTGTAAAGCTTTGACTCACCAATACAGATTTCATTTAGATTTTCCTTTAATAACTACGGTGTAGCAAAGTATAAGAACAGCATTTGAAGTAGTTATTTTTCAGATGTTCTGGAATGAGCAGTCATTGATTCTTTCTTTTGGAAGTGGAAGTGATGTTGTGTGTGTGTGGGATAATCACTTTAAAACAAAGTTTTAAGAGTATTTTAAGACAAAATAACTACAGAGTTCACAACTGTATTTTTTTTTAAATCTTTTATATTAGCTTTTATCATGGCTACTATTACTTAAACAGCTAATTCTGCATATTTTATAGAGAATGTAGATCTTTGCCTTAGCTAAGGTTTCCAAAAGATGTTCCATACTTCCTAAAAACTTGACAGATGAAGACTGAAACCTGCCTTCCTGTTATCTGCTGAAAGCCTTGATCTCTTTCTGTCTGTTTTACATCTCTGTTCTTCCTCTGACTGCTTTTTTTCCCCAAACACCTCACTGACACTGAAAATAGCTAAATCCACTGACGGTGTCCACAGAGTGTTGTCAGTTAAACTGGGAAAAGCTGAAATCTGCTGATTGTGTCACCAGTTGTTTTCTTGCCATACATCTAGCAATGCTTTAATCCCCTCTGAGTTGCTTTGTTGTTTGAATAGCTGTGATTTTTATTGCTATTTTTATCCACAGTTGGGAAACCAGCGCTGAACGGAAGCTATAAAAAAAACTTTTCATCATAGGCGATATTTGTCTCCGCTTTGAAATAAGACTTTATGCGTGACTCAATAAAGTCGTATAAACTCCCGTGTTAGAGTCAACAATGCATTCTAAGCCTAGTTGTGCTGCATATGTGTTCTCCTGTTTGCAGGAGTGAGTGGGCTTTGCATAGGCCACAGGAAGACAGGAGAAACTATTTGTACAGCAGAGGTAAAGTGAAGGGGTGAAATTACACAAATCAGTGGAGAAAATCATGATGTGATGAAGTTGTTAAATGTTCATTTCAAGAACTGATAGAAACAAATATGATGATCAGTGACAACTCCTTAAAGCACTGCCCTCTCTGTACCCATCATGACTTTTGTAGGGAGGATGTCAGATGACGAGCAAAACAGATTGTTGTGTTAAAAAAACCATCTATTTAAAAGAAAAATAAAGAATTCTTAGCCTGGTGGGGGGCAAATAAAGCCTGGCGACCTGCCAGGCTTATAATACACTATTAGTTACAGGGGTCACTTTTATAATGCTTTAAAAGAATAAAAATTTGGATCGAAATAGTAAGGTAGGCTTATCCAGAAAGTCTCTCTAAAGCTGCTTCTCAGCCTCAAGAAAGTCGCATAAAAAAAAGCAAAAAAAAAAAAAAAAAAAAAAAGATTAATAAGCGCAAAGGAACCGCAGAGGCATGCAGAGAATGGAGACAGATGCAGCATCTCATTATCACTGAGTCATGACCCTCATCCTTCTCTCCATTTCTCCTGTGTGTCCTTCACGGCAGAGTCTGCTGCAGTGCACCTCATCACACGCACACACACACACACACGCGCACACACACACCCCTCACCCTGAAGACACATTGTATTCCACCAGTGCTGGAAACATTGAACTGTCTTGCATACATAACCAGCTTCAACTTAAACAAGTTCCTTGTTTGTACAAAGGCATTGTCATGATGACATCCAAAGGCCCAAAACGTTTTGCAGGTAAAACAACGTAGCACATAATGCCTGTAAAACGGCTTATCTTTAATTTGTGTCAGTAGCTTGTTAATCAATTACCAGTGAAAACCCCAGATTCCTGCCGTAATAAAATTTTAAGTTTGAACGGTTTATGTTGTTTTTAGGATTATCAAAAATAAATCTTTATGCCAAGTGGCAGATTAAGAGATTAGAGGTTTAGTGTGGTGTTCTATTCACTCCCTTTTAAACGTCTCTGACATTCTCTCAGTTTGTGATGGAAGTGAAACATTGAAAAGCTGCAGTTCTGGACTCCTATGTTTGTTGTTTCTGCTGCAGATTGTGTCTCTGGGGCGGTTTTCGGTGAGTCTCGAAGCATCGCCTCCGTGTGATGGTGACACAGCAGCAGGGAAGTCATGAGTCAGCCTATTACTGCGGCTCAGCTTCCTCTTTTTTCCACTGCAGGATGGAAGCGGTCGAGGGCTGATGCTGCTCATCGCCCAATGATCATCAGAGTCTGTTATCTGACACGTGGAGGAGCCTCTGCCTTTATTCTGGACTGCTTGTTTGTGTAATCTTACATCATGATCTTCAGAGGGTTGTTAAATCAAGAAATATATATAAAAAAAGAGTCATCCTCTCACAATAAAATCACAAGCTCCTCAGCTGTTTCCTTTCAGGCTCGAAGAAGCTTGTGATGCGCAGCCGGGTGGCTCCGGGTAAGGAAAAGGCTGCGGAGGCTTTTAGTTATAATTGCTGTTTTATGTTCTAGTTTAAATGAAGACGCCATGTGCTGAGGCTGCAGGGCGGCAGGTTGGTGTTGTGCTGTATCCATGACGACTTTTGGGGTCGGATCAAGAACAAAAAAGTGTTCCTGCGTGGCATATTTGACCTCTTCGGTTTGATTGATTGATTTATTTTTGGAATGCTTCAGAGAGCAGATATTCTGAGAAATTCCCGCCCAAGTTATGGAGGGATTATTAAGAGAACTCGACCCTGGTCTGTGAAAACTTTTCATGTTTGCTTCCTTCGAATCCAAATTGAATGAAGTCATGAGTGAATATACCAGCAAAGGTATATTCGGCATTAAACCTGTTACAATTAATTGTCGCAATTAAGCAACGAGTACTATTGTTTCCCTTGTGATTTAAAAAAATATATTTTTAAAGGGCAGTGTTATGCATAGAGATCGCATGATCCAATTTGTTTATGGTTTCAGTTGCAAGTGGTTTTTATTTCCTTTTTATTTCATGATTTTGGTTGTCGTGTTTTAATTTTGAATATTTAAAATATCTTCCAGTTTCAGTTTTAAGTGTTCTTTACAAAATCAAAGTTGACTAGTCTTGGATTATAAAGGCACTATCAATATCAAAAATGGTCTCAAAACTGCCATGTTGCCGTTTATCGCAGTAATTACTGGGACAATTTATCGTCCAGCAAAATTTGTTATTGTAAAATGTCAAATTTGCGGAAAGTTTTGTGTCTCTCTTTACGTAGAAGAACTGACGATCCTTTTCCAACGGGTTATCCAAATTCAATGCAGTGTTCTCACTGAATGGGACTGGGATTCTTCTAAGCGAATGTGATGAGAGGAGGATGAAACAGACCTGTGACGCCATCTTGGACTTTTATTTCTTCTTTATTGTCCATAAAAGCAGCTTTGAGCCAAAGCCAATAAACTCCTGGTCTTACAGATCCCAGCCGCTGCTTTTTAACTGAGCTGCTTTCAGTGTTAGTCTCCTGGTTATTGTCTGTGTTGTGTTTGTGTAAATAAACGGGAGATGGAATCCACCAGAATTTGTCCGTCGCCAGTTGGTCACAAATGTTAGCTAGCCGAATGAAGCCATCTGCAGATAGACAGACAAAAGGTTTAAATCACCTACAATCGGACACTTTACATCGCAGATATGAAATTCAGCTAAATGAATCTGATTTTCTGTTCCCAAAATTTGTAAAAACAAGCAAATCACAGACAACTTTGGTGTAAAACATTCAATCTGTTAATGTGAATTGAATATTGGTGGCTTACATAAAATTCCATTTAAAATAAAGTAATGGTATCCCAAAACATGCCTGATTAGTTGTTGGTAGGAAGACACACTGGTTGATGTTTGCAGTGTTTCCATGTAGACGCCGTACAGTCGACATAAACACAAAGAAGACAGACCACTTTTCTTTCTGAGCGATTTGCATGTTGATGCTCAAAATAACCTTCCTGTTTTAGTTTGGGACTAACCCTGCAGAGACGAACCCTGATCGTTGATTTAACGTTTGGACTTCCACTTTATTTGTTACTGTACTCTTTAAAGTTATCAATAGAAATGAGCAGTAACTGTCAGGACATAAAACTGCATATAAAATAGTTGAAGGAAACGTTTGGGAAATAAAAGCATTTTCATTTCACATTTTTGTTTTATTTGGTACATGTCATATTTTTTTTAATACATACCATATTTCCTTTAAAATAATCAGGGGGGGGAGGGAATGGCATCACAGTTTGTTACTTGCGTCAGTATTGTCATATTGAACATATATAATTTTCATTTAACCTTAGAAAGTGTCATTTTTCCTGGTTGTTTAAACGCTGATCTTTTCCGTAAGTTTGTCTCGGGTATCGCTTTTACATTTCCAGCCTCGGGCCGTGTGTGTGTGTGTGTGTGTGTGTGTGTGTGTGTGTGTGTGTGTGTGTGTGTGAAAGAGGTGGAGAGAGAAACTCAGTGTAAGGGTGCTGTAGGTGTGTCAGAAACATTCATGTTTTTAGTATCCTGCCTTCCATTTGCAGGAGCAGCAATACCTCAGCATTTTTATTACGGGTGTGGCACGTAAAGCTATTATCTCGCTTGTAGCCACGTTGTCAACACACGCATGCATGGACTCTGCTGCCACATGTTTCAGGTGTTAATCACTGACAGAACCCTCTGAATTTTTCCGTTCTCTCAGGGCTGCTGACTCCAAAGTCAGCAGTAGAATTTCCGACACCTGCATTAAGCAGGATTAAAACTAGACTCAAGTATATCAGCTCAAAGAGAAACTTTAAGGTGGCTGTTGTTGCTGAGGATAGGAACCGTTCAGGAAGATCAGTTCCTTATCTGTCAGCTATCAAAGGAGATTTGAGATTTTCCCTAATTTTTCTGGAATTGCTGTATGTAAGGCGGGCAGAAACATCATGTTCAAATGCTCTAATTTCTTTCTTTCTAACATTTTATGAGGAAAACATGTTTTTTCTTATGATTCATTGCTCTCACATGCAGACTAAAAATGGGGTTTATTACAAAAATTGTGTATCAAAATCACAATATTTAATTTTTTTCAAATTTGATTTTCTTCTTTCTGTTGGCTTTATTTACTATTTTATGTATTTATTTTTATTTTGTTATGTTTCCGGTCCAGCAGTGTGACATTCAGAATTGCTTTCCGAGTGTCAAGGTGAGGCCCAACAGCCTTACTTTCATAAGCGGAACATTACGGCTTTGGCCATGATGCTGCACTTGAAACTTTATTAGAAATGACTTTGGGTTTATGTCAAATGTAAGGGCCACGATGATTTAAAAAACAAAAAAAAAACAAAGAAGAGAGAGGAAGACAGGTGGGGAAAAGTTTTAAAGGGAAAGAATGAGATAGAAGTCTGCCTCTAAAGGTGGAGAAAGAGGAAAAAAAACTGAGAAACCACAACAACAAGCAACATATGCATATATAATCATTGGAAAGTACATGATCTGTGCCTCTTCTCACGTCTCTGCTCCCTGTTCAGCTCTCCTGACTCTCCATGCTGAAGTGGGCGGAGTCTGATGTCAGCACCACCTCTTGTTGAACCCCCTGCCATGCCCACCATGGTTTCCAGGCTGCCGAAGTTCGGCTCCCGACCCCGGTCCCAGACGGCTCCTGCAGCGGCGGCTCCATCCGGCGGAGCTGCGACCGCCGCGTGCAGAACTCGCCTCACCAACGGATTCTACCACCACCCCGGACCGGCGGGTGTTTCCGTGCCCCCGTCCTCTGCAAAGCAGAACGGATTCATCCGAGTGCCGTGTTCATTTTCCGCAAAGTGGAGGAAGGAAAACGCAGCTGATGGTGACGAGATAATGGCCGGAGAGTCTGAGTGCAAGAGAGGGAAAGGTGGGAATGTTGTGCAGAATCGTAGCAACTGTCAGCCGTATTTCTACCTGCACGATGCCAGAAAACACACCACATCCACTGCAGCGAAAGGGCGTGGCCAGCTTACGTCGTATTCCTCATCATCATCATCCCCGTCTCCACAATCCAGCCCCAGAGCTCTTCCCGTTTCTAAAAATGGATCAGGAGGTTCTAAACTGACTCAGAACTCTTCTGTGCTGTCCAAGCAGAGTGTAAACACAAATCCCGGATCCAAAGCAGGGACGAAGACCATCTCTTCTCTGAGGCCGCCTCAGAGTTTTGTTCGCCTGACAGGTACGAGGCCCGGCTCGGGCCCTGCATCGCGATCGGGTTCCCCGCTCCTGAAAAAGCCAGCAGCTAGCCGCTCCCATTCCAGCGACAACCTGGGCTGCGCCGCTTCTGCGCGGCTGACTGAAAGCGACCGCTTCCGCTCCCGGAGCCTCACCCAGGTCCGACAGCAGGCCTCTCCCACCCTGACCCGGACCGCCGCCTCTCCCCACATGTCCGGCTCCTTCTCCACCAACAGGGCCGCCCAACGGGTTCCCCCTACCTCCTCCTCGCAGGGTCCTCCGAGAGGCAGCTTGTTGAAATCGCCTGTGAGCAGAGCTGCTTCAGGCAGGGCGGCTGCCGGCGCCCCCTCCCAGCTGCCGCAGTCGGCCATAAGGAAGCCCCTCTTACCGGGTCCGACCTCCAGGTCCAGCGGCATCAGCTACAAGCTGTCCCGCCCGTCGCTGGTCAAGCAGTCCAGACCCCTTCGAGCAAAAGGAACCAGCGTGTGCAGAAGTGAACAGGAAGTAAACAGAGGACCAACGAGACGAAAGAACTCTGTGGAGACGCCTTCATCTACCGAAAACAGCCCAGGTTCCCCTTATTTTTTTCTTTTTTTTTTTTCTTAAATTGATTGTCATTTTTGGATTTCAAGTCTCTGATCTCATTCTGGTCTGGTTTCATATCTGCGTCTGATCTGCCTGCAGAAAACACTCCAGACGCTGCGGAGATGGAGCAGCTTTCTGACGACCTTGCGTCCCAGGGAATGGGATCGATTGTCGGTGAGACGCTTGAGGACATGTCCCTGTCCTCCACTTCCTCCCTGGACAGGAATGACATCAGCCAGGAATACATGGATGACTTTGACAACCTCGGTGAGACACTCTTTAGATGTTTTGCTGTAAATATTAGCGTAGAAGCTACCAACATGTCAGTTGGTGACGTGTTTATGTGACATTACATGAAAAATCCCCTTTGTTCACAATCAGAACTAGACTCTCTGTGTGACCGACCTGCTTTACGTTTTGCATTTTTAATACGTTCTCTTCGTTTTTTTGTTTTGTTTTCAGGAAGCGGAGGGATTGGCATTTTACTGTTTTCATCCAAAAATGAAGAGGATGACTCAGGACTCGACCAGTCATGCACCAGGCTGGATGATGACAAGGATGCAATTAGCAAGGTCGCCAAGACAACAGGACTGTGCTTCCTAGATGATAGTCTGGACTGGACTTCCATCAGAGGTGAATTAAAAAAAAAAAAAAAAGTTGCTGTTCAGGTCAGCTAAATACTTTAACTATTCCAACTAAAAGAAAAGTTGTTTTTGTGTCCAGGTGATAAAGACGAGCACCGACTTAACCAACTTGCCCGTCGGAGAAAGTCAAGTCAGCCTGACTATCATGAACAGGTTCATTCTCTGCAACTGGTTTAGACAAAACCTTGAACAATACTTATGTTTCCAATTTTGTTTTGATTAAAATACATGGGTGGAAAATAGTCAAAGGCGCTTAAACCCAGATTAACTGAATCTGTTAGCATTATTGCATTAATTTATCTGATCCACTTATTGAACCAGATCAGTGTGTTGGGTCCTGCAGAGGGTTTTTCTGTCCTAAGGCCTAGAACCTTTTTCTTTAGCCCTTTCCTCAAAGTTGCCAAAAATTACAATTTCATGGCCTCATATAAATTTATATGTATTGATCAAACCTGTGGTATTTCTAACTTCTTTGCTGAAGAGTGACTGAGTTAACATTCTGGAGGGTCTAACAGCAGAGGTTGCCAGATTGTGCAGCCTTATCTAATCCTGTTTCCAATTCAGAGTAGAGTCCTATGCATTGAGTGTTTTTATCTAACTTTATATATTTTTTAAAAAAAGACATAAATTGAAATACCCCTAGACGTTTAGATCACATTTCAAAAACCTTTCACGTCTGAGATAGTTTAGCCATTCTAAGATCCTGGGATTAAACTGTAATGTGTTTGTTTCCTCACCTGAGCACCCCTCAGCTCACTGGTTTAACTCGAAAATTACAGAATATTTATTTCCTGTTTGATGTCCAAGCCAAGACATGTTGACATTAACTGAAGCCGTTTTCCTGAAATAAAGCCTTACAAGTTGAAAATGCGCAGTGACATAACTGAAGATCTGTCTCCAAATTTCCATCTAGGGAAAAAAAACAAAAACTTTTGTGTTTATGCTATACGGCTCAGAATAATTAATCCAAAACAAACATGGCTTTTTGTTACACTCTGTAGATGCTGCAGGTGCAGTTTGACCCCACCCAAAGCAAAGATAGGTGAACTCATCAGTTCATTGTTTGGACGCTTAAACCCTCCCATCAGCGAGCTGCGGCTTTGCAACCATCCCACCAAGTTCATCGGACATCTGGACCGAAACGCTTCATGTGGCTCCTGCTTTGAATTCTTTTCAAACATGAGTGGAGCAGCATGTGGAATCACAAGAACAATAGTTGTCTGTTCACAAAAGCCTATTCCAGCAAACGTTTCAATTCTTAACCCGTAGAAGTGATTTGCCTGAGTCTGGTTTGTTTGCATAGGTGTGAATGCACAATTAAAACTCTGATGCGGACCAAAAAAAAAAGCAAACTCTGGTCCGCCTAAAAACCTTTTGCTCCCAGTTTGGTTGAAGTCAGCTGTGGCGCGGTTCGAATGCAAATATGGGTGTAAGCGGTCAAGAGATCGCTTCAAAAGCAGGAAGCGAACTATAGAGATGGGCATTCTAAGTAGCTGCAACCAAAACAAACTCGAGAGTATAATGCCAGCGCGAGAACTGGCTTGTGGTCGAAACAATGAGGGTGTAATTGTCCACAGTAAGAAAATCGAGAACACTAGATTAGAATTTGCCACAAAGGTTTAGGAATGAGTCTCAAAAAGAAGAAGAAATAAAATAAAATCTCAGTCAAATTTTAAGAGTGACAAGACAAAGATAAGACCTCAAGCAATGTGATTGAGTGTTTGCAGAAAGAAATAATCTGCTCTTGGGGAAGACTCACAAAAGAAGAATAAAGAGCGTTTCTAGAACAAACCTTAAGGGCTCCCGTTCATATTAAACTGTCGTCAGTTCAAACTGATATGATCCTGAGGTTTTCCCTTTGGCAGGGCGGCTCCTCTCTGGACCTGTCCCCCTCTGACAGCTGTGGCTCTGGGGGTACCTACATGTGGGACGAGGAAGGTCTGGAGCCTCTGGGGGGCGCCACCACTACCGCCTCCATCCACACCAACAGCAACACCACCCACCACATCGGGAGCTTCGACTCGGACATCAACAGCATCGTAAGGACTTTCCACCTCATCATTTATTTCAGCTGTCAGCTTATTGCTCCTCACACACCGCTAAAGGTTTCTAGCAAAATATTAGAGCTGTTCCAAACTCTAGGGGTTTGAACTGTAAGTACATGGCAGCCTAGCCTCACAGTTCAGTCAGGGGAATGAATTTATAAGATTATCAGACTGATAGTCCCTCTGCATTCCATATTTGCACAAATATTTCACATGAAGCTGATTTTATTGCTTTAGATTTCACATAAGACACTTAACGTATTGAAGGTGCAGCTTGGATGGACCCATAAGCATCAATACAATTTGTAGCGCTGTTTGAAAAGGTCTAAACAACGTTCTCTGGCTCCCTCTGGTGTCCCCTCCTGCTAAGTACAACCCAACCAGATTAAGTTGTTTTTCTTCTTCTTTTGCAGTATACAGAGCTGAGTTCTTACTTGTATACATTTCTTTAAAATGTCCTCAAATCTCCAGATAGGAAGCAGTATTTCCAATCATTTAAAAACACAATAACATTTCTCTCAAACTTACATCTTTTTCCCTGATCAAATAAGCAGTTTGAGCGGATTAATGTCACACCTGGGAAAACCAATCAGCTCTGCGTTTCGTCTAATTTCATAATTATTCACCCGACATGAACTCTTTGCTGCTTTTCCGGTTTCCGTGAGAGAAGCATTCGGATCCGATGAACGAAGCGCTGAGGTTTCAGATAAACTGAAGGAGGATCAGCAGGCGAAGGTCCAGGCTCTGACCTTCAGTTCAGTTCAGCCGGTGGACCCAATGAGTGATGCTGAAAGGCTGTTAATGAGCCTGCTGTCTCAGTGTGTCCTCCGTGTTAATGAGCTGTGGCTCACTCAGCGCTTGATCCTAACGAGCATCCGGCCGTTAACAATCTGAGGACTTTAACGAGCTCTCAGCCGAAGTCTGAAGTCTTTCTCCTGTTTGAGTTTACACCTGGGTTTGTAGTGGAGTGTCTGTCGTCACCACCAGGGGTCAGTGTTGCTCTTCGGGGTTGTTCTCTCCCAACCAGACAAGAGAAAACTGAGTCTGAAAAATTTTTTGAATTTCAAGACTTTGTTGGTAAGTTCATTTTCAGAAGATAAATTGTAGAATTTTGTGGAAAAACAGATGGCTTATTAAAAAGATTTTACATGATTTCTAATCATATGATGTCTTTGATTTTTTTGTCCAACTCTCTTCTCGTTTTGGGTTGCAAGTCACTGATTGAACTCGGATGTATTCGCAACTAATTCAAAATCAAAAAAGTACAACTGTACTATCTTTAAACTTTACCTGAAGTTCCCAAACTAACTCCAGTTTCGATGGCACAAAGGCATTAAAGAAGCATCAAAAAAAACGAAGGGATCAAACTTTACAGATTAAGATTTAAAAGAATTATCTGTATGGTAAGAAATTCTGGATTTTTCTAATTATAATTATCCAAATAAATCCTTTTGAAATTCCACACTTTTCTGGAAAACGATGTCAACATAAAAAAAAAAACCAAGAATATTTCATGGAACCATTAAAAATCTGACAGAGAATACACTTGAGGTGATTTGTTTTATAAAAAAACAAAAAAAAGCTTTTAATGTCATAAATATCAGATAGACTGTAGCTGGAATGGACTCGAATAATGTCCAACATCAGTTTTTCTTGTTTTTCTTTTTTATATGTGATTCTATAACTTAATGTTTAATGCTTTCAATCTATCCATACATTTCCCTAAGGATGTATTTTTCCACAGGATCTCTTAAACAACCTGGACTCTTGTGATCTGGCTGACGATGACCTCATGCTGGACGTAGATTTCCCAGAGGACTCCTCGCTGCACAGCGGTATGTTTATGTCGATAACGTAGACTCCGATAAAGAAATATGTTTGCTGCTGTTCTCTCTGAGGAAGAGCATCGTCATGAGGACGGATACGGATGGTTGGTGTTACTTCCTGCTTTGCATCTTCTAAAAATGACCTTAAGAAACTGAACCTTGCAGATGGAGAGGGGCTGTCCAGCATGGCTCAGTGGAGAAGAAGACAGCTCTGTTGGGGAACGCAGGACAACGACGTTGAGAGGTGAGAAGACAACTGGTTTATCTAAGGCTCCTTATAGTTAAATCAAACCATCTTACAATTTCTAGCATGTGATAGAGCTACAGTAGTAGTTGCATTCAGGAAAAAATGGTCCCTGTATGAGTTTTCCTCCCACTGGCAGATGTGTCTCTATAGCTGCGAATTGCTAAGATAAATTTTCTTAATTGAATCAAGTCCAATTTGGAGAAAAAAAAACCCCATGTTTTTCAATAAAAAAGTTTTTTGTGCTAGGATGAAGTAGTTTTTCCAACTTAATTTCACAAAACAGCAGTGGAAAACCTTTTTTCTTGCATCATACACGTCATGGCACCAACCACCTGGATGTTGTAATGATGGAAAAGATGAAGTGGGCGACAGGAAGTGGTAGGAGGACGATGGTATTAAATGACTTTTCGCATGAACTAACGTGTTCAAGTGTGATTTTAATTCTGTTACCAGATGGAACCAATTGCTAAACTGTGGTGGTTGTTTTTCAATATCGACGACGTCATTCATTTTGCACACGTATGAAATGGAAACGCAGCTAATGTCACTCTGACTGAAATTGATGGAGGGAGCTGAGCTTACAGGGGCAGCAGCCCAGGGCTCCAATTTTTTATTTATTTTCTTTTAAGTGAATGGGTGTTTTGCAGTCATTTAATTTTGTATAAAACTTGTGGTTGTTGTATTATATTAGGATTTTCATGACTATCACCAATATTCAAGTAAAACCAGTTCTTTGTAAAGAACATTACTATTTATTGGCAAAAGGAAGTATTAAACTTACAATGCGTCAGTTCATATTTGCTGATGTAAAGGGCTACCTAGTAACGTACTGCAATTTGCATTAGTAAAATAATTGTTTCTTGGTTTACTGGGCACCAAAACAGGCTCCAGCCCAGGGCGCCACATCCTTCCACATCCGGCCGTGGGTGGGAGGAATGAGGGAAGGTGTTTTCAGTTGAGGCAGAAACATGGCAGAACTTTCTGGAAGATGTGGAGATTTGACTTCTTTTTTCTGTGGGGGGGGGGTGAAAAAAAAGAGGAAAATCTTACAGCGCACAGCTTGATGAGGTGAACTCTGCTCATGTTTAAATATTCTCAGTATGTGAAGGCTGCTTGAGCTTTCAGCTCATCGACACCACTGGTTAGACTCGAGGCCAATTTCCACCTTTGGAGCAAGGATTCGTGCTGGGAATCTTAACTTTTTTTGCATGTCTTTTTATTTATCTCTCTTTTTTTTTTTTACTTCTTTAACTCGGAATCTGTTATATGGTCGGTCCACAGTGATATCCAGTGCTACAAACTCTCTCAGGACCTTGAAACAAAGGAGGATAAAATCAGGTAGCGTGACCTGCTCTACCAGTCTGTCTTTCCTCCATCCTCTTAAAAATCACAGTTTCACCTTCATATTTTCCGCCTGCTTCTGCAAACGTCGACTTAAACTCTGCAGGTCGGCCTGCTGCTCCCCGGCGCCGCAGACTCTGGGTCTGGACGTGGAGGAACTCGCTGAGGACTGCTCCGCAGTCCGGTCACAGCTGGAGTTCCTGCAGAGGTTGCTGCTGCAGGTGAGAGGGAATGCTCTTCCTCACCAACAGTTTTGTCTAAAGAGACGTAAAGCTTAGAAGCCTGCAGCAAACATCAGATCATCCATTGTTTATTTTCCAAGTATGGATTTAGCTGCTGGAGGCTTCAGCAGAAATTGAGAGTTTATATATTAAATATATATTAAATAAATAAATAAAAAAACATATTGAATGAATCAAGACAATCAAGACGTCCATAAGCCTAATCTTGTTTCCAGTTTAGCCATGTTTCTATGCATTTAATATGTTTATTTCCACTCTTTTTTTTCCTCTTTCTCTTTTCAGGAGGAGGATTTGGACGACGACACTCTGACCACGGACACTCTTAGTCCAGAAACAAACGACTTGTCTCACAGTTCGGACTCGCAGGTCAGCGAGCCTAGCCTCGTTAGTTTTCTGTGTTAGCCTACATTTCCCAAAACCCCTTGGCTCAACATTCCGCCTGTCTGTAGGTGGAGGCGCTCCTGCAGGAGGTGCAGCAGCTCCGGGAGGAACTGAGGAGCCGAGACCGGACCATCGCACAACTAACCATGCAACTGGTGAGTTTGGTGCTGCTGCAGCTTCAGTTTGTTCCGTTTAGCTCAGAAGTTTAGGTTAAAGTTAGTTAAAAAAAAAAGGGATGAAGTCTCGGAACAAAAGAACCTGCACGGCTTTAGACATGAATAAATATTAAATATTTTAGTCATTGTCTACTTGTGTACGACTGAAGATTGTGTGTGCGCAGACTGTTCCCACACTGACCACCAGGTGTCGCTGTCAGGAGGCGTCTGAAAGGATGCAGCAGCAAACGCAGACAAGTGTGACAAACAGCGAGTGTGTGGCCTCGCAGACACCCTGGAGAGAACACACCGTGAGAACACACACATACACACACTCGAGCACTTTCCTTATGAATGAAATCAAGGCTGAACCACAAACAGAACCTGCAATGATGTTTGTTGTTAGTCCAGGACAGAAAAATCCAGAAAATAGAATGGAATAATCTGAACTAATCACCATTAGTTTGAAGGTTCACACAGCAAGCATCTTTAAATCTCTTCTGTGGGTTAAAAAGTTTGTTTTTCTTCTTCTTTTGAAAGACTTTATATTTTCAGAAATCTTGTTTGTTTTTTTTGTTTGTTTTTTTTGTTGTTTTGTTTTTAGAAATTTTCTTGCTTTCGGTTGCGCCATCTCAGACTCCCTGATTCATAAATTTCTGATTGTATTTCTTTCTTTTTCTTTTTTTTACAAACTGTGCAGGCAGAAAGCATCTCTCACTTCTCTCACTGCGGCTATTTTTACTCCACATTCTTTTTTGCTCCTCATTTAACTTATTGGCTTTAAATACTTTTATTTAAGGGTTAAACTTTCTGAGAGGGCTACTGTCACCCTCCCCCCCCCCCCTCCATCCATCCCTCGTCTATCCTGTCGTCTTTTCTCCATTTGGAGTATCAGCATCTTCTCCCTCTCTCTTTGTCCCCGTCTCCGTCTCAGGCGTTTCCTCCTGTCCCTTTCCTCTCTCCACCCTGGCAGTATCAACGCTCCAGGCCTATCAGGGGGAGGCCCAAGCCAAGCATCCCCTCCCACCTCGCTAGAAAAAGTGAGTCACAAAACTGTCAGACTCCTTCAGCAGACGTTCACTACTTAGCCTTTAATGTTTTAAAATGTACAGAAACTTTTGAAAAACTAGTCATGAATGCAACAGTTTTGACAGAAATCAGCTGAATCTACTTGGAGGAAGTTCTTGCTATCACTTTCAAACCTTTGAAGCTCCGGTCTGAGCAGGATGCAGTTCAGGTTTGCCTGAACCGATTCATTGAAGTTCTAGGACTAATCTGCTCCACCGGTTCACCCTCGAAATCATCTGTTCGAATCACATTTTCCCCAAATCAAAGAGATTCTCCTAACTCACCCATTGGGATATTTATCAGCACGTCTGACTGCAAACTGACCTCAGATATGAGTTTAACTTAAGTTTACTAAAATTCAGCTTTCGTCATGCTTTCCGTCCAGATTTCCTTCCAAGCAGCCAGGCCTCCTGTTCCCTCCTGATCAATAGTTCTCCAAGGCTTTTTGAAGGTATTTCAAAGTACGTCTGCACATTTTGCTCCTCGATAATCCGACGCGTCTAAACGAGTCGAGGTTACATCCCCAAACAGACAAGCGTGTCTTCTAAGCAAAGTAAATCTTGTCAAGACCCAAGAGAGGTGGGGCAACGTTTGGGCTCTTTGGAAATCCCCTCGTTGGAGCTAAGATCCTTCTTTTTCTGTCTGCTATGTTTGACAATTTTGCAGAGATTTGACAAGAGACGTAGGATTCAGTTTTGACCTCTGTGACATTCGGCTCAAAACAGTTTCTCTGAAAATTCGATTTACGCCAAATTGTCCTTGTCAACACAACCCCGACTCATTAAGTGCCTGACTGAGTTATATTCAGAAATAGAAGGCTTAGCAAAGAAAGAAAATACTCTTCTGAAAATGGAGAGATCCTAGACTGAGAGTGAATGAAAAATGAAAGTGTAAAGAAACTGAAAGACCTTCAGAAATTCTAGAGGATTGTTGGTCCTGACCTTTTTAAGAAAATCTTCATTGTACTTTAAACTGCAGTGAAATCTGACTATTTTTAGCTTTTTTCCCCTCTAACTGTTCCTCCTCCTGTCCTCTCTGTGTCCCTTCTCCATGCTTTCGCTCAGGAGTGGAAAATCTTGTGCTTTACTTCAGTGACAAAGCGTGGTACGGTAGCAACTTTCCTTTTGTCTTGCAGTCAAACCTTCTCTGTCTCCTCATTTTCAGTTTTCTCCCCTCCATTTTCCCATGGTGATTCCCACAAAGCAGCCTATCTGTGAGGACTATGTAATCTGAACTGGCGCTTTAAATCATAACTGAAGAAAATTGAAGTCACACTGAACTGATTTAGTCTTTGATGGTAAAATATAGATTAACGTTCGTTGATAATATTGTCACCTGGAGGCCAGTTGCTCAGCAGCTGAAGATTGTGGAAATTGTAGTTGTGTCAACGCATCCTTTAAAAGTCTTAAATTTATGTGTCTAAAATTAAAGCCTTAAATTTATTAAGAAAATGTAAATTGGCCTTGTATGCAATTTGTTGTGGTGGGACTATTTAACATAGTTTTTTGTTGTTGTTGTTGTTGTAACCAAACATCTTCATTACTTTGCAGTTGAGGTTCCCTGTAACTAGCTGCTATTATGTCCTTGCCAGCAAGCTAGCTTTCTAGCTTTTCTAACAGCATCATGGGATCAAAGCTGAGTTCACAGGTTTTGCTATGCTTGGTTGTAATACACAATTTTTCAACCATCCAATATATTTATAGTTGTTTTCTGTATTAAATTTCAAAAGGTCTTAAAAGGACTTATAGTTGACTTGCTGAAAGCTGCAGATAACACATGGTTGTCTCTCCGCAAATGATCGCTTTACAGCAGACAAAACCCTTAAGTCCTCTCAAGCCGCTGTGCAGAAATATTGTGGGCATTTCAGCTGTTTCTCAGAAAGCTTTGAGTTTTTGTTTCAAAGCGTTTCTGAGAATCATGTCGACCCCTTAAGCCGATAGAAGCATTAACAACATAGAAACTGATTAAGGTGGTCTTATCCACCTCTGTAAAGTAATATTGCAACAGTTCGGAAACCCCAAACCTTCTCAATAAATCCAACTCCGGCACTCACACACTATCTGTTCTCAGATAACCCAACTTCCATCATTTGAATTTTAATACCAGTTTTTCTATTTTCTGACTTGAACAAATCCATTGCCCCATTATTCCAAGCTCAGACTGAGGAGAAGGAATGCATTTTTTCAGGATCGATCTTGAAGGACGGTCCTCAAGAGGATGAATTCTTTTCCAGTGGAAGTTTAGCTACAATGGAACAAACTTTAGTCTTGTCCATGTCAAGATAAAACAAGCTGTCGGGATGTTCCCGTTTCCTGTCCATCCGTCAAAGTCCAAAAAGGCACCAATCAATGAAATTATACTCTAAGTATGAGAGCGAAGAATTCACACAGTCAGGACAAATGATCTCATTACAACAAGACTATGGATTTTTCAGCTTTGCCTGTCTAAGGGGCCATTGACCAGCCCTCTATTCCTGGATTTGAGTATCTCTGCTCTGCGGCTCGTCTTGTCAGTCCCAAGTTATGCTGAACATCTAAACACTCCAGTGAGTTCCAGGTCTGCTCTCCTGTGTTTGGGACGACGCTCCTATTGGCGATCCAGTTTGAACTAAGATTCAGCTGACATACGAATGTCCTCACGTTTGGTTGTAGAATGGAAAACAGATGAGTTCATGGTCTACTCTAATGAAGCATTGCAAGTTAATGTGACAAATTCCAGAATTATCGTTTCATCCAGACATAACTTGGCAATTCTAAGTGGTGCAGTCATACCTGCTTTTGGAAAGAAGACGCTTTATCCTTCAACTCTTCCAATAACTCTTCCTTTTCTAACTGTCCTATCATGAACTTCAACATTTCACATGCTGACTGAGGTGTGTCGAGTCTCAGATGGAGTTTGTGAGCTTTTGTCTTTTCTCTGAGCTAAACTGAGATTTAAGTTATTGGATTTCTCACTCTTGTAAGATAAGATAACCACCTTATCTTTCCAACATGCATTTTATTTACAGTAAAACTCTGTCTGTCTCAGTTGGTCTCTTATTTGTCCCGTGTTACTGTCGACCAAAGAACCCCAGAGCATTACATGCAGTAATTGCCCAATAATCAGCATTATTCACTTCATTTGTGAGTGCCCTGTGTTTCTCCTCATTTGCGTGCGAGCCATAATTCTACAGAACTCCATTACAGTCCTAATAATTTCCAGGATAATTGAGGAGTATGACAGCTGCTCGTTGCCTGCAGCTCAGCTCGACAAGCTCATGTTTACCCATTATTGTCACGATTCTAATTGTTGATTTTAGTGATGATGCGATGTGGCGAGATATTATAGCCGTGATGGGCCTCGGGGGGGCTCATAAGAGGGCAGTTTGGGTGGATCAGCACTTTATGTTAGTATCTCATCAGAACACTCAAAGGGTTGGAAAGCCTTGGCAGCAGAAAGAAAAGAGAGAAAATAGGGTACTCTGCATTTGTCATCACCATTCTCTGTTAAGGTATCTCATCATTCCTGTGAATTTTATTGTGATTTTGATTTTACATCCTGTCCTTTTTATTCGCTCCGGCTGCTCATGCATGTTTTATGAGGATGGATTGAAACGTCTCAGTCGGAAATGCGGATACCAACAGACTGCAATTCCTCTTCTAGCCACCAGATGTCGGTGTTTACCAGTTAATGTTTAGTTTCTTGCCCTGAACTGCTAATATCATCCTGGTGTTTATTTTCCCAGCACATATGTCTAAACTATGTTTCTCCAAAATATGTCTTTATAACTACTTCAGACTGAAATTACATAACTGAAAACCACAGTGTTCTCTAATTTTTCACTATAAACTCTGGGAAAGTCTGGAATCCAAGGTTTTTTTTTCTTATTAAATTATTGATAGGTATAGACAAAGAAAAATACTTAGAATAATTCTCTGTCTGTCTAAATGTGCATTCCTTAAACAAATTTAAACATCAGAAGCAGATTAGAGGGCAGAAAGCTGGAAATTTAATCAGCTTTTTCTTCGTTTTCTAATTTTTAGATAAACAGTTTGAGCATGAGGATTCACTGACAGCAATCAGTGATGAAGAAATTACAGTGTGAAAGTAAAGCTGAATTTCTTACAGTAAAGTGACTAAAGTAGAGGACACACATCACTAGTTAAACAAGATATTATGGTTGGACGATATGCCTGAAAACCGTTTCGCCACATAAGAATTTCATTTTGGTCCATTGATGATTATTAATAAGCTTTCTGATTTAAATTTCTGAAATACTGCCAAGCTGATAGTGTGACCTTTCTTCTTTTAGTCACTTCATGCTGTTTTTTAATCATTATTTTTAAGCTGTTATGAGGCACAGTGGCAAAACCTGAAACTGCTGCTGCACAAGTTACTCAACAAATTGTTGTTAGGTAACCAAAGAGTGAGAGAGTGAGTTGACGCTCGTCGTGAGAGGTTGAGCAGATAAAGTTTTTCCTCTGCCTACATCTCCCAGAATGCTCGGAGTCCAGTGAATTCTATATGTTGAACTTTTTATCAGATGTACTATCTGTTGATATCAATCATGTTTCTATTATATATGTTGTTATTGATTAATTGCCTAGCCCTATAAGACATATAAATGACGCACAAACATATAGAAAATAGGTAAAGTTAGTCTGATAATTCAGTCACAGCAGTGTTCACTCCAGTTTAAAACTTTTTGTTACTATAATCAGTTAAAGCTGTGCTCAGTTTGGTAAAAACGGCTTCTTTAAGTTCTGAGATCTCCGAAAAATGACATCACGAATGCGATCGTTTTAAACTGCATTTTTTTAAAAACACGATTTTCGTGACAGCCTGACACAAGTCCACTAGCTCTGAACAAGAAACTCTGAAGTCATTTGCTTTTCTGCTCAATAACCACAGAGAGGGGCTGCCATGAGCAGTGAGAGGAAAAGTAATCAGCAGCCACAACAGCAAGCAAGCAAAACCAACAATTTAAATAACGGTGTAACGTTGTAATCAAGTCATACACACAAACAGATGAAAGCAAACACCCGGATGAATCGAAGCGGTTTGACTCTCGGATCAAAGTGTGGATGTGTGAAACGATTGTCCATCTGACAGAACAGCTCCCTCTCTCTCTACTCGGCTCAAACACCTGATAAATGATGCAACAAAGAGCTGGAGGTTTATGTTGGTTCAGAACCCAGTCTGGAACCAAGCTTTAATGTTCGTTGAGACCTAAATTCAGTTTTGTTTTGTTTGTTTTTTTGTCTGTTTGTTTGTTTGTTTTCAGTCACAGGTACTTCACGCCTCCCATCAGGAAGACCAGGAACCACTGACAAACCAAGCACCGTCTTTAGGTAACCCCGCCCACGCTGAAATGCTCCCTGACGGTCTCCCCCCATCTTTTAAACCAATCGCCGCCACCTGCACAACCCCAACAAGAGCGATGGATGATGGAAACCCACAGAGGAAGCCGGGGAGGGAGGAAGAAGAGACGGAAAGGAGAGGGACCGGTTCCAGATCCCTGATGCCTCCGTACCCTTCCAAGCTCCGCCTCTTCCTGTCTCATGCTGCCAACAGCTCCACCCCGGCATCCCCAAAGGCGAGGCCGTCGAGGCAGCTGTTGGATCGTGTCAACTCTCCGGGGCTGAAGACGAAAGCCTTCGGCTCCGGATCGACGCGACTCCCCAAACCAAAGAGCTACTGAGGCGGCCACTGACTGACTGTATCCGTCCTGAATCCTCAAATTACTTAATATTGATATTCTGAGCTCAGATTAAACGAAAAAGCACTACATTAGGAAGACTGATACCACCCAGATCTCGGAAGACATCACGGACAAAAACCGTGGATTTGTGCCTTTGATTTGGAAGACGCTGTCTCACAGTGGATCGCTGGAACCGAACGTCATTTAAAGTCTAACCTGAGATGTTTCACATGCTGCTGCTGCTTACATTTTAATCTTTATTGGTCCTCTGATGAGTTTCAGACTGACTACACCCAGCCTCTGTGAGAGGAAAAGTGTTTGCGTTAATTTAAATGAAGTCTCCGACGTGAAACCCGGCCTTCTTTGCGTTCCATCGAACACTGGATGCAAACCTATATCTAATATCTTAAGTTCACCTTCAGCAACACACCCTTTTTCCTTTTTGAACCGCTGGTCCGATTGTTTCTCCCTTCCCACAACCACAGAAGAGACGGAACCCTTCGTCCTTCTGCCCGCTGCTTATCATCTCTTCTTCCAGACAACCTTGACATGAGGAAATACTTTTTCTTCTGAAGCTTTTGAGCCTCAAACTTTCTTCTTCTTGGTTAATTCCCCAGCTTCTCACAGGGAAAACGTCCTTCCTAAAGGAAGAGTTTGGGTTTGTCTAGCTGTTGCTTCCAGTGAAACCTTCTTCCAGACCATTCGGTTAAGCTTCACTGCAAAAACACAAAATCTTAGCAAGTCTTTTTTCTTTTCTTTGTCTAGTTTCTAATGCAAATCTCTTAGCTATGTTTAATTTCAAGTGTGTTATCTTGAAAGTAACTTTTAAGAGCTTCTTTTTAAGTCTATACTTAATAATAATGGAAAAATAGTACTTCCATTGGCAGATCTTTAAATTTAAAAATGAGTGAAAAAATCTTCCGATAGAACTAGGTTGGGGTTTTTATAGGTTTTTTTTTATTGATCTCAAGGAAGTCTTGACTTAAAACAAGCTGCTATCTTTCTGAAGTTGCTTGTATGTTAGTTTTGTCTTATTTTAGTCGAGCTAAGATATTTGCATTAGAAACTGGACAAAAATACTTAATGATATTTAACGTTTTTCCCTTTCGCTTTAGAACGCCACTCTGGGATCTTTTTCTCTCTCGCACTATGGCCGTACTGTGACGTTTCTCTAAAGGCGTTTGCTCTCAATCCTCCTCCAAGCTCTGAACTGAAGGATCTAAATCCTTACAGGAGTTATTTTGTGGTTAACATTCAGCAGAGGAGCTGCCACTTGTTTCAGCATATTTTTTAATTTAATTTCTCTGTTCCTCAAACAAATCCTGACATTTGAGCTTCGCTTTGCCGTCTGAAACGGCTTTCAGCCGGAATGTCATGTTTCCACGGCGCCGATCTGAAACCGGGACACGTTTCCAGAACCGTTCCTAACATTTTGCTAAATCGAGGAGTTATGCACTCGCCTGGATTCCTTCAGGAAGTTTGAACCCAGTGACATTTTCGCTCCGCCGATGCCTCAAGCCCACCAGTAAGATCCCATGTCATCCGTATCGGCGACTATCTGTCAGCTCTGCCTGCTCTCACATTAAACAGCTCTGGAATAAAATATGCAACACCGTTAGGGGGAAAAAAAACAAAACAGAAACGGACGCAGAAATATGCAAGCTGGCTTCGCTTCAATGCAACGACTCTTAGTCACAGATGTTGGTGAATTTTTAGAAACATGATGACTTTTTTGTTGTATACGACTGGATGATTCCACGGCTTTAATGAGAGAAAGAAAACTTTCTGGGTTTTTGACTGGTGGGAGTAAATGAAACTAATTAGATGTCATTCTCCCTGAGATCATAAACTCCTCAAATCTGACGCTTTACATTTTCTATTCGAAATTGTTCGCTTTTTTTCTTCTTTTTTTGGGGTTAGACCTTTTATACGTCCAGCTCACAAGAGAAAATGCAAGTTTTTAATGTTTTCACTGACAACTAAGAATTTCTCCCTTTTATAAATAGAGTTAAAGTTGATAAAGAGTAAAGTTTCCTCTAAAGAATCTGAAATCAGTGTAGGACAATTCTGTCTGGGGTGAAATAATTGATCCCGATGCCAAAAAATAGCATTAATACCTCCAGTTTTCACAGCCCAAATTCCTTAGCAATAAACAAATGCAATAGCCATTGCATCTGTAGAATAAAATAATAAATGCTAAATAATTCGGTTCCGTTTTAGATTTTTAAGCGCGAGTGAGAATCTTCAACTTGGATTCCTGATCTCAGCATCGTTTACCAATTATATTAAAATTGCATGTAGATGCATTAAAGTTGCACTTAGACTTTAACTCAAAGAGACAAGAATCTCTTTGAGTTAATTTAGCTACGCAAATGTAATACAGACTGTAGCGCAGCTGTTTTCAAAGATGGATGCCGCAAAGCCAAAAATATTGTAATTTTTAAATGCGTGATTTAAAAACGTTAACAATATTCAGTCGGCATAAAGAGCGATCGAACGCTTGGATCTCATCCGGTCAAACTTTGTGCACGTTTATGTTGTGTCATGTTTAAGTCAACTTCAGTCTGAATCTGCATCTCTGCGTTTTAGCGTCACCATAAACATTGGAACCACCTTTATTGTACATATGAGCCTGTTTTCAGAACAGGAAGCGTTAACTAAAACCAAAAGCTGGCACGTTTTGTCATATTTTATCAAACCAAGATGAAACACGAGGGCGACGGGAAGTCAACAAAACAACCAAAACAACAAAATACATATTTACAACCTTTGACTATGCACAAGTGGTCACAAGATTCTTGTGCATATTGTGAGAAACTGCTGTAAAAAACCCCCCAAAACTCCAGTTGTGCATCTTTTCTTTTCCTCTTGTCGTTTTGTTTCCAGGCTAAACGCAGATTGTTTATGACGGAGCGCTCACCCGCCTCGTGACTCTCTGACCACCTCTCTAGTCTTCCTCCCTCCCTCGCACCTTCCCCACTTTTTTTCTTTTTAGTACCAGCCGTTAGTCCAGTAGTGGAACGGCAGCTTCTGCCCAGGTGAAGCAGTTAAAGCTTGTTGCCATGGCAGCGCAGATCCGTGTGGAATCGCAGCCCATCCTCGTGTTTCTTTTGTTGTTCCCTGTTAAATGAATCATCACACACACGTTAAAACCCGCGGGTGGTTGGGCGGGTTTTTTTATGTTGTTTTTTTTTTTCCCCAAAAAAAATTTTATCTTCCACTGCTTTGGAAAAACACACCAAGTTTTTCATTTCCAAAATGTTTTGTCTGATTTAATTTATTATTATTATTGCCTTGAAAGTGAGACAGAAAACAAAGAAATTCTTGTAAAAAGTTCCTACATTTCATTCAACTTTCCGGGTGTTCAGGCTCCACCTGCGCCCCTTCTGACCTTGGTGCGCTCTGTCGTTAAAGTGGGGGAAGGTTCGGACATGCGGCGGCTGCTGATGAGTTCTTATCTGAAGCTCAAGAGAGCACAGGCAGGATTTCTGGAGTAATAAAAAAAAAAAAAAAAGCAAGCAGATTAACAGTTTCTTAGCGAAGGCTTACACTGGATTAGGCAGGTGAATATTCACAGAACCCGTGACGACCGAGAGCTGGATTAAACCTGAAGGTCCTTTCATCTCGGGCAGATTCCTTCACGATGAGGAGTTGCTGTTAATCTGGCCTCCAAGCGCGGCGGTGTCCAGCCGAACACGGCCGAGCTGCCCGCCACCAACAACGCTCTGCTGTTTTTTACAAACATACTTCCAGCTTCTGTTTTTCCTTTTCTATTTCCTGAACGTTTTGGGAAAAGTCTGGAAATTTGCGTGAGCATGAACTCAGGCAATCACACCCGACGAGGTAAAACGTTTTGCACGCATACGTAAAGTATTCCACCTTTGGGAAGAGTGTAGTCCTGAATATTTAGCCGTTATACTTATATAAACCTTTGTCATTTGTCCTTTTTGTATGATTTCTACTATAAACTGTTGAAGTCATGATGATGTTGGGTGTTGACACTAAATGAACCTGCTGAGGGAAAAACATCCGTTTCTCATTGTCATCCATCTTGTCCCAAACTCTTCAACTCTCCTTAGTTTATCCTCAACCAATGTCACCATCCTTTATTATTTGAACATTTTTTTCTTTGCTTCATCTTTTATGATTGTAAATTGACTGATGACTTTATATATTTAGCTAAATAAGTGAAATTTCTTTGTCTGGTACGAGTTGTTTTTTTGTTGTTGTTTTTTTTTAAACCAGACAAATCTGAGCACCAACGTTTTGTGACGTATGTCCTCCATACTTGTCCCCGATAATTTATTAAAACAAGTTTCTTGAGTTCATCTCGGTTCGAAACCCAGACATCTTGACAGCAGAACATCAAATCTGTTTTGTTTTTGTTGCTCTTGGTGAAGTTTCACTGAAAATGCTCCTGATCACTAAACATCCCACAGATAAACTGGTGAAACCTGGAGATCGCTTCCTCGTCCCCCTTCCTCTGACAGCTTGGAAATGTTCGCCTTTGTCCTGTCCTGTTTTCACGCTCTGGACGTCTCGGATCAGAACCTGGGGTAGATTGAAATCTCTGATCTTCACATTTTCCAAATAAACGGGAGGAGCTAAAAAAATTTAAAACATAAATAAAAGCAGCGCTCTCTGCCTAACAGAGTTCTCCGGGTGTGTCGGTGTTGTGCGGGTTTCCAGAATAAGCTTACATGCAGGTGAACGCTCGTCTGTGTATTTCACTGTAAATTATTAACGGAAGTTCAACATGTTAATGTGCGTTATGTGTATCCATGATATTCACTGCATTGTGTGTGTGTTTTTTTTTGTTTGTTTGTTTTGTTTTCTGCTGTAATCCCTCTGTGGGAATGCTTTAGTTTGGATAACTTGAAGGAAAAGCATCCAGCCATTTTGTGGCACCTTATTTTTATTTATGTTTTTGGTGCAATAATATCTGCTGCAGTGTTTTTTTCTGTTCAGCTACATTAACTATTTATGGAACAAACTGTAAAAAAAAACAACAACAAAAAAAACAACCAACAATGTCTCCTTCACTGTAATATTCATTGTAATGTCTGAATGATGAGCTTGTAAAGAGAAAAGAAAGCACTTTATTTACGGTGATGGACTTGTCCAAACTGCTCTATTACTTAACTTTGTGTGTTGTCAAACAAAAGCTGCGTTCATGTCGCACAGAAACAATGATTTCTCTCTGGAACATTTTTATTATTTAAGCTTTACGCCTGTAATCCCATAGCTGCAAAACATGATTACAGATAAAGGTAACGAATATCCACTTTTTTTTCTTTTTTTTTTTAAACCCGTTTATTTGTATTATTATTAGTGATTTGGCCATTTTACTCTTGTCAGAGATCAACTTAAATTTGTTGAAAACTCGTTTTAGCGTAAATCTGTACATTTATTCCAGATTAATAATATTAATTAAAACAGGCAAATGTTCCTACTGAAACTGAGGCAAGTGATAAATTATGCACAGATGTTTTGTCCTCGGTGTTGCAAAGTCTGACTTGTTGAAGGTTAGTTTTGAACAGAGTCAAAATGCTCAAACTTGGGAGACTTTCATTGGTCTTGAGTTTACCTCTGGTTTCCCTCTGGACCTGAATGCAGCATCAAAGCTTTCCTGTTACTGCCGTTTGAAGCTTCAGTCGGACTCTGCACCTCTGAGCAGTTGTGGTTAAACACTCTGGGTACTGTGGATGCTCTGTGAGTTTGCCAACACTCTCTGTTTGCCGTAAAACAAATCAAACACAAGCGGTAGTTTTAAAAAAGAAGACGCTTGCATTCCTGTTTTATTTGGTCGTCTCACTCCTCTGCCTCTCATCACTGGTTATAGTTCTCGTCTGACACTGGCTGAGGCGATTTGAATGCTGCTGAAATAAAGACTCACAAAAATCATGAAAGCGTGTGCATCTCATTCACCTCAATGGATAATCATGAATCAATAAAAGCAAACTGTACCACAGCCAACCACCAGGGGGCAACATAAAGTCCTCAACTCAACTATTGCGTGGGGTCAAGTACACAAGGGTTTTTACTGCATCTTTACAGAACTGTTTAGTTTTATATGTAAAGTAAAAAACGGGAGAAAGTAACTGAGTGAATGCCAGCAGGCTTGAAGAACAACTTGAAGACATGAAGCAGCACTACCGGTGTTTGATTGGTGGCAGTATCATTCAGTTCTCTGTGTTGGTAGCCGGTGATGCTAATGTCAAACTGAAGTTTATTTCACTAAATATTTGACCCCCACTCGGCATTATTCTTGTCAAAAGTGGAAACGATCAATAAGCACCCAGAGGTTAGATCAAACAAAACTCAAGTCTTTTGCTTTTGTTTATGAAACAATTTCCGTCTCCAACTGCTAATTTCTTTTGAGTCTTATTTTAATTTCTGTTCTTACACATGTCCACCATTTTTACACAGTGCATCCTTGAAAAAGACAGTTTTTTTTTTTTTCCTGTACTAGGAAAAATTTGATGATAATACAGTGAATTTTTTTTTTTAAAGTGATCATTTCTACAATGTTTCCGATATGTTCGGGTCGGTGGTCATGAAGGCCGTAGGTCTGAAGTAAAGAAACCGAGCTCAAGAAAGCGCAGAGTTGACACAGATATGACTTTGCAAGCAAATTCTGCCGTTGAGCACCAACGCATAAACACAGTTGGCACCCAAGAAGTGACTACGGCAAAATCTACAGCAAACTGTATAAGTATTCTGTCAAAATCAACAGACCACTTCACATCATCGAACCACACAATTGTGTAAAACATTAGTAGAAGGAAAGAGCTGGAAGTCTTCTTTTCCAGTTGGTGTTAAAATATTGTGCCGCTTCACCCGGACTCTTGGCCCTAAAGTGATGAGTGAAAATACTCAACCTTTCCATGGTTCATTTTGATCAGACACTGAGGAAAGTGTGGGTAAAAAATGCTGGGACAAACCAACCCGGGAAGCTGAAAACGGTTGAAATGAACAGTTGCGCAAAATAACAAACGGCAATGTTGGCTGTCAGACAACGTGCTTGAATGTTTTCCTGTTTTTGCTCTAGCTGCAGCGAAGTGAATGCCCGCTAGCCGCCTCATTGTTCCTCTGTGCTTCCATCGGCGAGACTTTGAAATAAATGGGATGAAGCACAAAATACGGTGATGAACTGTTCGCATCTCTGCTGCAGAGCTGAGAAGGTGTATTTAACTTCCAGTCAGGTTCCTCCAGAGCAGAGTAGAGTGGATACAGGTAAAAGTGCTGAAGCTTCTCTCCTCGTTATTTCCCCACACAGATGGATTTTCCTTTTTCCATCCAGCTAGTTACTGCAGCTGAAGATTACAACTCCAAAAAGACGAGAGAGGAACAACAGGAAGCCATGTAGCAGCTCTTCTAAGACCAAGGTCAAAGGTCAGCACAAAAGCAAAGACGCCTTCTGATTGACTTTTTAAAATTTCAACTCAGACGCTGCTGTCTTTAACTTTTTACGCTAGAAAGATAAGGGCATATGGCTTTAAGGCAAATGGTTTTCAAAGCTTGCCCTCACTTTAAATTTCACCCGAGCCATCAATCATAATTTTAATTCAGAATTTTTTATTTTTTTTTTGGTAGATCATCTGGTTCTGTTGGTTCTGAAGCTAGAAAAATGCATCTAATTTAGGAATAAGGCAAGATGGAGTCCTATGGTACTCCTTTGATGTGGTGGAAATTGAATAAATTTGAAAAACAAAACTCGGAAGTTGAATCTTTGCTCCATATTTCAATCCTCACCTGCCGACATTAGAATTATCAGAGACATACGTATTCCACAGTGCACAGAGAACTGGGACACGACATCAAATGCATCAGTTCCTGAACAAACTTTGACTTTACAGTGGCATTTAAGTGAAAGTGACTGGCTGGAAACTTTTGAGTGGCAAAAATGGTTGGGACCACTCCATTTAATGACCAAAACACAAACAGCTGTTGCTGAAATAACTTGAAACTGACAAACGTAATACTGAATAGACATGTACTTAAAATGAACCAATGAAAATTAGAAGATGCCAGATAGGACAACATTTACAGAACGTATAATTTAGCGAAACTGTTGCCTGACTCCTTAAAAAGGTCCTTGAAATTGAAGCAGCGACATGAAGTATATTTTGATTAAACTTCCAATCAATTGCAACAACAACAACAAAAATGGAAGGAGTAGCTTTAAGTTCACCTCTGAAAGGTTCACACACACAAAAAGTTTTGAGTGGTCTAGTCAAAGTGCAGCCTTATGTGACATGACATCAGAAAGTCATTTTAAAACTCTTATTTCCGGTGTGATGGTGGCGTTGCGTGAAAACGTCTTCCCGTCATTAAAAAAGAGAGCATGTGCTGCTTTTCTGATTCCAGGGCCTGTCTACGCTACCCAGACAAAATGTTGCGTTCAAATGATCCCATTCCTATTCTTGTCATGAGCTGAAAGCGAAACCGTCCGTCCAATTATCTTCATCCTCATATGAGAGCTTCTGGCAATCTTGAAAGTGGATAGATCCTGCAGCACCGTTGCAAGTAAATGGGGTTTTAATGAATACTGTTCAGTTGTTTCGGCACACTGTGAGGTCAGTACAGCTACAATATTAAACCGGTTTTTTTAATATTACTGTTGACTGCAAATGCAGGACTGCGAGCGTCCTGAGGTTGTTTTTATGAGACAAAACAACAGAAACATCCGAAATTCTTCACAAAAAAGTGAACGTGGCTGCATATCTTATGTTCTGCCTCTTCTGCTCCCATCAGTTTATCTTTAAGTTCTGGAGGCGGGCTAATCACAGATGGACTTTTTTTCCGTGTCATTAACGTGAAGTTAAGCAGTGAGGCTCGCCGCGGTGCTAGCTAATTCGCAAACATAAAACGTGTGTGCGTGTTTTATTAGTGGCTTGACCGTAGGTTTAAAAAGAGATAAAACCTGCGACGGCTAAAATGTAACGGTCAGTTATTTTAGAAAAGAAACTGAGCAAGGGGTTTACAATGAAGCTCTGTGATGCATGAACGTGTACAGTCACTTGAAAATGTTTCCACATTTTGACATGTTGCAACCACAAATTTCTTTCTTTTTTTTTTTTTTGCTCGCACGTTATTTGATAGGTCAATTCAAAGTGGGTATTAATTGTAAAATGTACAAAAAGTGATACATGACTTCAAAAATGTTTAGACTAAAAATTTTAAAATGTGTGGTGCTATCCAGACCTCTTTATGCTAATAGGCCTAGCATGTTAGCGTAACAGTCAACCTAAACCTGCATGTACTTCAGTCTCAGTAAAAATCCATTTCTGTGGAGCTCCTTTTCTTTTCTAAAATACATCAGTGAACAAAAAGTATAATAAAGACTAAAAAACACAGCAGATAGGTCAGGGATAAATAACATCTCATGAAAGAGTAGAAAAAAAAAAGTGAAAACGTCATCTCATTTTCCTTTCTCTTTGTTTTGGATAAGCATCTTGTAACACGATAAAATACAAACTATATTGCCACCTGGTGGAGGAAATAATGATGACAACTGAAATAGCAAGTCCAGGTACGGTCAAATCTACACGGATTGTTTTTGCCTCTAACTTCAGAAGCATCTCAAAAAAAGTTTTTCGAAATAACCTCAAATAGCTTCTTACATTACTGGCAGGACAGAAAGATTGTTTCCAGTTGACAAAACAAGGAGCAGCTGAATGAAGCCATTAAATGTCATTTACATGCAACACATCTCCACTTCCTCAAACGGCAGGCTTTCATTGTTTCACTCAGTTTGTTCTTTAAACCCAGCGTTGCTGAGCCGTGACATGTGTGAGCAGCGATGCGGAAGTTTAAAGTGTTGTGATTGTTGAGAGTCGCAGAGGGCAATGATATCAGCCAACACATCAGCTGAAACAGAAATACAGGAGATAAACAGCGGCAGAAAGCAGGAGGTGGGAAGGACGCAAAGCCGGTGGATGAAATCAAGTGGAGGTGAAAAACAAAAGTTCGTCCAAAACCGACTGAGGAACAGACGGTTGTCAAATGAGTGTGCAGTCATCTGCCTGAGTGTTAAATAATAGGTTACTGATAAATCTTCAGCTAAGATTTATCAGTAAAAATGTGAAAAATTCACAGTTAAAGTTCCTTCTTTCCTTGATATTATCTCAAGGAAAAATATCATTTGCAACAAGAAAATTCTAGACTTAAGAGAGGCTCTCTTCTGTGCAATATAGACAAAGTAACTATATTTGATTTCCTTTGCCTCTTTACTCTTTCACCGCTGGGTCATTGCCTTTCACATATAATTGAAAACATCTTCACCTTTCAGCGTTTCCCTCTGTCAGAGTTCAGAAACAAACTCCTACTTTCTTTGGGATCTTTCAAATTCCTTTTTAAACTCATGTTCTAATAGTGTCATAGAGAACTGCGCTAGAAATTGCTTATTGACGAATATGGTACCGAACCCATTAAATATTACCTTTTACACCTTTTCACCTCCTGTAGGCGCTAGCGGTCAATAACAGCCCACACCACCAGAGATTGAAGCTCAGTTTCTGGCCTTAAGCCAGCAACCTCCGTCTAACCCTGATTAAGTTTCTCTCCCTGCTATGTAATACCTTAACGTTATTAGTTTTCTAATTTAATATCTAAAATTTATGATTATTATATATGTAAAATGACTTGTGTGTATTTTGACAGGGGGAGAGAGGTTGGCTGCTTCTTTAATATTTTATTTAGATTTGAATAGTGATTTAAAAATCTTTTCAATATGATACTTTGCCTAGTTCTCATCATATTTTACAGGTTTTGCCACTTTGAGTTCACCATCATTATATTAGTATTTAGATTGAATTGTTATTGTTCTTTTATTTTATTTATTTGTATTTTTTCTCAGCGGAAATGTAGGAATAAAGTCAATAAAAAGTCCAAAAACAGAAAAATAAAAAAATCAAGTGGCTATTTGTCTTGGTAGTTCACCTGGAATTTACTTATTTATTTTGATCTTTCCAATATTCTACACAATTAAAAAAAAAAAAAAAGCAGCTCACATGCGCAATAAGGAATTTTAATACAAACAAGCATGCTGCTCGTAAAAGATAAAGACATTTTTTAAAAGTGTTTAAAGTTGGTGAAAATTTGCAAAGACTGAAAAATTCCAGTCAGACATCACTTGTCATTATGTAGAAGTAAACTCTCCCATTTTGTTTCTTTGTGCTTGAATGCATCACGTTGGAGCAGATGATGTGTCAACTTTGGAGGATTAGATCATGTGGAGGAAACCTGACAAGCATCTTAAAGAGTGTTTAATGAGTCCTGCTGTTACACGGAATGAAGAACAAGTGAACCCGAGTAAAAGTAAAGAACCTTATTCATGTTTGCTTTATGCTTAAATGTTGACTCTGCGCTGACACGCTGCTGCGTTTTGTGATTTATGATTGAGCTCATAAATAAGCTAGACTTTCCTGAACTGATCTATGGTATATTCGCCTGATTGGCTGAACACAAAACTAAAAAATAAAAGCTGGATGAATGTTCTTCTTTTGTGGTGTGATGCATCAGAGGATGCTGATTGACGTCTCCGTTGTGCATTGTGAAGAAGATTCTGTCCCTTCGTGAACCGGTTCGTTGAAAGCAGCCAGAAACCTGCTGCGTAAGATGAGTGCTTCCTGTGTGTTGCAGATGAATCTGTAGTTTTGTGTGTGTGTGTGTGTGTGTGTTTTGTCCCGTTCTTGCCTCTCAACTGTTTGCACGTTGCTTTGTCATGAGGGCCTCGGTCTGAAGTGTGAAATAGCTGGGCTGTTTGTGTCCTCGGTTTGTCCTCCTCTTAGGTTTGGCGCTTTATTTTTTAACACTTATGTGGAAAATGGGAGGTGCGTCTGCGTGAGGCTCGCAGCTGAGACTGCATGTGTTCAGTTTATTGTAAGAGCACAGTCTGTGATTTACATTTAGATGGCTGTTGTCGCTGCTCAGTGTGACACCGGCGGTGATGGAAAACCTGCTGAGTTGCTGTACTCCAAGGGCGTACATAGTTGTTGTTGTTTTTTTTTTTGGGGATTATGCTAAGTTTGTTGTTTTCTCCAGATGATATGCTTATTTTCAGAAAGCTGTAAAGAAGAACATCTGAACTTTTGACCTCACAGGGCCTGACTTTTAAGTATTTAAACAACGTAAGCAGTATTTCTTTTGAAGTGCGAACAATTAGGCACAAAAACGTAAAGTTTCCTGGTAGATTTGGGTTGAAGATCATCTTTTATCCTTACTAATAAGTTTCTCCTGACTAGAAGTAATATTAATATTTTATGGTTAAGTCGGAATCCTGACTTGAATCTAATGATTAATCTATTGAGGGAGCTAAAGATTAGGGAGATGGCAAGGAAACTTTTTTTAATCTCAAAGACTCGGAGCTCATGCCCAAAGATAAATTTTCAAGAAAAACTGGAAATAGCTACTCAGCAACCACAAGATGGGTTTCAATTGTCGACTGATTATTTAGAAGGGCAGAAGTGATTTTCAACGTGCCTAACAATTTTAAAGCAAACCTATTGGCTAAATCAAAAAGACGCTTAAATTTAAATCTGCCAGGCGTATAAATAATTCTGCACCAACATAAACTTGTACGATTCATCACTACTATTTATTTGGCCCACATAAACTTGAGTTTATGTAACTTTTAGAAAGTTATAACATCGGTATGTTTTATGTTTTTTTTAATGCCACATGTAACCTAAGCAACTTCATTTCCTGGTTTAAGAGTTTAGTATTCACTTTGAATGGATTTGATTGCTAAAGGGACCATAATTAGTTAATGTGGTGACTATTCAATCTGGACAGTTATGAAAGAATATTTGGTTACTGTAAGTCTGCGAACATGAGGTTCAGTGAAGAAGAAGGAAAAAATAAATGGTTCTTAAGGGGAAATTGATCAGTTTTTAATAAGATTCCGGCTCATGTGTTTGTAGAATGTTGCAGATTTTTCCATGAAATAGATAAGAAGTGAAACATATTCAGAAACCCTCAGCAGAGTTCTCTAAACCTGTTTTATGATTAGCATTTTGTATATGTGTGCGTGTGTGTGTGTAGGCGTGTGTGTGTGTGAGTTGTCGGCAACCTGCCTCAGGGAAGGTTGCCTGACTCTCGGCATATGTAATCACATCTTTATGTACGTGTCCTGTACTGTGTTTACACATTTCTACACTGTTCATTCCAAGTGTGTGTGTGCGTGTGTGTGTGTGTGTGTGGTAATGAATTTGCAGTTTCTATGACTTATTCACATTGAACCTTCTGTCAGGCAATCTCCATTTTATTATTATTATTATTATTTTATTTTTTTTGCTTGAATCTTTCCTTTAACAACCTCACGTGGTGAGTTGATGGCAGAAGAGTGTGAATGTGTGTTTGCGTGCGCAGCTGAAGCCAATCATGAAGGCAATCTTTGGTGCCTGTCGTCCCATCAGAGCGAGTATATAAAAAGCGAGGCGGCTGTAAATCGGAATGACGGATTTAAGAGCCGCCGCCGCTGATTTTTTTATTTTTTTTTTTGTGTCACCGTCTTTGCTTTTGGGCGCTGCGCTGCAGTTCTCCCATCCGGGCTCACAAACAATATTACCCTCATTATCATCTGGTTGTTTCTGATGATGTCCTCGTTGTTGCGTCCTCAATCCTCTTCATTTGCATCCTGTGCGCCTGCAGAACGGACACGCTGCGGACAAGCCCAGTTTACTCAGGATAGTGTTTCAGTCCCATTTTTTGAAATCGCAGTGGGTGAGGTTTAATTTTCATGGACTCTTTTCATTCTTTCCCAGAACTTTTTGGAGGAAATTCTAGATGGAAAAAGATGGTTAGTAAGATGTTTTATCTTTATCAAGATATGAAGTTCCCTAACCTGCTGCCACACATAACCCAAAAACACTGTTTAAAGCCAGTACAAAGTCAGATCCAGGTGCATTGGGATTGTAAATCTGTCACTAAACTGGTATTTGAAGGATTAATCAAAGAAAAAAATAATGTTTTAATGTCTGTCAAAGTCCTTGTAACACAGATTTGGCAGCCCAAATGACAAAAAAAACATCAACAAAAAAAAAAAAAGGAATTAACAAACCACTCCTTTGGTCACAATCCTCTGCACTTTGGCCCTTG
Source organism: Gambusia affinis (assembly GCF_019740435.1). Lineage (NCBI taxonomy): Eukaryota > Metazoa > Chordata > Actinopteri > Cyprinodontiformes > Poeciliidae > Gambusia > Gambusia affinis. Next base: position 6,913,334 of record NC_057887.1, on the reverse strand, counting down.
AGGGCCGTGTTCATGAAAATAACGAAAGTGGTTCAAAAATAATGAATTAGTGTGTTTAAATTTTGTCCCGATTTTATGTAAAGTTAAAGTTAATGCTTAGTAATCTTTCACATAAAAACTTGGAGTGCCACTGTTTCAATACCAAGTGTGTAGTCAAGTTTTTTTTGTCTGCCCACTAACAAGTGCACTAATATGAGGTTATGACTTGAGTTTAAGGTGTAGACCTGAATCATGCTTAAGAGGCACAATAGCTGAATCTACTCACTTAACAGAAAACATACTTTGCATTGAAAATTGTAAGTCTTTTTTTTTTCATTCATTTTCCTGCTTAACGGAAATATATTGAAGGATCTCAAAGGTTGACGCGATAAAGCAATATTACCGCCCCACTGAAGCTGAAGCTTTTTGGCAATTACTGTGGCGTATTAAAACTGTTTGACGTTCTGAAAAAAGGCCAAAGCTTCCTATTGTGTCCGGTTGGTGGGTTTCGTTTGATCCCTAAAGACAAAGGAAACTTTAATTAAATGCAGTGGTCTCAAAATGTCCCAGTTACATGCAGGTTAATTGGGTGTTTGAATGAGAAGCAGAAAGAAAGAAAACAAAAAACAAAAACACGTCATAAGCAGCGACATTTTTCAGAGTAGATCTTCACTCTGACATCTCACTCTGTTCTTGTTGTCTCCTGAGGGACTTGTGATGCTGAACGGGTGCCGCGCGAGAGTCAGAGAAGCGGAAACAAGGGACAGTTACAGAGAAATGAGCAGAATCAGAACAGGTGCAGGATCATTTTAGATTCCGCAGCTGGTTGGATGAATCCAAGGTGGTAAATAAAGACACAGCGGAGGCTGTGAAGACATAATCTGTCTTCAGCAGATGTGATTATCTTGGGTATTTACTGTCAACCCGCAGAGGAGGGAATGCGCAGTAATCTGTGGTCAGGGAAAATCTGAAATGGAGGTTTGATATCTGCATCGTGACTGAGGCAGACAGATGTGAGCTTTTACGCGCTGACGCTGGGACACAAATTGGCTTCAAAATGAGAACCTCAGACAAGCATGCCATACAGGTGGAGGGAAGAGAAATCCCAGTGTGGGAGTGATTTCATGATGTAAAGTGTTTTAATGGGTTTTATGGAAATCGGGGAGGCACACGGTGACTCAGCAAGTGACTGAGCACAAACGCGGCTTTTGTTTCATTACAAAACAAATAACCTTAAAGGGGTAGCAGGATGTAAAATCGACTCCCCCTCTCCTTTTACCACAAACATACCCAGAGTATTGTTTGACTCATTCACATATGTTTGAGAAATCCTTGAAGCTCCCGTGGCAACCATTCAGGAGAACAAAAACACCTGGCGTAACCGAGGACCGAGGGCCTTTCTCTCTGAACTGCAGTCTCCAAGCCAAGCTTCCGCATCTTTAAGCACCCTCCTAACCCCCACAGCTCCTGCAGGCTAGCAGCAGCAACAATTAGCAATAACAGACATCTGTTAAAGCTGTGGCTCTGGCCAACCAACCAAAAAATATCAAGAAGAAGAAGAACTGAGCATGAGCGTGTGTTCCAATTGGGAACACCATTTACAGATTTATTCTGATGGAGTCAGGCGGAGGTCAGAGTTGTTCTTGAGTCGGGGCTGATGGTAACTTTGCTTCTATTCCCATCTGAGGAAATGTACCACTCCCGGTCAAAAACAACCAATCAGAGCCAGAAGAGAGGTCTTAGCACTTTCAGTCACCTTGTGTATGTGGTGCTCAATGTGCTAATGGCAAATAAACAACTTACGGTGACAGAAAGACAGTTTTTTTTGCCATCATCAGTGGCCATGCTAACTAGCCCGAGCATTTGTGGTAGTCTCCATTGTGGTGAATCATTTGTAGCCTACCAGAGAGCAAGGGGGAGTGTCTGAGAAGCATGTACATCAGGATGATTTACAGCACTGAGCCCCTCCTCCTCGCTCTGATTGGTTGTTTCTCCAGATACCACTGAGAAGGCAGGGTTTTTTTTTCCACAGATTATCTATGTCATACCATACTGTCACGACATAGTTTTATCAAATATGTAAAATTTGTGCATATATATATGTTGCATAACAGATGGAGCACATATTTTTACATTTTATGTCTCCATAGCGATTCAAATGGGGTTTTATCTTTCAGAAATCTGAAGAATAAATTTTCATTAAGTGTCAGAGGAGGCGGACACTGAGAGGATAACATAATTTATTTGTCTCCCATGGGAGGAATTTATCTTAGAAGAGGGGATGAGGCTGCACAAGGACAGCAATAAAATCAATAATGACAAATACATAAAACTAGTGCAAAAGATTAAATAGATATGTGGAAAGAAGCACAAAATTGTATCTTAATAGTCAATGTGAATCTTGTGGCAAACTGTGGATCTTATTCTGATGGAGTGCAGCAAGTTCAGCTTGGATAGTAGAACTCTCTTTTCAGTGATGTTCAGTATGAATTAAAACCTTACTTGGTTTAACATTACAATTGCAAGGAGTGTTTAAATCCCTTATGGCGTTTGTTTTTGAAACAAATCTGTGATCAAGTCATGTAGTACGCCATCTCCACCAGCGAGAGGCAGTAATGCGCTAGTTGGTGCACAATCTACCGGAAATGGCAGAAAGAAAATACCAAGAAGAAGAACTCCGCACATCTACTGAGCTAACTACTCAGTCCAGTCCTTTTTGGATTTCACAAAAAAAAAAAAAAAGAGAGAAAGAAATGAGAAGAAAATGTATTTTCGGATGCCCAGGAGACTACCCTCTTTTTAAGCTTCCCAAGGATGAGACGGTTCTTAAGCAATGGCTGGACTTCATTATACAAAATAACACTCCGACGAAAAAAAATTGGCATATCTGTGCGAGGCACTTCACCGATGACAGCTTTCTAAACAAAAGGGAATTTGACAGTGGACTAATAACAAGATTATCACTAAAAGACGACGCAATTCCAACGCTCAGAAGAGCCCATACGCCGTTGGCGTCTGCTCAAGTAAGTTGAAAAACAACTCATTGTTTTTGTTAGCTTCGTTGTTTGCCCTATGTATGATCTACGGTTAGCATTCATAATATTTTATTATTATTCTTATTATTATTTTATTACAATCTGTGTTCATTAGCTGGCTTACACCACATTTTAAGAATACCATATTCTGCCACGTTTGTGGTGCATTTTCATTTACTGAAGCTAAACATGATATAAAAAGACAGAAGTTTTTCTACAGCTGTAGAAAAACGGTTAGCTAGCTGCCGAGTCACCTCCAGTAAATATGACATTTATACAATCCCTCTGTGAGGGTTCATGTTTGGAGAATATACATAATGCTTGCTTGGCTCGCGAACTTTCAAAAGCCTCAAGCTTCATTAGTCTGTTGTCACATACTTCCTGGTTCTTGCACAGATGTCACAGAGCTAACCAATCAAGAGCAAGGCGGAGTGAATTTAGATTATGTGTGCACCGATTGCAGTTTTCTGGCCGATTCTGATTTTGGCCGATATAATTATAATTTTTTTTGTCTGAAATGTCGCTAAATATAGCAAGAAAGTTGCTGAGTTGGTAACAGTGAGGTGACTATTGTTAACTGCAAATGTCCAGATGTGATCTGGTGGGCCGGTCTATCAGTCAGACCTCTCTCACTGGAGAGCAGAAGAAGACAGTTGTTGACTTTTAGACCTTTGCTGGGGCAGATAAGATGAGATTCACATGTTTGTATTTGGGCGATCACAGATCTCCCAGAAGTAAAGAAATCAGATGCAAATCGGTGTGCCCCTAATTTAGAGAAAATGAAATGAGCAGATTAAACAAATTAGAACGCCAACTTTGTTTGAGTTTAGCCGATTAAATGCAAACATCAAGGGTGAAAAAGTAAATCAGCAATTAATAATTAGCATATCTTTCAACCTCTTTTAATGAGTTACACAGAAATACAACAATTAAATATTGATCCTTACTGATAGTAGTATCCCAGTATTTTACTCTTTCCATTGTTAACAAAGATTTTGTAATGTAAAATATTAATTAAGTCATTGGATGCTACAGTGTGAAATATGTTTACCAGTAATGACTAAGCATTTATAGGGTTAGGGTTATCTTTTTTTTTTTTCCACTTTTTGCAAAACATGGAAGATGTCCGCAATAACACTGAACTTATTGTACTCAAATGCTAGTAACATCCAAGTTGTATATTTTATGAAGTAATAATAATGTCAATTCAAATTGAACTGATCATTCTTGTTGTTTTGACTTCATTCTACCCAAATTTTACTATTTGTTTTGACATTTTAATTCCAAGGGACTTAAACAAACTCGTCCGCCTGGCGCCACAAATTCGGCATTGGAACACACTGAGTGTTTCCTTAGTACAAGATCGGTGTCTACACAGTTGTCAGCTGGAACGTTGAGGTTACAACACTACCGGAGTAAAGGTAAATATGGTGTTTAACTTCTAAAGTTATTGTATGCGTCACACATTTCAATTGTGTTTCTGCACAGGTGTACAAGCCACTGTTCACACTGCAAGCAGAGGCACGGACGCTGAGCAGTCTTTACCGCACTTCCTGTCAACACCGGGGAAATCTGCACAGTCAAAACGACCTCGAATGGAAGTTGGGAAGGAAGAGGATGATGACTTCAGGATCTCCAGTCCTGTATCTCAAGATTTAAACTATGACCCAGGAGATACAGTCACAAACTTCTCTGACTTGATGTAAGATTATTTTCATAGTTTTTTTTTGTTTTCTATTTAATGTGATTATTTAATGCATTTAACATGATTCCATTTTCTTTGAACAGTGACATGGAGTCTCCCTCTGAGTTAGAAGATGCAGAATACATTGTATCTGAAAGCGCTCTTAGGGAGATTTTTGAGAACTGCCCTGTGTGCGAGAGACACTGCATAGTACATCTGCGCAGATGTGGAGCAGTTGTTGCTTTCAAGCAGGACTGTCCACATTGTTTTTTCACTCGGAAATGGCAGAGCCAGCCAACGTTGGAGGAAATTACCACAGAGTAATCTGGAAGTCTCGACTGCAGTGTATTTCAACGGGGCGGGGAGAATCATATACGACATTTCAAAGGGTAGGTTTCATTATTACAGCATAACGGGGTTTCCTTCAGTTTATTATAAGCCTGGAGGGCCACCAGGCTAAGTATAGCTAAGTATAGCTTTGTTTTTAAATGTTTAAAAAAAACCTGAACACTTTTTAGTTGGTGTTCAGGTATTAATCTTCCAATGAAACATAATAATCAAGGGATATTTTCAAATTTCCTGTCAACTTGAAGACATTTTTTAACTCTAAAACACAGCAGGCCGCTTGATGAAATGCTGCTCGACAACCACCAGGCTTAGCAAGTTTTCTGGGGGAAACCTCGCATGATTACATTCTAAATTACATGCTAAACATAATTCCTGACGTATTTTTCCTAATTGTGTTTTCTGTAGATTTGCGACACCGTAAGCTTTATGGTGCACCGCTGTGATGCGCTCAGGAGGCAGAGGATGATGGGACGTCGAGATTTAATTCAGCTTTGCTTGGGAACCAACATGGCTTCCGCAAGAACAACGACCCCAAATCTGTCGCCAAGGAATTGCCAGCATCAACTCACTAAACTAAGACATGTCAGAAATCCGAAACGTCTGAAATTATAAGAAATTGTAAATATTATAACTATTAAGGATTATAATAAATGTTTGTACAGTTTGAAAGGTTTTTTTTTTCCTATTTTCTGAAAATATTCACTACCACTGTTTTTCTCCAGAGTAGTTCATTATCAACTCTGTCTATATTGGTGATATTTTGTAGGAAGTTTACCTGAAATCCAGGAAGGTATCTGATGCAATTTAGTTCTGCAGGCAGCTGATAAATCCTCCACACCTTACAGAAAAAATAATGTTAGTTTTTGTTTTTCCTGACAAAAAAATAAAACAAAAACATTGACATTTTCTGTCAGGTAGTGGTTAGACTTTCTTCTCATTCTGTCTAACCAAATAGGATTATACCTTTGACAGAAAAGACCAGATTAACTTGTCCTCTAGGTAATTAATGACATACGCATTTCTAAATAAATATGCTGACTAAAACTCTTGTTTTAGTCAATCTTGAATGTTTTGAAATGTTCCTATCAGAGAAGAAGGGACACAGCTTTGGGATCTCCTTGCAGCAACCATAATAGAAAATATTTTTGCAAATAGAAACGTGTTTCTCTTTTTATTATTAATTTGAGGAATTCAGTCAGAGATTTTAGTTCTGAGAGGAAGAGAGTAATATATGTTGAGTTTGCAAACTTTAGTTTGTGAATGAAAACATTCGCATATGTAATAAAATGATCCATATCTTCAAATTTGCAATTTCCTGAAAAGGTACGGTAGTCGGCAACATCTATGAATTTAGCAAAAATATGGTTAAGTAAAGTATTAAAGTGCTTCTTTGGCTTTGTTAGAGAGAATATTTGTGAGGAGAGTTTGTAAATTTGTGCTGAAGTGGGATTGTTGGAAATGTAGGGGGTTCTTAAAGAGGCAGGAACCCAATTTCAAGGTTTTAGATACAGCTATGACAGTAAGTCAAATCAGTTTTTCTTATAGACAGCATTGTCATCACTGAAGTTGACATAGTTACTCGACTTTGGTATAGAACCGCCTGGGAAACGGCCAATACTGCCCCTTTAAATGTTCTTGTCTTCCTTCCGACCTTGTTTTCCCGTCTTCCCGGTGCCTTCCCCTTCAAAACGATCACGCGTCTTTGTTGTTTCCCGCCCTCCGTGAGATCCAGTCTGAGCGTTGCTCAATCAAAACCTTTGATCACCTCCATCTCAGCTCGGAGCTGGTTGTTTTTGATCATGCGGCCGCAGAGCTCCTCAAACAAAGCCCCCTCTCTAATCACTGTAAATACTTATCCAATGAAACGCTGTAGCTGAAGCGTCTTCAAGGCCCGTGCTCTTGTTTGGATCATCGGCGTGGATTACGGCTCGCTGAGAGGCACTTGCATCAGATTCTCACCGTTTGGGGGGAAAAAAGGGGAAAAAAAAAAAAAAGAAGTGAACAAAGCCAACACTGCTAAGCCTTCTTTAAACCTACAGCGCTTAGCGGGTCTGAGATTTCATTTCTGGGAAGAAACGCACATGCAAATGTGTGTGGATATGCTTCACAGCTGGGACGTGTTTTCAGCGGGAGACTCCAGACTCACGTCTTGTTATTAATAAGGATGAACCTCCTATCAAACCCCTCTAGACGGCAAGAAGGAAGAAAGGCTAGTTCACACACTTTAAAGTCTAGAATCTCGATTTGACTCTGAAGACTTTCTAACCTGATTGTGCAACTGACAACAAAACAAGAAGTTACTATTTGCTTGGCGTTCATTTAGATTAGCAGTACTGTTTAATAAGGGTCTAGGCTTAGTTGATGTTGTAAATATGGCTGGAACACCAGAGTCAGCACTTAATATTGCTATAGATATGCATTAGAGAAGCATTTCTTTCAAAAATTAGCACTTTCAGTGGGGATTATTTCTGTAGAAAAAGTTGATGGTCAGATGAGAAAGACTGAGCCGTTGGTTCACAGTGAGGAACTTCTGGATGAGTGAAGTTGAGGTTTGCAAACATGAAAATGATTATCCAAGCTCGACAGTTAGACACTCCTTATTTTCATGTGTCATACTCCCTGTTACAGGCGTCCCTGTTAATGGGCTTACAAGACACAAGAAAAACATACAAACAGCCGGTGAGACAGGAATATTCTTTTAAACATAATGTGTCCTCTTTCTAAGGTGCCAGGCTTTCAAAATAAAAGAAATCTGGATAAACATCAAGTATTTTAGTAAGTAAATAATTTCTCAAACTCAAGTACAAAGGACAGTAAAACAAAAAGTGCATTTCACTCAATTCCCCCCCACCCCCAAGTCACACAAAGAACATCTTTGGTCGTCCTCTGGGGCCGAACGAGTTGATTACAGGGCAGTAAACTGAATAAATTCATTGACTAAACCTCAGCTCAACAGCTTAGTCTCAACCGCGGGACTCTGACGCCCAAACTGGTTTGGGAAATGGATAGAGAGGGTCGACGTTTGCAGAATGCCTTTTTCCAGAAGTCTGACCTGAACACTATTAAAAACTAGACTGGAATCAAACCAGTTTAAATGAGCTCTACCAATTCTGTCAAGACGACTCGTCAAACTCTTAGCCAGAACGATGCCAGGAAAACATGGTGCGACTCGCGACGCACCTCGCTCAGGGATTTACTGAATACATATGTGTCGTATAGTAATTCTCAAGGAGGATGGAAACTTCTAGATTGACACGTTTGTCCACCAGTGTTTATTGGTTATTAATGCCAACAAAAGAAGCATTTCAACAGCCTTTAACAGGCTCTAGACCAGAAGCCAGCTGAAAATCCTGACCTCTGTAATTGTAAACAAAGGCTTCTGTGTCATTTTACATGACACACTTGTTTCACGGATCAAAGTTCAAATTACTATTTAAAAATCATACAGTGTGAAGTTTCTGGATTTTTTAAAACATGTTGAGATATATTACAGTTAAGGTGAAGCTTAAAGATTACAGATCTCTCCATTCCTTTTAAATTGGAAAAACTAAAAAAAAAAAAAAGAAGGAAAAGAAAATGGTAGTATATAAAATACTTATTTTCCCCCACTGTAAATAACTTTTAAACCTGCCTTGGTTTTCAGAAAATGGTCACCAGTTCATATTTCTTGTGTGCTATGATAATTCACGGAGCCCAACGGGTGTCACTCTGCATTTGTAGAAATGTCGGGCTTTTGTGCCAGTGGGTGTTTGCTGCAGATGAATATCCCAGTGAGCAGAGCCCGCGTTAAGGATTGTATGTTTCCATCACTTTTATATAGTTCTGTGCAGCTTCAGAGGCTGAGCTCGCCCTCTAGAGGTTCCCTCTCCAATAGCATACAGAATTCACATTCAGAATGTGATGCGGCCATAAACGTTGCGTTACGATACACAGTTTGACGTTTCCGTCCTAAACGCAGGAAAGAGAATAAAAAAAACAGGTGATAATGCCGTGGATGTTTCTTTTTAGTTCTCGTGGGAGCGGCGTGTTTCTGCAGGGCAGACGAGCTGATCGTCTTAACAAGGAGATTGTGTGTGTGTGTGCGTGTGCGTGTGTGTGTGTGTGTGTGCGCCCGTGTTAGAAGTCAGCCTTTGTTTTCTGCTGGGTATCAGAGATACGGGAGACTGCCGAACAGCTGAGAAGAGCTGCTAACCACGAAACCATGGCAACATCAAAACCTCAAACATGCTGCGGCAAAAAAAAGCCCAAAACAAAACAGAATCTTCTTTTCCAAAAGCGAAACAACACCCGGTGTTTTCATGTAATATACAAATGATGCTGTTGTTTTCTGTCTGTGAAAGCTGTTTGCTCAGCTGCGTCTTTCTGTAAGGTTTGCATTTTTCATGCAGTGAGACGTTTGTGTTGTACCAGACTGTATTTCTGGAGATAAAGAAAAAGAAGAAGAAGAAAAAACCCCAGTTCTTTTGGAAACTAATCTTAACGTGCCAAGAGCAGACAGAATATCACTTTGCCACACGGAGAAGGATGCTCAGTTCTTTTTATTGACACCCAGATGAAGCAAAGATGAGATGCATAAACACATCTTAAGTTACCTGCAATGACATTTAAAAAAAAATTATTGTTTGGATCTTTTTTTTGTTTGTTTAACTTGACAGGGTTCACACTACATAACAGGAAGGGAAGAGTCCCTTACGAACAAATATATGAACAGATCTTATCGGTAATGCTTATTTATGAACTGGAACCGATAAGTGAGAATTGAAGATGCATGGAATAAAGATGATAAAGTTGGTAGGAAAACAAGATTTGTATGCGGAAGGCAGTGAAAACGTGACCCACTAAAGAGCCTGTTGAATGTTGGCATAATCTGGACTTTGACTGTGCGAGGAAACCTTCTCCAAGACATTTTCTTCTCATTACGCACAGAGGCGAATTACCGGGGCTACCCTCTTTCCCAGCTGATGGTGGGTCCTCTTCGTAATGTTCTGGTTCGTCCGTTTAATTGGTCACCGGCTCACCACAATTATTGGATCACATTTATTGTATCCAAGGGTCTGATTACAATCTGCAGGGCAGCCAAAACACTAACGCCAAGGTTTAGGCCTTCGATGGAGTAAACCTTCACAATAAAAGCTTTCTCAAGGTATAAAGCGCTCTGACCTTTAAATTGTCTAAAGCTAATTAACAGCAAGCCGACTCATAAACTGCCTGGTGCCTTCGTGTAAGGCAGTAATGCTGCTTATTATTCTGTTTTACTGTTACTCCTGTTCCGACTCAGAACCTAAAGCCCATTTCTTTTGAATTCAACTCGATTCAAACTTCAAAAATACTTTATTGATCCCAAAGGGAATTTCAAGTAATAGCATGAAGTTATGAACCATTCAAAAAGGCTGATTCAGACGATTTGGATGATTTACTTTTAATCTCCGCCCTGCTTGTTAGGAAAATAGGAATGCAAAATTGACACAAATTTCTAGACCAAACTATAATCATAATCTGTTTAAAAACACGTTTAGTCTCCATGTCCTCCGTCGGTCTTTAAGAATTTCTGACCGGGACTCGGTTGTCATAAATGCGTTGTGCTTTTCAAACGCATTGAAGCCGTTGTAATGGAAATCATGGTGAGCACAGCTCATTCTCAGTCAATTATAGTGAAGATTTGCCGTAAAATGAGGTTTTTAAAGCCAAGAACTTCACCAGGCATCTACAAAATCTACAAAAATGGAACTAGGTAAATATTACACAACAACCTTTTTTCCTCTTTTTTTTTTTTTTTTATTTATTCCAGCTTTCAGTCGAACCTCTACACAAAACCAAAATTCTTGGTTTTAATTGCCAGCAGGAGTTTTTGTTTAAGGATCTGTTTAGAAGTTGTGAGCTGATGTTTGCTGTGTCTTTTTTATAATTGTTTTTCTTTTTCTTTTACGTACTATTCCCCGCACATAAATGTGCAAATACATGCTACCTCCAAGCTGAATTTCGGCTATGGAGCTTGGTTTGGAGAGGTTGTTTATTTGATCATTGAACAGACAAAAGTGGAACCATAAGTTAAAAAAACAAAAAAAAAACAAACCTAACATTATTTAATTTTTTAGAGCTACTCTGTGCGTTTGTATTTGATGACAAAATTAAAAATAAAAATCAGTCAAGTAGCTTATAAAAATCAAAGTAAACATTAGAGAGCCAAGAACAACCTACGCATTTATACAGACCTACGATATCGTGAAGGAAAATGAATATTTTTTTGAGATTGTTGTCAGATATCAAAGCAACCAAGAGCGCCGGTGCGCTTCCTGGGGTTTAAGAAAAAACACATCCTGACCTTTTGCAGGGTCGGCCTTGAATAGACCAGCCGTTGATGGCCACCTCCCACAACTTCTGTAATTCTGGACATAAAATAGCCATCAAAGGGGAAATATTTGTATCAAATGTCCATGCCAGCCTGGTTCTGAAGCAGGAATAGAGCGTGAAGCAAAGAGAAGAAGCACTTCTGAAATCAGATAGCATTCTTAAACCATTTTATATTTTCTGACAAAATACTGAATCACTGCATCTTTTCAAGGGGTTGGGGGCAAAAAAAAAAGAAGAAGTGTTTAGACTTCATTTTCCTCATTTCCACCTCCACTCTGATGTCAGCAGTCATGGGATTCCGCAAGTATTCCAACGCATTTGTGAGAATCAGAGTATCTATGGGCTTTCATTGTATTTTGTGCTGTCTTGGTGATTGCACAGACACTCGAGTGTTCACGGGTCACAGCACGAGGAATAAAAGATGAGACTCTGAGTGTGGGGAAGAATCGATCTTGCTCTTCAGGGAGGACAAAAGGGCCCACTTACAGAGCGGATGCATGAATAATGTGCAGATGATGTGAAATCGGGACGGGCTGGTTTCTGACGCGGCTGACCTCTCGCAAAACCCTCACGTCCGCACGTAACATAAACGACACGCCGCAGAGGGCTTCAGTTTCTCATCGGCTCGGCTTGTCTCGGGTTTGTTAAGGGGCGGACAAACCCGTCCTGACCCCGGGAGACGACTCTATAAAGATCCCATTTAATCTGATGTTATATGTCGTGGAACAAGTGCTCCAGAAGGCGCCCAGCTACGTTCTTTGCCACAGAAGACACAGCCGCTGTTACAAGCTGAGCCACAGTGGAAAGAGAATGAGAAAAATAAAAGCCACACAAGCCGGGATTGGGAAATCATTTCAATGTTTGACTTTGTTTGAGGAGAAGACGGGCAAATAAGGTCTTCCGACGTTCCAAAACCCTTCTTATTCATTAAACCCGCGGCTGACTTAACAGTCGCAGTTAAATTCTTGTTTGGTTAGGATCAAACGTCATGACGGGTTTCTCTTGTGGTGTCGAACGTTCCCTGGTAACAGAAGCATCACATGTTAATTGAATCCGCAGATTTGTTGTAGCAGACTGATCCCGTCACTCAGCTGCGAAGCTTATCTCAGTATTTAGTGTTTGTGCTGAGATCTGAAGTATTTCTGTATGTAGATTTCAGAGGTTAGATCTTCAAAGTATTTGAATAGTTGAATATAATTCCATGTTCTTTGGCGTGCCACGATCTACCTTCTGAAAACATTTGTTGACCTCCAACACAGTGTCTGGCTTGGGTGCACCATTCAAATAAAAATTTAAAAAAACAGTGTGCTGGTAAAAAAAAAAGCTAAGGCTAATAAAGCCTTTTTTGCAGCAGCACAATTTCTCAGGATGATTTCTTGTGAATGGAGTTACCACTGCAAGTAATGAGCAACCTGTTGCTGCTTGTAAAATGTTGCGTTCCAAAATAAATGAGCCCTTCTGTAAAAAGGGTCCTGTTATAGAAATACGGGCAGCCTGGTTTGCTGAAGAGTGAAACTTATAAATGTGACAAATACAGTGACTGGCTGTACTGACGTCACGTTGTGCTAAATAAAACAAATCAGCTTTGGGAAAACCCAGCAGGCTGCAGTCTGGCAGGCAGATTACAGCCTGGCTATGAAAAGACTGAAAATGTTTCAGTTTATTTTCAAAATAATTTTGTTTCATAAGGAAGAATTACAAAGTTTTGTATAATTTGTGTAAAAAGTAAAAAAAAAAGAGTAAAATATTATATGAAGGGATGTTCATGAGATTGGCATAACCCTGTCATAAACACAATATAACACCTGTAATAAACGTGAAGGCATCTTTATGAATGTTTACCACTGTTGTCATTCTGTAAATAAGGATACTTTTACTGCAAAGTGGTACTAAAAGTTGCATTAAAAGTCTATTAAAATTGCTAACTTTGCATTATTTGTTAGATAATGACATGTTTAATGCAGCTTGCGTTCAAAGTCCATTAAAAGTGTCAAGGGTCATTATGTACCAGATGACACTTCATGACAACATTCCTAAAAAGTGCTTCATGTTCAAAACAGGTGCTATATCATGTTTATGACAGTATTAGGTCCGTCTTATGCACACTCCTTCAAATAAAGTGTTACCGCCCCCCAAACATAAAGAATTAACAAAAATTGATTTCCCTGTATCTGAAGAGCATAGCTGATTTGTAAAACAGACAGGCTTGCGAACTTGCTGGAAATAAGAAGATACTCTCAATAAAATAAAATCCAGATTTTAAATGCGCATTTTTATTTTTTATTTTATTTTTAGTATTTATTTCTCCGGGTTGTGGAAGGGCTGAATGCAAAAAGGCTCAGAGACTCTCTTCTGATGCATAAATACATTCTGATGTGGAGAATGTTCTGGCCACAAATCAACGGGGTTATGTTTTATGAATCTTTGCAAACGTATAGAACTCGTAGAACAACGAAAAATTCCCTATGGGCGCTTAATGATAGGTATTTTTGTTTTGTTTGGCGCTTGTTTCCGTTCATCATGAGACCTCGTTGCATCGTTACACGGCACAATTTATCCCGTCATTTGCATGAGCTCCGCCAACATTTCCCTTCTCGCCTCCCGTGTCTCACTCAGCCCACGGCCTCGCGAGTCCTTCGCCGCGTTTCCTTCGCTTGAGGCAGACAAAGCCTTTCTGGTTCTCTTTTTAGCTGTAGAGAGGGAACACAGCCCTTCAGAAATCTGTGCAGCGCAACACATTTCGCAGGACTGCCTTCTGAAAACATTTGTTGACCTCCAACACAGTGTTTTGTTGAGACCCAGAGTGAGGTTTAAGTCGGTGAGCACTCTCCTGAAGTGCAGGCTCATTCCATCCCCTGCCGGACGCTCTTGCCCTCCCCGGCTGACAAAGCAAACAGCAAAAACCTCCAATCCATGTTCTCGTTCTGCGGCCGCTCGATAAGGGAGCCGCAGGGCGGACTCCGGCTGTGGCATGTACTCATTCAGAGCTGAAACACGCCACGCATTGAGGTCGTCTATCGCCGCTGTGCTTCGCAGGCACCCTCTCAGCCTTCACAACAAAAGACTATTGATAAATCTTGTATTCGGGGCCGGCTTTCAGTCGTTTGAGCAATCTGTTTATGTCGAGCACCTTTCCAAACAGCCGACTGTCATACACTTAGAGGATGCGTGTAGTATGCGGTACCGCAGAAATGTACGTTTATTCATTCCGTTTTTTTATTTTATTTATTACTCTGAAGCTTTTCGGCTGCAAAACCTCGTTCTTATTCCCAAATCTCTAAGAAGGCTTGGTTGAATGGTGCTTTTTCCATTGTATCCAGAACTGTTTTCGTCCATAATGTATTACCTCTAGTACTTCAGGGTTTTTTTTCCCCCTGATCTGCCCTGCGTTCATTTTTTGTGTGTATCTGCTCATCCATGCAGAATCCAGGAGAAGCCAGGTCTGATGCACATGAAGCCAATTATTCTGCCCCCTGCAGGATGGCTTCTGATTGGTCCTGACTTGTTTTTTTTTTTTTCCAGGTCGAAATATAAATTCTTGAAATGAACTGCAAAACAATTACTTAGATAAATGAAGTTACATTTTAATCTTAGGCTTCATCGACCCTTCTCTTAAAACATAACAGTTTGTGGGTGCAGAAACACAAACAGCAGCTGGAGCTTGGAAAGATATTTTTACACATTTCTGACTGTAGATACCATGAAACAACAGGGACGTAAACATTCATCTCAAAGATGTTGGTGCTTTACTGAACCTTTGCCTGGACCTGGTTCTGGTTTTGCAGCTCATTGTCCTCTAATTTAAAAACCGCAGCTTACTTATTAAAACTAACCCAAATTTTGTTCCGTTTTGTGCTAAATGCGATTCACAGTCCACAGCCGCTCATCCGTGGTCATGCAAATTCCACTTCCTCGCTGACCTCTGACCTCCTCCTGCTCTTAAATTTTCTGCTTCTCTCCCAGATGAAATGAGAGAACCTGCCTCGTACTCGTTCGGAGCGCTCTGCTGTGAAACAAGGTTAATCATTCAGTAGCAGATTTTTTTACTGTGACCCTGTGAACCCTCAGACTCACAGCGAGGTCCAACCTTTCAACTCAATTAGCTTCAATCCTGGCCGAGCGAGTAAAATGTGGGGCTGCTGGGAAATCAGAGGAATATTTGCCGAATCTTTTTATTATTATTATTATTATTGTTATTTTTATTATTGTTATTATTATTTTCAATGTGGAGTAAAAATATTCCTTTTTTGTGTGTTTGGCTGAGGAAAAAAAATCACAAAGGCAGCAATGATAATGTATCATGGCCATTTATCCAGTCTGTCTTTTTACATTCACAGTGGACTCCTGCCTGCCTGCCTGATCCAGTATTTGCGGATTTTTCTGTGGAGCACAACTTTAAATTATTCACGGAAAATTTACGGATTTTCACATTTGAAAAAAAAATATGCATATAGTCAAAAGAAGATGCAGCATGGGAAGCTGAAATTCATTGGCCCAGTGCTACTTCAGATGCTATTAGTTTGGGTAGCAGCCAATCAAAACCAAGCCATTTTTCTTAGTCCGGATTGGTTATACCCCCAAAAACAGATTAAGAGACTGTTGCTATTAGCAACATTCCTTTCACTAGACACATTAATGAATATTAAGGTGTATTTGTTGTTTGAACTATCAAAGTACAGCTTTTTTTTTTTTTTTTTTTTTGATTTAAGCTATAAAGCCGTGGAGTAACACCTTGTTTTTGAGTAGATCAAAGCTTAAAGTAGAAACTGACCAACATCGTGTCTGTAGATTCAAAGACACCAGTGTTTCAAACTGCGTTAGGAACAAATATGAATATTCGACCCAAATACCGGACGGTTATTTGTAGGTAACAAGTCAAAACTCAGAACCTCGTGCCATATAACAAAAAAAATGCCTGTTTTTTTGTTTTTTTTTACAATGTTGAAAATTTCTCAGCCAACAAAGTCTGACCGCTGTCAGTTTTAAAACAGTTTTTGCATTTTAATAAAGAAAAATCTTAATTGTAACTGAAATATTCTTTTAATATAAATGGAAAAACAGATTTAAACTTACCATTATATATAATTTTGAGATTTGTTTCTCCAGCAGGTAAAATATTGACTGTCTTCTCGTCACAGTGGAATTTTTGAGCTATAACGTAAACCACAATCAGCCTAAATTAGTCCATTCTTGCAGAACTTCCTCACAAGGCAGGATGGTTAAACCAAGAAAACATATTTCACAAATATTTTTCTAATCTTTCGCAGACATTAGGTCATTTTAACATACGAACGGGTTCACCATCTCCGAGCAGAACCAACGAGGGGAAACGCGCTCATTAGTTTCTTGGTTACGTGAAGTTCGACCTCTCTGTTAATTGAGTCTAGCAGTTGTTTAGGCACCGTGTGAGTACGGGACACATCCCTGAGGAAAATAAACCGAGAGAAGCACCAGAGAAATAAGGAAATCTTCTGCCGAACCGTGGAAATGAAGCTCTCCGACTGTAAAATTAATTCTTCTGCTTGAGAACTCAGTTTCGTAAAAAGCCAACAAACAAAAATAAACTAAAGTCTTGGTAAGGATTAATTACCGATGAGTGGAGGAGCTCAAGAGTGAAGTAAACACTTGTGTGAAATGAAATTTCCTCCCTCCTCTCCTCACGCTAGACGTTTTGTACCATGGAGGCTAGCTTCTTAATTTTGTTTTTGCGTAGGCCTACTGCAAACATTTGGACTTGGCATCACAAATGTGTTGAATTTTTAAGGATTTTGTTGCTGCAACTTTTTTTTTTCTTTTTCTTTCTCCTTGCGCACTTTTCCAGCTGGGGAAAATAGTAAAAATAAAAGGCGCTGAAAATCAGAAATATTCTTGGAGTCCTTCAGCCGATGTGCTTCCAGCGACTCCTCTTTTGTCGAGTCATGTTTCTGACTTTCCTGCAGTTTTTTTTACGAGCCCTGGAACGTCTCCTGTCAGGTGTCCTTTATGCGTCTTTGCAGCAACAGCGTCCGTCCAAAATTTATGGCAGATGTCTTCCCTCGCTTGTGTGGCAGTTACAGTTTAGATGATATATGTCTGTGTGTTTAACTGCTTCTCCACAATGTCCTGAATCTCCTTCCTGACTTGGGTTTTATGCGTCCAGGAGAGAAAAGATGCAGCCTCTTCTCTTTTTGTGTGTGTGTGTGTGTGTGTAAAAGAATCTCTAGATTGATGATGGATGTCATTCCTTCTGTTGAGCATTAAAGAGGGAAATGACATTAAAACCTTTCATTCTGTACAGATATTTTGGAAGCAATTTTCTCCTAGCTTCAGTCTGACTTTTAGTAACTCCCCTTGTCATATTGGTAACATAAACGTGTTTGCACTTTAGCACAAGGAAATGTCAGCTTGGGAGATTGAGTATTTTCATGCACCCGTTTCTCACCTGGAGTCCCACAGGGCTCTGTTTTTGGTCCCCTTCTTTTGATTTTCATGTGTTCCTGCCAGGGAACGGCGTGCAATTTCACTGTGATTCTGCTGATAGCAGTCATTTAATTATGCCCTATTATTGGCTGAATAGCTCTTAACTTTTGAAAGTTCAGAGAGAGTAAGACTTAAGAAGGCAAGGCTGTGACCAATTTTTTTCACCAATTTTGGCTGGATTGCTAATGAACTTTATCAAGGAGTCAGCAACTCTTCCATTGATAAGATCATCGACAAAGGAACACATTTATTTTGCACTCTTTTCACTGTTTTTTGACCTGTTTTCATTGCCCTCGATGACTTTAGCCAAACTGATGTGGTCCTACTGACATCTGCAGAAATATACTGCTCTCGGAGAGACACAACCGATCAGTGCCAGTAGAGCCAATAATTGAAACTTACTGTTTGGTACATTAAAGGTGGCATGCATGATAGCTCCTTAGAAAACCATGGCTCTTGGACTAACACTAGAAGAACGTTTCCTGTATTAAAAAAACTAAAACCATACGTTATACTGACATTTTTACTGATTCGTGTGGATAACTGGTTAGGCTGCAGTTCAGTTTTGTTACAAGAATTAAACTCAGTGTAGTTTCATTCTTTGTTGTTCAGGTTTTTCAACTGAATTAGGACTATTTTTGCACCTTCGAATCCCAAAAATCAATTTTTCTCAATCAGGTCAAGGTTTTTTTTTTGTTTTTTTTTCCTAATTTGATTTTGAGAAATGCGATCCTCTGACTAAATTGATGAAATCTTTGTGACATGATCAGTTCATTTTCGTTAATATTCCTCATCCAAAAAAGGTTTTAGGAGGAAAAAAGAGAAAAGAGTGTCTAACAGAGTGTGTTAATTAAATGTTACAAACAAAAATTTCTGTAAATTAAATAATAAACACTGATGTGGTTGTTCAATGTGAATTGAACATCATGTCTTCTTTGTACAAAATTCTCTGTCTCTTTGACTCATCACTGATTGATCCCAGTGTCTATAAGTGAAAATGTGAAAAAGTGAAAATGTTCACAATATCTCTTGACTGATGCGATATTTTTCTGGGTATTCTTTGATACAGAATATCATAATGCACTATTTGCTTTGTAGAGTAGTCTGGGGGATAGTGGGAGTTCTGCTCTCCTTTAGACAGAAACGCGTTTTCATCGGTCTCCACGTAATGCACACGTACTTCCATCAAAAGTTTGACCCAAGCTCCAAAACTAAAATTCGGAACTGGTATTCAAAAGACGTCCCGAGAGAATGAATTTACAGCTAACCAGCTCCAGGTGTCAATAAATAAATAAATAAATAAATTTAAAAAATGAAAATAGAAAACTGGAGAAGGCTGGCATTTAGCTCACTCTGACTCGTTTAGAGATAAAAGCTAATGGTTCATTAGAGAATAACAACCTTAGTGAGCCAGTGTTTAACAAAAGGATTTATACTGTTCAATTTTTTAAAATCTGTTTTCATCTTTAGAACACCATTCTACCCAATGCTACCAGTGGGAGAAATATCAAAAGAAAAATAATCAGGATGTTTTCACCTCTGAGGTGTGAACTGCTCTCCGGTGAGTTTTAACTCATGCACATCTCCCCCGTCGCGTAGGAGGAAACTCCTTTTTAATGATCTGAAACCAGCTACTTCAGATTAGAACTGGGGTTTTTTTTATTGCCATTTCTGGCAGAACATTGTCACACTCCAAATTCCTTGTTAGTATCTTCGTGGTTCAGTACTACTTCATCTGACAATGACCCTGTAAATGTGTGAGTTTGCCGCTCGTACAAGACAAAAATGTGCAAAATTATTGAAATTGGATTGTTTTTTGTTTTTTTTACCAAAATATTAAAGCCACATAGTAACACAATGAACCTTCCCTCACACATTTTACAGCTGTGCTATGTTTTCTACCGTTTGTGGGTAATTTTGCTGTTCATTTGAGTCTTACCTGAAAGTTTTTTTTTTTTCTTTTTTAACCTTTTCACACGCTGAAGGAAATTGATCTTGATGTTGATTTGTTGAGTTTTTGTTTTTCCTGGTTGGGGCATAAATGTCTCGCTTTTGAGCTCATATTGTCTACTGCTTGTTACCAGACTGGTTCTAATTATTGTGTCTGAATAAATCAACGTTTCCTTGGTGCAGCTAGCAAAACTGAACTAACCAAAAAAAAACCAAAGACTGCCAAGTTACAATTTTACAGTCTTCAATCCAGAGGTTGCACTCGTCATTTTGACCAACAGTCAAAAACGTTCCGTCATGATCTGGTTTTACTCGTCAATTTTTTATTTTTTGTTTTAAATGATAGCGAGGACATCTTCAATAATACTTCATTTTCATTTGTTTTGATTTCCAATCCGAACAAGTTGTGCCATCACACATTAAGCACATGAACACAGTGACTGAAACCACTGGCTGTGACACATAAGACTGCATACGACCACTTTAAATATGAACGGTTATCCTGCTGTGGCCTGAATATGGTCTGAACGCGCCGCCTCACAACCACCCCGTCTTCACTGGCAGCAGCTCTCGCTTTTTCTTCCTCGTGTTTTTTTTGGAAGATTTTATGTCCTTCCAATTACAGATCTAGAACAATCAGATGAAAATTTGTTATCTTTTTATAGATTGTGTTCAAATAAAACTAGCTCATTTGTTTCTACCAAAAAGAGCTACATCTATTTCCACCAAAAAAAACCCACAAAAAAAAAAACACGTTACCTCCTGCTGTGCTGTGCTCTCTGAGGCGGACATGAAAACACCTTGTTCACTGTGATCCTCCACTTCTGTTTCTATTGGAATCAGGTTTTAAAGCCAATCATTTTCATCAAAGAAATTCCAGTTGGCCCCTTGGCACCAACCACCAATAGTCGGGAGGCTTGACGAAAACCAGCCCGGCACATTACATTAGACATCAAATACGGAGAGTTATCTCTGTGTAAGCCCGAGGGTATTTTTTTATTTTTTATTTTTTTACCACCAACGCTGTTCAGAAGTGAGGCAGTGTGACTGAAGAGGCCCCAAAACGACCGTAAAGCTTCGGTTCACTTCCAACAGAACCCTCTGTGGAGAAGTGGAAGGTTTGCGCTCTGTCTGTATCTGAACAATTATACGTTTCCCTTTTTTTCTTCTTCAAGGTGTCATAGGGAGGAGAGTTGGAGATTTTTCTTAATGGAAAAAGAATAAATAAATGTTGAATTCTGTGAATTTAGATTCAAATGCAAGGACGGAACAACAACATTCTGTTCAAGAGGCTCATCCAGCAGAAGTTTCACGTTTTGTATTTTGGTTCTTTAACATCTAGACACAACTGCAGGAGCTGATTGACAGTAGAATTTGTACTTTCATTCTCGGCCAGAAATGAGAAATGGTCAGTAAAATGTTCAGTTTTACCTCTGGATGTCTTCTGTATGATTCTTCCCCACCGATTAAATTTTTATTTTAATTTTTTTAAAGCGTTGAGTTAAATGCCTTTGTCAAAAAACATAAAAATAAAATAAAAATTCCAACAACAATTTTAAAAATACTAAAGAACATTTTGTTCACAACCTGAGGCTTCCAAGTATTTTTATAAACTCGGATCATTTTGTGTATCTGCAACTTTTTAACCCGGGCTTCAACTTTAGTGCGTTTTTTTAAAACATTTTTTAAATACTTTTAATATTTTGTTCCATGCTTTAAGCTTAGGGCTGCACAGTGGTGCAGTTTGTAGAGCTGTTGCCTTGCAGCAAGAAGGTCCTGGGTTCGATTCCCGGCCCGGGGTCTTTCTGCATGGAGTTTGCATGTTCTCCCTGTGCATGGTGGGTTCTCTCCGGGTTCTCCGGCTTCCTCCCACAATCCAAAAACATGACTGTCGGGTTATGACAGTCTCTAAATTCTCCCTAAGTGTGAGTGTGAATGGTTGTGTCCTGTCTGTTTTCTGTGTTGCCCTGCGACAGACTGGCGACCTGTCCAGAGTGAACCCCACCTCTCACCCGGAACGTTAGCTGGGGTTAGGCACCAACTATGTATGTATGTATGTATGTACGGATGGATGGATGGATGGATGGATGGATGGATGGATGGATGCTTTAAGCTTAGGGTCGAATCCATAGCAATCAATATAACTCAAAAACACGACGTAACACTTGATTTCTGTGTCTCAGGCTCATGGGCCAAAAAGGAAAAGAAAAATTCACAAAGAACATCTCAAAAGAAACAACAAAAGCGCAAATGAAGCCTAGGCGAAAATTCAAGCTGGGAGACAAAACACAGCCGTCACACATCAGACACTCACCACGCTCCCGCCGCAGCCAATCAGGACAGGTGCGCCGCACCGCTTCAGCCAATCGTCGTTCACGGATCCCTTCAAAGGACAAGCTTCCCCGGATCTTCTTGCTCGTCAGCCGTGCTTCGACCCACCTCCTCCCCATCTCCACCATCATCCCAGGGACATCTTCCTAGCTCCCTCTCTGCTCCTTCGTTCAAGGCTCCGTTCCACCACCAGTATTCGGACCGGGGGGAAGACTACCCTGAGCTAAACCTGGACCGATCACCTGCCTGGTGATCCTCAGCTCACAAGTCTTCCGTCGGGTTCGAGCGCCAAAGTTTCTGTATCATTAAATCTTCTAACTGCTTCTCTTTCTCTGTGTGAGTCTATCCAGATTGAAATAGAGAACGTTAAACCACGTTAAACTCACCAGAATATTTCTAGTTTTAAAATGCAGCCTTGATCTGTTTTTAGCTTCAACAAACGAAGTGTACGAAATCAAAGGGACTGAAAGATGACTCTAAAACATTCTGCTTAGGTCTCGGTTACAATATATATATTTATATAATAGCTGACTCTTCAACTGGGTTATGAAGCTTTTAGTGTTGATTCTAAATCTTTTTAAAAATGCTTTTGTCAGCGATTGCTCGCGGTTCTACGTTGGCCAGAACAAATGTTTCCAGATCCGTACAGCAGCAGTGGCAGCAGGAGATTCAAACTCCTCTCCCCAGAGTGATTTCTCCGCCTGATTAACAACTTTCTCTCATCTATTTTCTGAATTACTAATTACGTAGATAATTAGCAGAAGTGATTCATGAGGCGGGAACAGGCAACATTGTGTCGGTTCTGTACAGTAACTGTGAGCAGATCAACACAAACACAGCTTTTATTTTTTTGTTGTTGTTGTTGTTCAAGAGTTACTCGTCTCATTTGGGGAATTCCTTTTTGACCCTTAGTTTCCATCTCACTGAGAAAACAGTAGGGCTGCTGTGGTGGCGCCAGGGTTATGGAGGCCTCAGTCCCCACTTTCCTGTCAATTCACTATCAAATAAATCCCACTGGAGCCAATAAAACCTTTAAGAAAAAGCAGTAATCAGTCTGAGCCCAGAGCTCATGTAACAAAAAATATTCAGTGTCAGAAGTGGGTTTTTTTTAAAAAAATTGAAATTCATGTGAATGGAAGGAAGTGAATACATTAAATCAATTCGTTCTGCTAAGAACGAATTGAAGTCATCTGACCTGAACTTGTTTCTATGGATCCAACACATTGAAATCTGTTGAACCGGCAGGGACAACAAACACATTTCACCACTCAAAGCTCGTTTTATTTTTATTAATTATTATTTTTTCTTCACCCTCTTCTTTCCAGGCCTGCGATCTATGACATTGCTCTCTGCACATGGTGTCAACTAAATCAATTCTACTCATTTCTGTTTCATGGAAGGTGATTTATTCTGTGTTAAGTACCGGTTCCTCCCTCCTCCATTTCCTGTGAAATTGCCCCCCGTTTGTCAGCGATAAAGACTCGAGGACTTGAGACGTATCGCATTTTCTTTTCCCCTGCCTTCCACGCGCTCCCTCTATTACGCTCCCCCTCATTGTCTGAGCTGACACGTCGGGCTGAGCGGCTTTCATCAAATAGTTTTATCTCAGAGAACATGACACTGTGGGGGGAATAAACAAAGGCTGGGCAGCACATGGAAATGTGAGCGATGACAGCATTTTAAATATGGAGCAGGAAAGTCTTGAATACCGGATTTTATTTAAATCTTTCTATTAGACTTACCTGAACTCAGATTTAATATGTCTCTTACGTTTATTCTTGAGGTTTAAGCCTTTAGAAAATGTTGGGTTTTTTGTTTGTTTTTTTTCACTTCCCACCGCCAAAGTAATATTTAAGCTTTACAATAATGTGATTTTTTATTTTTTTTTTGTCTTTAACATAACAGAGATTTTAATTATAAGGCACATTTAACATAACATCAAAGTGCTGTGCAACAAAAGAAATATAAGACAAAGGTATCCTGGCAACAAAGTTACAGTATCCAGTTGATTTTATATCATGTTTGAAATCGAACAAAAAATATTTTTTTAATATATTAAGTTAGCAAAAGTCTGGTAAAAGAGGTTCTCCTCTATTTACCTTTTCTCTTGGCCTGATCTCAGCGATCTAGTGTGGATGTAGGAGATGACGTACCTGTCCAGTTACCTGATCTCCAACCCCACATCTTTAGTGATTTTGAGGAAATCAGCTGCTTTTCTTCTCCTGCTCATCTTTATATTATTTGCTTTGGGACAACGCCAAACAAACGTTCCAGGATCATCGCCACGATTTAATCCTTCTTTAATCCAATCATCCTCGGTATATGACTGATTCTCTTTATTCTTCAAGCATGTTTTATTTTCACTCAGACTGCTTCGAGATTTTTGTCACCAACATTGTGTTATGTTTTTGTTTATTGAGCTACCAGGACAAAATCCATTTGTTTGGACTTGGTTTAAATGTTGGAACAGTTTTACAGGAAACATACAGCAGCTTTCTTCACACTCTGTGTTTACTTTAAGTTAATTTTAGAATCATTCTGTTTTGGCATGTTCTCTCTCAGCTTTAGTTGGTCTTTGAAGCGTGCAAGCTCTCCCGTCAACTGCAGACTTCGCTACAGGTTTAGACTTGTGCAGGTTTTTTCTTTTAGAAATGCATTTTGCAGCGTTATTTGCATTACGTTTTTGCTCTAGATGAACCAAATCAGATCAAGCTTTATTGTCAATTCTCCTGTGCATACAGTTATAGCGCAGCAAAATGAAAGAGCGTTTCTCCAGGGTCAGCATAAGTTATTTAAAAACTCATATATGAAGTGTCTAAATGAAAAGTCATTAAATACAACTTAGATTTACATATATATATCTCAGAAATTTTCAGCTGATAAATATATTTTTCCTTCAGTTCTCAAGTTAATAATCTAACGGCTGATAATAACTTGATGTGAAAAGAAAGGAAAGACATAAGGTTTTTTTTTTCTCCACGAGATTTTTACATTCCTGCCTGAGGCTGTGTATTTCTACCTGCAGGCATACTCAAACATGACATGAACGCATACATTAGAGTTTGGCTCATGAGGAAAATAATGCGAGAAAGCCTTCCGCACATTTACCAACACATTTTCATTCAACCAGATTTAGTGACCGAAAACATTTACCTTAAGTCTAGCAGATGAAAACAACCCTGTGGGAACACAGGTTTGGGTCTACAGGTTTGTATTGATTGGTAATGCCAGTTCTGGAACCTGGTCTTAATTTCCCACCAGTCCAGTGGCTCAATTCAAACCATGGTATTTTCTGGTCTTGTCTGAACTGGACAGCAGTTTCATTTATTTACAAAGACGTTCCATCTAAACCCTCTCAAATGCTGCTTAAATATTCTGGCATTTTTTACTTCTCGCTATGATAAATTGCTAGCATCTGGGTTGATAGTCTTTACCAGATAGTACATGTATCTTCTTCTGTCTGGCAAATGACTTGTTAGCAGCGCCACCTGGTGGTAGACAAAAAAATTTTACAGGCAGCCGAAGATAAAAACAATGCAAGCTTTGTTTACTCTTATGGAATGACCATTTAAAGATTTGATATTCAGTGGCCATTCCGCTGAATATCAAACATTCAGCGGAATGGCCACTGAATATTTCTGAGAAACTGAGTTTCTCAGTTGCAGAAGTGATTCATGATACAATTGATAGGATCTGGGTTTTCGTTTCAAGTTAAGAACAGTTCATAATTCCTCTCGGTTTAGTGACATTTCAACTAAAAAAAGTTTCAGTGTTATGCAGACCCTGTAATCTCAAAATCTGAATAAAACCCCATCTGGATCCTGATTCAATATTTTAGCGTCCAACCCTTTGTAAATCAGAGTGCCAATTAAAAATTTTGGAACTTTGCCATTTTATCAAGAACAATATTTTTTGTTTTTCTGTGCTTGTTGCTCATTTCTGATATTGGTGAAGTTGTGTAGTATAACACAATTAAAACAGCGTAGAAGACACAAATTGTTCAAATAAAGCGGTAAACAGAGCTTTTACCTGCTGCGTTTTAGGAGAATTCCAGCGTCCATTGTATCATCTCAGCTTGTCTGATGATTATTTGCATGCCTTCCTAAACATCCTCCTGAGAAAGATGTCACATGTCGTATCAGATGCTCCCAGATGTGTCTCTGTCCTTGTTTACAGAGGTTTCTGTGCGCCTCTTCAACAAACAAGTATTGAAAGTGGTACCGTACCTGACCGAGGCCAGAATAAATCCATTTAATGCCTGTAGCCTCAACTCCAGAGGAGCTGAAGCCTTGAAAAAGACTGATTTAACCGATTTTTTTTTTTTTTTTTTTTTGGTTTTGCCTCCGACATCTTAGTAGAAGAAGTATAGGTACGTGTTAATTTTAAAATATTTTGTGTCTTCTAGCTTCTTATATTGTGGTCCACGAAAGGAGTGTTGGTCACTGTTGAAATTTTGATAAGTTCACACAAAGATCCAACCCTTGTTTTATTTTATCCTTTAATTTTGGTAAACCAAACACTGTTCAGTTCATTTTCTCTGTTGTTTTTGTCCAAGAGTGTATTGTACGGTACACATCAAACAATAAAGTCAAATGTAAAAGAAAGAAGTGGTGCCAAAAAGCTATAAATTTCCTTCTTCTCTGTAATATTACCATTTCTGCTACTGATTTGACATAATCTGTTGGTTATCTGCAGCTTTATGAACATAAATCTTCTGATTAAATGAGAGCAGAAGAAAGGGGCGAGAGTTCACGAAACACAGCATAAGAGACCGATCTTGACTTAAAAAAAAAAAAAAAGTGAACTGAAAATTAATGGAGAAATGTCTCAAGGAAGATGAAAGGAATTTGGCAAAACCTGAAATGAGGATTAAAGTGAAAAAGGAGGCAAAAGAATAAGCTACTGACATAGACCAGGAAAAATAGTCGATGTCATGGTTGCGCGGTGAGACGGGAACATCAAACAGCTCCTGTCAAAAGCCCATTTCTACTTAGGCCACTGCCGTAAAACACTTGCATTATATCCTGGATCTTAAAAGGAAATCGGTGGCTCCATGTGACACACAAAGGTTAGTAGCTGCGAGACGGATGGAGGGAGTGGCGCAGAATTCAAACACGACTCCACAGATCATTTCCTATCCAAGCCTGGTGGCAATTAAACTTTTGGACTTCTCGCCTGTTCAGAGACTGGAATAAGAACCTGTATCTTTTCCACCCTTGCCTTTTGTTTCGCTCTAGTGTGAGGAAAGCTAAACTAACCCTAACTTTGTATTGAGATCATTTGAAATAACTTTACACACAGAGAGATGGATCATTAACCAATTTGTTTGGTTAGATTTGAGTGGAGCAGTTGCTTGGTCAGTATTCAAAGCTACAATATCTTAAAAATCTTGGGGGGAAAAAGGTTAAAAAGGACACAAAGTTACAAAAGAATAATCTACTAAAGCCATCAGCGAATAATGTATATCCTTATTGATTCTGCTAAAGCCACTGCCTCTGCCGGGTAAAACAATAAAGATAGAACAAGGATTTAAATGTATTAGAAAAACAACACTTTTTTTTTTTCTCAATGAATGATCTAATGGCTTGGGATTGAGGTAAAAGGCTCTTAGCTGGCATACTTGCACAACAACCGGGGAATATAATAGCCTCCCCGTGTTTTTGCCCCCTTCATGTCCTGTAAATGTCAGTAAGAGACTCTGGTATGTGCTTTTGAATGTCTCTTTAACAACTGCATTGCCGACAAACAAGCAGCACAGGGCGGACCATGGACTCTCAACAAAGTCAGGAAAGTTTAGAGCTTCGCAGAAATCGTTTCCGCTCGGCGTCCTGCTTGAACAAAGCCACACAAAGAGGGCCTGTCTCGTTCAGCATTCTTCTTCCCTGCTGGAGCTCAGGTAATTTCATTTTCCCCAAAGCACCTCATTCAATAGATTCCCCTCCAAACTGTTATTTGTGATTATTACAGGGCTGCATCCGTTTGGGAATGATACTTACTGGACCAGGAAATCGACTGTTCCAGGCACTTCTTTCTTTCTCTGTCAGGGCCGACGCCCGCTGGATCGATGCGCCTCTCTGTGCTGTAATTTTTGTTGAACTGCTTCCCATTTGGACCCTCGCTGTGTCCTCCGCTCGGCACAGAAGCCTCTTCCTCTCATTTGGCGTTTTATTGTGCCCCAACGGAGCTAAATGCGTCGGACGCGAATCCTGTCGTGGTAATTCTCTAAGAAGCCGATTAAACTCGCAGATCTTTCTGTTTAAACTGCTGAGGTACGCGGGGAGGGCTGGGGGTTCTGGACATCTCACCATTCATCTCGGAAACTTTCTGGAACATAAAGGCGCTAACCTCCATCCTGTCAGGTGCCGAAACTTCCCAAGAACCCATCAAAGATTAGTTTTGTGCTGTCAGATTGAGTTTGTGAGACATGTTTCTGAAACCTCCGGCAACTTTGAAACTCAGACCCCCTTTCCTGTGAATCACTGGAGCTATTTGGGCAGCTGTGGGGGCTTAGCGGGATGAGAGTTGTACTTTAAATCTACTTTCCCGACTGTCATACTACTCCGACCTTCCTCTCCCCAGTTTCATCTTCACGTTTCTCCAAGTAACATAGAACTAGTCGGTTTTCCTCCATGCTGCTCCCAGTTTGATACCATCAGGAGACGTTCCAGTTTTGAAAATTGAAACCCACAGCAAACCTGCTGCGGCGAGCCTGCAGGGTCCACAAGCCAGATGAGATGAGTTGAACGATTCAATTATCTGATACTATTATCTGCACCGATGCTCACATGTGACTTTAGACTCAGCTTGCCTGTCTTGAGCTGAAGGCACGACAGTTTACCTGTTGCTCGTTAACACGGAATGAGATGGGAAATTTTAATCTGAAAGATGTCTGCCAGCAAAGATTTAGTGGTTTAAAACAGTCGAGGGCTTTATTTACGATGCGTATTACATGATAATTTGATTAAATCCTGCCTGGAAGCTGGAGAAAAGTCTGGATAAAAATCTGATGTTGTTGCTTATTTGCCCCCCTCCTACCTAGAAGGGATGTCAGATGTCAGGAATCCTACTCAATTACTTGTTTGCTTCAAATGAAGGATTGTATATAAGTTGCATAACCATTCCTCTGTTTGCAAAATGCTATTGAAAAAAGCAGTTTCATTGTTATTTTGCACAATCACCTTCCAGTATTATATTAGAAACCCCTTAGCTGTCACCCTCAAAATACCTATTTATAAGTCAGTGGGTCCACGAGGAAACCGATGTCACCGTGAAGTTTGAAGTTACAGTATATAACTTTTACTCAAATGTGTTTTTTTACGTAATTGTTCAAGCTTTCACCAATGTCGTGACCGTCTAATACGAGACAGATAATCAGTGAAAAGATTCCTGCCAGGGCTACTATTGCCGTCCGGAGAAACGTGCTGCCTCCGAACTAAAACAACCAATCAGAGAGACGGGAGGAAGGTCCTGGCGCTGTCAGTCAAACTCATGTACGTGCTGCTCGATGTGCTAATGGCGGAGAAACAACTTAAGGTTCTAGGAGAATCGTTTGTCCGCCTTCATCTGTGACCATTCCAACACGCATCCGCGGCAGACTCCGTTATGGTGAGCCAGGAATCTCGACCACTAACTAGAAGGTTTCAGTCGTCAGGTTGTCGGGTTAAACAGAGTAATGATGGAGCAGCAGGAGGCCTCATGAAAACCAGGTCTCAACACAGAGCTTTTCTTTGTACATCTGTCTCTTCATATTCCTCTGGTGACTCTTATTTTTCTTCTTTTTTTTTTTTTTTCCATTTTCTCTGCATCTTCCTCTGAGCGCTCCTCTTCATCTTCACTTATGATTTCAGGCCTTAAGAGGCTCTCTCTGATGGAAAGCGGCTCTGTCATGTGTTATGCTCTGCTGGAAATTGCCTCTATGGTAATTTTCTAACTTGCCTAACTCAAGTGTGAGTAATCTTTGAGCAAGGCCTCCATCATGCTCATGTACATGTAGATGCTGATCACAGACGAGGCTCATAATCTCTTTACCATAAATATGGCCTGTTAACAGCCACCGATCTGAAGTTATTTCCATCAGATGTTTTTTTTTCTTTTCGGGATTTACTTTGGCGGAGCATTTCAGCAAAATGAATCGTTCCTCATGTCTTGATTGATGTTGTTATTCTATGCTGCCTATAAAAGATTATAGACAGATGGTTGAAAGGAAGTTTGACTAATTTGGAACTGTTCAGTCTTTCTAATGAGCTCACAAAGGACTAATAGATGTTTCTACTTTCTTAATATAGCATTCAAGACAAGTCAAAGAATTACTTTATTCACATTTTGGGTTTAGAAATTGAATTCATGGTTTCGACGGTCGTTTTGTTGCGTCGCAGTTGCTCGTCTTCCTGAGGGGCTGCCGCGTTTTTCTTTTCTCTCCTCCTTTCGGTTTTCATGCCTTAACGTCCAGGCAGAAAATCACATTGTGGGCTCTCTCCACGCCTCGATCCTCGGTTGCCACGGTGACGGCGAGCATCACTGCCGGCAACCTTAATAACATTCCTGGTAAAGTAAAATGGAATCCTCTCCTGCCTCTTTTTCCCACCTCCTCTTTTTGATAGTTTCTGGACATTTCTTCCCCTGGCCTCTGGTGTTCGTTTCCTCTTCACCTGAAATTTTCTTTTCATTTTTCCGTTGCCCTCGTGTTGTGTCACGCTTGTTCAGAACGTCTCCTTTTTCATAGATTTGTTTTTAATTCTGAACGGAAAACCACTAACCAGAAGAAATGACTTTTGCGAAGGCTCGTCAGTTTCATGAGTCCCATGAAACCTGTTGATTTGAACCAAATCATGCCAACATTTGAATTCTACAGACACAAACATGCACAGATGGAGAGTGAACTAATATATATATTTTTAAGCAAGAGCTGAGCTACAATAGTGAAATAATTTAAAATTCTCTTAGAGACAGTTGTTAACTTTGACAGTGGAGGGATCTCTTCAGAAGGATTAGTGGATAAACTGAATTAAGCGAAGTTTAAATTATATTGCAATAGCAAACTCAAAACGTTCACACGAAATATTTTCATCCTGTTCAGGGTTTTTTTTTTTTTTTCCCGTGGTTCTAACAAACCTCGCCTCAAGATACTTTGCAGTTGAAACCCATCGCTGCTTCTCAAAGAATTAGAAATTACAGAAAATAAACAGGTGAATATGATCTTGGACATCAATGAGGCAACTTGCATGAATAAAGGTCAAAGAAATAATAATAATTATAATTTTTTTTTTAAAACCCCAAAGAATTCAAATTTTCACTCTGTGCAACGAATTTATAGAACTCTAATTTCACTTTTATAAGTGAGAAAAAATATCAGATTTTGTCTTAATCAGATTTTTTTGTATGTACATGTAGAACCCAATAGAGCCTAAATTAAGTTCAGTTTAGTCCAAGTTGTCTATTTGGCTAGACAAGTTGGATGAAACCACATTTAGTCCAGTTTGATCCTTGTTACAGTGATATTGCTCGACTATCATAAACGTGCCAAACTTTTCAGCTCCTAAAAAGCTCTTCATCTGGTATTA
The DNA here is from genome assembly GCF_019740435.1 of Gambusia affinis. Classification (NCBI taxonomy): domain Eukaryota; kingdom Metazoa; phylum Chordata; class Actinopteri; order Cyprinodontiformes; family Poeciliidae; genus Gambusia; species Gambusia affinis. Next base: position 6,881,637 of record NC_057887.1, on the reverse strand, counting down.
CTTAGAGCCCTCGAGTGTAGCTATTATGACTGGTTTGAGTTTTCACAAACACTCTAATTTTACTTGTTTTGTTTCCCTTGTCAAAAAATAAACTTACTGTAACTTAACATTTTCATCAAAATTTTAATTAAACGTCAGTTAATATAAAAAATAAATAAATAAATGAGAAGGACATGAATACTAATGTTCACATAAACACAAAATAATCACATAAAAGCCCCGGACAGGTCTTAATTGTAACTCTGGGCAGACTGGAGGACGGGACAGATTGCACTAAACACTGGTTGTTAACAGACTGTTATTACATTTTGCTCACTTCACAGGAAATGTTTGAAATGAGTTTTTCAGCACATCATATCAAGTACTGATGTTCCCACAATTAAATGTGGTTGAGCTGATGCTGCTGTGTTCACAGTGTGACTGCGACTACAGTCCAGTTGCGAATCACCAATGAAATGTTGGAACAGCTCAACCTTTCTATTTTATCTCCAACAACTTTAAGCTCTGTGTTACAATACAACTTTGGCGCTGAAATAAATCCAGATTTATCATTTTTTTAGTTCCCCCCCCCCCCTCACATCAAGTTTTGTTCTTCTTTTGAATTACACAGAAAAAAAAAATCGAAAAGAAAGTGTAACTGTCCAAAGTCTGTGAGGATTTTAGATTATAAAAAAAAAAACAGCAGCTAGGAACAGAAAGTCTCAGAGCAGAGTAATGGGGCTGTCAGTAGAGGCGCTTATTAAAACAGACTGAAAATTAGCAGTGTAATTTTAGAATCATGTAACTTTGTTCTCGGTGATCCAGCCAACAGTTTGCTGTGTGGGTAATTATATCTGACAAGCTTGCACACAAAGAATGAGGGATAATTGGCTTTATGGATGGCTCCTTGTCCTCAGCATAGTTCATCCAGCATGAAGTTCTGCGAGAGCGATGGAAACACAACGACATCCAGCAATAATATCACATCTATTACACATTCATAGTAAAAGCAACACTTTTACTATTCTTCATGTTAGGATTTCATATGCTTTTCCAGGTTTTGTCAGAGTTGGTCCAAAACTGTACTGAGCCCCGAAGCAGAATTTATTTTGCGGCTCACCTCCTGGTAAGCTCGCCAGCCACTATGTTGGTATCGCCCTCACACTCATCCTCACCTAGCGCAAACATTGGTTTATCAGATAGCCTTATCATGAAGCGCTATAACATTACTGACAATGGAAACATTTAACAAGAAGTATTTTTGTTTTCATCCATCTAGGATTAGCTGTTATCGGTTTTCCCTTCTAATGTCCATATGCATCGAAACATGATGCAGCGTCTTACTCAGACACTGACAAGTTTCAGTTGTAATCAAAGATTGAAATTCTTGGTTTACACCTAAACATGAAACGTGTTACCTCATGTTCCGTCCTCTTTGGGAAACAAGCCGGAGGTTCAATCCTAGACATCCAGCCAGCGAAACGATGGAGTAGTTCAAATTAAAACAAAATTTTGTCCAGTCAAAGTCCAGGCCTAAACCCAACTCACAGTATGTTGCAAGATTTGAGTCCAATCAATCAGACTTTGAGTTTGAAAAGATGGTAAAAAAATAAAAATAAAAAATACATACCCTGAAAAACTTGCAGTTTTACTTCCGCATACAGTCCATAAAAATACAGTTAAGTTTGTAGCTCTGATGCAAAAAAAAGAAGGAAAACTGACAATGTTGGAATACTTTTGTTGGATACTGTGTGTACTGTGGCTGAAACATCCCTCTAGATTTTAAAGATCATTTTCTGTAGCATAACAAACAGCTGTCTATCATTTTATGCATGCTGAGCCTCGTTGAAAATGTAGCTGGCCATAAAGTTATTGGATCTTCACAGTTGATCCTGTGTCAGGCCCCTTTCACTGTGGGATTAAGAGCAAGCTCCGCTGCACTACCACTACAACACATCTGAATGTTGCCAGCCAATCAATATGGTTTCTGCTCCAGGATGTTTCCTTCAGCTGGTCAAAGTCCTGATGGATGTGGCAGATTTCTGCGCCTAAACCATCAGATTCAACCTTGCAGTGGAAGAAGAATCTTTCTTATTATTTTATCAACTTACCTGCAGCTTGAGAAGAGATGAAAGAGAAGAGGACTGATCATGCCAATATTTCTAACCCAGGGGGATTCCTTCTGTTAGTCACTGATAACAAGGCACAGCAGCAAAAGCAGAAGAGCTTCTTTTAGTAATGGCTCTATGAAGCTATGCTTTCACATTTCTCCCCCGTTGTCTCTGCTAATAAAAATGCCTGACCTTTTTCTTTGACGCCCGAGAGGAATCATCGTCTGGACCTCACAGGAAACCTGCTAGCAGCAAAACCCAAAGTGAAACTGTTCCCTCCTAATCCCTTCATCTTTTTCCTGGTCACCTCTTCATATCCTTCTACCGCTCTGGTCCTCCTTCCCTTCACAGGGGCCCAATAGTTCCTCTCTGGCTGCCTCTAATTGACAGCGGACCATTAAAAAGCCATCGGAGACGTTTCCCTCTCGAAACGTTTACGACATTAGCCAGAAAACGATTTGTTCTTTATTCCTTTTGCACTTCAAACTAGCTGACCAGGTGAGGTGGGGAAGAGGAAAGTTTAGTCCTTTTTTGTTCTTATTGGATACCGATTGCTCTTTTGATGACCAATAAAATAACCGAGAGGCGTAGTGTTTGGTTTTTGTGGCCTGCGAGATTAAAGTTTTCTGCGCCAGTGACGAGATGTTGCTTTCTTAAAAAAGTGACATGCTGACAGCAGCAGAAGGTTTTACGTTTCAGAAAAAAGTAGCGTTTTGGCCCGACTTTCCAGATTACCAGAGAATTTAAATCTCTAATTTTGTCAGATATGTTTGGATTTGAAAGGTAGAGCAGTTGCACAGCATGAACTGCTTTAGACTGGGGTTACTGGGGTGTGTGTCGTGCAGGTGGCATGTGTTTGTTGCACGCTGTCAAAGGGAATGCGATGCCCAAAATTGAAACTGTTTAATTTTAACCAGGTCATGAAGAAGGTTAAGGCTTTACTCAGTGGAGGATCACCTTGATGTGAAAAATGTCTGAACCTGCCAAACTGGACACAAGGTTTGGACTATTTAGTGCAACATGACATTGCTTGAATCTTTGTGTGCATTGATGTACTCATTATTTCCAATTGAGTACCACTTTGAAGACATTTTTAATGCGACAAATGTTTGCAGTTTAATTTTTTCTTCCAGCCTCATGACTGGTCCAGAAGTCGACAAACTCAGAAGGTTTTTTCGTTTTTCGTCAGCGAGTCTTTCCCAAAACAATTTTTATTAAATTATTATTATTTTTTTTCCATCGTCTGCATGATTTTCTTCTCGGTAGTAGATAGGACACAATGCGAAGGCAAGAAAAAGACTCAACATGCAGCAGCTGAAGTGAAAGGTTCATCTAGTCATCATTTAGTTACACTGGTTGTCAACATCAACAAACAAAAGATGAGTTTCTGAGAAGTCCACCATGACAACAAATATCCAAATGAAACATCGATACAATATGGATGTATTGAACCTCTCAGATTTCAATTAAAGTGAACTGTAAAACGTCCTGCTGCTGTCAGACTTAAAAATTCACTGCCCCCAAAATAACTTTCTATATATATATATTTTTTTCTTGGCTGTTTTGTTTCGCTTTCCATCGTCAGAACTCAAACTCCTCGACCAACTTTCTTGTTTTTATTTGTTGCTTTCACGCATTGTTCTGTTCGGCCTCGTTTCACACAACCCTCCATCAATAGTGCCGAGATGGATTCAGCAAAAGCAGCATCATAGAGGCGAGCAGCTTTTCTCTGTCGATAGTTGTGTGAGGTTTTTCTCTCTCTCTTCTGTTTTTTTTTTTTTTTTTTTTTTAGCCCTCTGCATCTTTTCTCTAATGCACCTGAGTGCCTCACTGAACAGCTACTTGGATCATTTGGGCCACAAAAGCCATTTTGAAGAATCCATTCACTCTCTTTGTCGGTCTTGTGAGGGCTTTGTGTGTTGCTGAAAAGATAGGGAGATTAGGGGGAACTGGAAAAAGGAACGTGATGTTCATCGCTTGTAGTGTTTGAGACAAAATACAACTCTGGATACATTGCCATTCCGCACTTTACAGATTGGCCTCGTTTTGGTTTCATGACTCTCCTCTGGAAAAGTTTCCAGCCTCCCGAGAGCCGAGGCGATGTCTGGCTGCAGCTCCGACCTTTGACCTGCAGAAATCGACTGCGAGGACGATTTGACGATTTCATTGTAAAAAAATTACAATGAATGGAACTGGAGAAGCAACCGTACTAAACTTATTGCTTTTTACGATGGTGCCGTAGATCGTCAACTCCCTTACAGTGTACAGATGAGCTGGTTTGGAATATACCACACATGGATGAATACCTTTAGTAAAGTACTCTGTCATTTTCAAAGACATTGATCAGTTTGTTCCCGTCTTTGTCTCCTCTGGCTTTTTGAGGAATGAACACAGGTCCTTGGAGAGTTTTGTGACCACAAATCAAGTTTTTTATTTCAATTTGAGCCAACTTTTGCTCTTCAGCGCCACGTCAAGGTTGGTATGTCGCATTCTTAAGGAAGCTTTAACCTAACTCTTGATTCAGTATAACAGCTTCACCTGTGCTAAAATAAATGTAGCTGATCAGTGAATTTGTATTTTGTATAAGAATTTAAATTATTATTATAATTTTTTTTTTTTTTTTTTTTGCATCAAATTAGCATGCATCTGTTTCCACTTCTGCTATAAACCCCACTACAGCTGTCATGGATTAACACTATCTTTGTTCAATTTTAGACGCATAACCTGTCCAAAACTATTTTGCTCGTTAAAATCTCTACAGCAGCTAGCTGGAACTTAAAAATTAACCTTGAAACATAAAAAAAAAAAGTTTCTGTGCGTAAAAATGTTGCAGACAAACCTGAACAAAGTTCATCCAGACTTGATTCTGCTCTCCCTCGTGTGTTTCTCTCAGTCTGACCCGTCTTTTGTCGTCCTTTGTGAAAATGTTATGAATAGTCTAACATTCCCAGCATACTTTACAGTTTAATACATTGCTCAATTGTCAGTATTTTTTAGCCAGAGTCACTGAGGACCGTAGTTGATGACTAAAAAGCCACATGCAGTTCCAACGCTGCAGTTTGCAGATCCCTGGCCTGTGTAAATCCTCTGAACATTCTCCGTCATTATATTCTGCTGAGCTCCAGACATTACAGTGAGATATATGGGACGTTTCTGTTAAAGTGCAGCTTTGGAGGACAATTCATCCCTCGGAACTTGGTAGAAAGTAAAAGGACATGCTAATAAATTTAGTGAAATATCACTTTCATTTTTTCTCTGAAGAAGCTAATGAATGAAAAGTCAGATTTCTGTATTAGGTGTACAAGAGGGCACCAACGAGGGCAGACTCTTCAAAATAGCCTGAAGAGTTTACCCTTGAGGAGGAAGAAGAGCTTTGCTGTCTTATCATCCACATAACATCCACTCAAATTTGTAAAAAATAAATAAAAATATAGTCATGTCACACTTACAATCCACCAGATTGCGTTCAAAAGTTTAGCTTTCAGAAAGAGCAAGAGAGAGAGAGATTTCTCTCTTTTCTTTCATTAAGTCAAATCTATAATGTTATGAACATTCATTCTGAGTTTCCTTTGTTTATGCTGTTATTTATCATTGAGATAAATTAGTGTGATTGCTAATAACATGATGGCGTGATTAGGTCCAATATAATCATTAAAATTCCAAATGAAGTGCCAATATTGTGATTGACGTCAAATCATTTATTTATAAATTTATTTATTTTTTAACAACGCATGCCTCTCATTCCTCTTTATGAAGAATGCAATTAAGGCCCGCTGAAAGCAAATTATCCCTCGGAATATTGGTAGATTTATAGACGGATGAGAAATTATGTTTAATTAATGAGACTGATTAGATTCTCACTATATAACAATCTGCTGTTTACGACGCCATCAAAACTTCTCAGCACAGACTGGATTCCCGACAGCGTATCTGAATTCAGACCACTGAGATTTCTTGTGACTTTCTGTTCAAACCAAAACAATCTGATGTTGAGGTAAGTGTTGGAAATCGTTTTGCTCGACGCTCCGTGAGAACAGAGCCTGCTCGTCACAGCCTGCTGCTGCTGCAGCTTTGAGAGCGCCGGCCTCCGGCCTCCAGCGCACAAAGCAGATCGTCACCTCATTCGCTTCCTCCGGCTGCCGGCAGCGACCCGCTCCTCTCTGGGCCTTTGAAGGAGAGAACATGCCAGCTAATTAGCAAACACACCAACCGCCCCGTTCAACGGCCGCCGTCCTCCGCTCCGCCCCGAGGTCGGAATCTAATCAGTAGCCGCGACTAGCCAGCTGATGTAAAGCAGCGTTGTTCCCGTCGACACGAGGGGTTTCCGGTTTCCCCCTGGAGGCCTGAGTTATGGCCCGCTGGAGGTTAATAAGAAACAACCATGCAAACATCGCCCTCCTCTCTCCTCCTTTTCACCTCCTCACTTCATTACCTGCCCAGTCTTCCTTGCTCTCCTCAGTCTCCTCCAGCGTCTAATTTACGAGCCCAGACTCTGAGTCAGTCCTCCTTTGCTCCCTCCTCGCTCTGTTTGAAACAGCCTCTGGCTTTCCAACATGTTCCAGGTGAAATAAATTGACTCTGCCGCTGCCCTCTGCTCCCTCTCCTGCTCGGCTTTATCATATTATCAGCAGATGAAAACTAACAAATCACCCCGAGAACTTAATATTAGCCAGTTAGGCTGAAACGCCGACCCACTGCTTTAAGGTTGCGGGATCGATCCGCGTAATACATTCCTGTTTAATCACACCCAAACTCACCCCTCTCACCCCAAACCCCGCAGTACCACTTCCTTGGCATTCACTGGAAACTGGATATGCTGCCTGTGTTGCAAAATGTTCCAAAACGCTGAAGCACTTCGGGATCAATCTGAAGTTGATTTATCGTGGCTTTATTTGCAGCATTTCGATACTTTACTTTAGCTAGCGACTACCTGTTTTGTGTTTTATCGACTGTCGCGATTTAACCCAGTGGAAAACGTCCCTCATGTGTAAATAATACTAAACTCAGCAGGTGATAAATCTCTAACGAACTTTTGGCTCAGACTTAATAACACTGTTCACTTTTAACAGCTCGATTTTATTTTTCCCTTGAAATAAAGTGACCAGAAAGCGTCGAGCGGCCTGGTCCAGCACAGCCTCGTCAGTTTTTATCACTCTGACATCAAAATGTTGGCTGATATTAGACCTTATCTTCAGTAGTTTTACCAAAGCCATGTTTAGCTTTAAGGAGATTGCCATTGAATGAATTAATAGGATGGTTTAGACCAAGGTTGTCAAACTTAATTTGGGGCTCATCAAGATCTTGATGTTCTCAAGGGTGAGTTGTGCCATCGAGTGTCTATAAAACCAATTAAAACTCTTAAAATATTAACAAATAACTGTCTCTGCATTCAAGAAGTTCTTCTTAAAAAATCAAATATTGAAGATCCTTTGACATTGACCAGTCTCTCCAGGACTTTGCAATTGTTTTTGTAATTTTTTTTTTTTTTTTTGCTATCAAAATCACAGATTTTGTGGCGCTAGTTTAGAAATGTTTAGGTGGTGGTTGGAGGGGTTTAGTTTGCGAAGCCGACTTTTTCTTGCCATCAGTTGCAGAAAGTTGTTGCTTGCATGGGTTCGTCATGGGCATGTGAGGTCGTTTTACCTGACTGATAATCTGCATGTGTAAAAATAGGCCGACAGCATGATAGATGACGGGCGTCAACGGCGGCGAGAAATGAAAAGAAAGTTTAGTGATTGCCAGATCCTGATGAGCCCTCATCAATCTTATCAACACATACACACACGAACACACACCAAGCCCCGCCGTGGCTCCTTACCTGCCTGATGAGAGCGAGTAATGAAGGCGACACCCTCAAATAAAGATGAGTGACTGTGAGCTCACACACACACGCACAGCAGCAACCAACAGCCTTACTGTCATTGTAATGGTAACAATTCAGTTTGTGGTTTTGTATTTTACTCATCCTCAAAACATTTTTGTCCCATCCGGCCTCTGAACATAAGAAAAGGCGGTTTCAAAATATTTAGCCGAAGCTGGACAATTGCAAAGTGTCAACCCAGTTAAAAGCATATCTTCATCCCTACACTGGACTTAAACCATATTTTGCTGAAATCTTTATATTTTAATTGAAATATCAAGAAACAATTACACTAAATGTAAAACATTTTAACTGTTATCCTGTTTATGATATTCTTGGACAATGTTTGTAGGCATAGTTGTGGAACAGAGAGTGTCTGATTTGGGATGACAGGAGAATATCAGGGGTTTTAGCTTTTAATTGATGTCTCTTTTTTTTTGACAGGCTTTCTGGTATCTTCAGGCCATTACCTTCAGTGTGAATGTGAGCATTTAGTGGCAGAGTGTGAATCCACAAAAAAGAGTTTGTTTCTTTAAACCAGGTGTCTTCAACCCTGGTCCTTGAGAGATCCAGTCTTGCAGGCTTTCGATACAACCCTGCTCCAACGTACTTGAATCAAATAAAAACGATTTGCCAAACTTTGTGGCATGCCGAAGCGGTAATTCAGTCATCTGATTAAACTGTGTTGGAGCAGGAATATATCTAAAACAGGGTTGCCTATAGTTGGTCCTCAAGGGCTGGTTTGAGATTTTCGCCCTGCTATACCTTCTCAGCATTTCGATATTCTGCAGAGGCCTGCTGACGAGCTATTACTTGATGAAAGTAGGACGAGAACTAAAACGGGAGGCCAATCTAAAAGTTGTAGGGCGGTAGCTCTATAGGACCGGGGTTGGAGACCCCTGCTCTCAACCTCAGGCCAATGTTCTCAGCTGGAAAGGGGAGAGCGTTCTTTTCAGTTTGGGGTCACTCCCTGCCTCAAGTGGACACATTCGAGTATCCACTTGTTCCTTAGTGATGGCAGTAGGGAGGAGGAGATGGACAGACAGATTGGTGGGTTAATTGCAATAATGAGGACGTCCTTCATACGGTGGGGAGGACTCTGACTTGGACATGAGGCGAGCAGCTCCTCTGGGCATCACATTAGGATTTCAGTGGCTTGCTTTTTCTGATGTGGCATCAGTAATGTTTCTATAGAGTTAACACTGCTACAACACAAAATGCTACAAAGTATTTTTGTTCTAGTTACTAGCACAAATAAGTTAGTGCACTTGAAATAAGACAAACCTAACATATCAGCAGGATAAAGTAGCTTGTTTTAAGTAAATAATTCCATAATATTAATTAAAAAGCACTAGGTCCATTGGCAGATTATTTCACTTATAACAAGACATTTCTCACGTTACTGCAATGCACCCCGCCTCTCCCCGTTGACAGCTAGGCACCAGCACTCCTCCTGACCCCAATGGGTCAAGGGTGTAAGGAGATGGATGAATTTTTCACTTTACTTGTGAAATAATCTGCCAATGAAACTAAGTTTTAATCAACATTAAAGTATTATTTACTTAAAACAAGCTGCTGAAAAGTTACTTGCAAGTTCGTTTTGTCTCATTTCAAAGATACTAATATATTTGCACTAGAAACTACACCAAAAATACTTGGCATGTTGTTCTGTTTCTGCAGTAAAGATTATTAACTCAGTTATAATTCGGCCTGAATTCTCATTACTTGAACGGGAATTGCAACTGTGTTACTTTGGCTTTTACATTTAGACTGATGAACAAGCTGAAAAGGAAGCAGAAACTTGAAAAGGTGTCCTTCCTCTAATTGTCAATACGAGGACCGGATCCCACAGAGCAAAACGACACGGATACTCCCGCCCAACCCGTTTCCCTTTTTCAACGCTTCATTAAAGCTCATTCCTGGTGAGCCGACTCCATAAGCAAGGCTATCCATTCTACTCTCAGAGTTGGTAAATGTTAATGATGAGGTGCCGGCATGACACGATCTGTCGGCCTGCTGGGACTCAGATGAAGGATGGGGGAGCAAAGGAGAAGGCAAAATGCAAGCCTGCATAGTCACTTCATCACCAGATTAGACCTGCTTCTCCACAGTGAGTTTCTGGGTCATTAGGAAACATAATGTGTTACCTCCCAAAGTGTTTGCCAGCAAAAATGTACAACTGACACAAACATGACTTGGTTTTGGGTGTAATAAAACCACTGTGAGAGTCACCTATTTGAAGGACTGCCCTGATTCTTGAGCCAAAACGATTATTGAGGACCACCTTTTTATTTTTAATTTTTATCTAAGACAAAACGAGTCACTGGAGATGCAACTTTCCATTGTGTTGTCTTCTCCTTGACATATTTCACTCAAAAGCAGACTTTGATGTTAGTTCAGAGTTTAGGGCGGGATTATAGTGGTTTTATGGAGGAAGGTTCAAGCTTAAAATTCAAGCTGTATAGACATTTTCAGTGACAGTAGATGAATCTTTGGGTTATTGACATAACTGGTTATAATGCCAGAGAATTCAACAATCAGAATCCCAACAAGACTACTTGCAAATCTTTGAGTCTAGGACTATCTCAGTCACTGAATCCAAAGATTTAGAGAAGAGTGGATGCCGAGCCTTAGTATTTCTGGAAGGTGGCACTAGAAAACCGCTGTGCCAAGGTTCCTTCTTGAGGGGGCAAAAGATCAAGAAATTGTTGTTTTCCAAAAGAAATGCAATTATTTGGATGTCAGTGAGTGAAATAAATGTCGAGTCTCTTACAACCTAACTTAAAATTTGACCCCCATTGTCATATGGCACACAAATCAGTCAGCTCTCTGTGTATAAGAAGTGCAACAGTAATACCAGGGACAAGACATCAGATCCGCACATAGCTTGAATGCTCTCAAAGACCATCGACAGAAAGCTTGCTGATGATGAAAGCTGTTTATGGGCTTTTTGAGGAAATAAAACAAATGCAAAAATTACCATCAATACCCATCAGTCATCTCTGTGAAGCAGGATGTTAGTTTCTAGTGTGAGGATGAAGCTCGCAACTAGGCAACAGGTGCTCGTTAATGATCCTAAACCAATTGGGACCTCAGGCACCAGAACACTGCGTAATGCTGTAATGGAGCCCCCTGCTATAGAGCACATTCATAAACCTGTTTTGGGGTTTGCTGTGCAACATCTAAAACGGGGGTGCTCATTACGTCGATCGTGATCGACCGGTCGATAGCGGGAAGGTTTTGAGTCGATCTCGGCAGTAGGTGACAAACTGAATGCCATCAGGACGATGAGACCAGCACTTCCTCTTTTGACGCGTTTATCAAAATACTCACAAAAATCCTAAACGTTTGTTGCTTCATTACAGAATAATAATAAGAAACAAAACAAAACCTGTTAAAATGTATATTCTCAGTAACTATTGTTTAAAGAAGGTGTTGCGCAATTCAGTGCGTTTCCGTTCCATTAACAAAAAAAAAAAAGCGACTCAAAAACCGACTAGCTACTTTAAAGCCGCTGAAGTTTCTAAGCGTTGGACCAATTACCTCGTTCGTTTGTGAGTATACGTCATTCACAACACACATCAAATAGAACAAATTTATTTCATAAAATTTTAACAAACAAATGGCTTCTATCGCAATAATTATGTGAAATTAAATTAATTACATCCCAGCTTCAGAAGATTTACCTTTACCTTAACAGAGCTCTTTGGTTCCTCCTATCAGTCTGTAGCGTCTCAAATTAGCTGATGCTAATAGCTATTAGCGTGTTAGCATAGCATATTAGCAAATTTCAGATCTACCATAACTGACCGACACCTGCTGGCCTCAGGTTTGCAACCAGTAACCTCCTCCCAGTGTCAGAACCTCACTGAGGAAGAAACTGCATTAGGTTTTCTATCACTTTATTATTTCTGCTATAACTGATCTGTATTCGCATAAAACATAAATCAATAGAGTTTAATTTACAATTTTTATGTCTTTGTGTCATGAGGAGGGTCTCAGCTGGCTGGTGCGAGAAAAGGTAGATCTTGGTCTCAAAAAGTTTGGGCGCCCCTCATCTAAAAGATTTAGACAACAAGGCATGTCTAAGGAATTACACTGAGGGTTATGAGGTGGCCTCGTCAGTCTGCATACACCATTCTATAGAGGGAGCTGGAGGTTTTCAAGCAGGAGCCAAAAGACCAAAATTGAAGAGTTTTTGTTTTGAGGAGTGGGGCCAAAATCTTCCATCATTCCACTCAACATCCAGCTTCTGAAGTCACAAGGGAGCCATCAGGCAGGTCATCCTCCATCTGTGGCAAACTAGCACAGATGGAGCATGCACTTCCACCCTTACATTCTTCCTGCTCTTTCCACATTTAACGCACACGAAAGTGCAGCGTTATTTGTTTTCCAGGCTTTTCCGAGGATTGACAAATCTAATATTATTAAAGCCTGCAGAACATATGAACACATAAGTTGATTCAGAAGACGTTTAGGAGAAAAATCCTGTCAAACGAAATAAAACGTGAACTGATGCTGTCGGTTTGTGCGCCATTAGGAAAAACACTGGCACAGCATGTAATATAATGGTTTCATCCTGAATCTTTATCCTTTTTAGCCTTGGACTTGGTTGGAAATCCGAGCAGATAACCCTTCCTCGTCTCACTTGTATTAGTTAGTAAAATGAAAGTAAAGTAATAAGGGAATGTGCACTTTTCTATGAAAGGGGATCTTTAATATTCAGAGCCTTTCATTCCCGTCTAACCCCCCCGATGTCTCTCCGCGCAGCAGATCTAAACCTTTCATCTAACTCTATCTGATCACTTCGTCTCCAGAGAGTCTCCTGTCCAAAGTCTTCAAGAACTTTCCTTTTTTATTTTTCCTTTTCAGGGAACTTTCTTTCTGATGGGGCTAGATGGGTCTTTTCTGCGGTAGAATGTAAAGTGGCTGAGGAGCTCTAAATATATTTACCTTAAGGCAAAATAAAATGTCTGGAATGTTGACAGCAAATCCAAGACAGATTCAGTGAAATAAAGACACGATTTTAAACTGAGCAGAAAACCCAATGCAACAGTTTTGGAAGCTGAGGAAGACACGTTCTTGTGTCAGAAGTATGAAAACTCTTGCAGTGTATGAAATAAAACAACTTTGACAGTTTGTGAAAGAGAAAATGATGTGGTGTTTTTCCTAAGTACTTGATTTTTATTTTTATTTTTCAATTGGATGATGGTCTGCAGTGTGGCAAAAGCAACAGGTGGGCATTTTTAGTTTGAAGTAAAGCATGCTACTATCATAATACGTCAAAACACAGGAAACTGGTTTTATTTGAACCAACTGTTTCCGTTACTCTTTAGTCAAATCCCAACGGTGTTTTCACTGCTATTGGAGTCAGGAGGGCTGAAGCAGAGAGACATCTAAAAGTTGAAGGACTTCGACTCCTGAGGACTGAAGTTCGAGACCACTGCTTTTAAATCAAGGTTGAAAACCTACTTGTTCAGAGTTGTCGTTGACCAATCACTGGAACATTGAGGTTTGATGATTATTCTCAGTGATTTTGATGCCATTGACAAAATGAAGCGCTTGTTTCACAAACTGTTATGTTTCTGTCATGTAAAGCACTTTCAAATGCCTTGTTTCTGCAATGTCATCCAAATAAACTTCATTTGACTTAGAATTTTGTGAAAAATAATGAGCCCCGTTCATAAATTGCAACCTAACGAAAAGGGGAATACAGATTAGAAAAAAACTAAACGTTTGTTGTTAATTGGAACAAAATGAATAAACTGAATTGAATCACTGGGTTAGTTGTGGAGCTTGTTATCTGATCGCAGCAGAGGCTGTGACCACACAGCACACATTCAGCCATATTTTACATTTGGCAATGCAGTGGCTGACTCAAACAATTAAAAGCAAAGATGAATGAATGTAAACAAAGCCAAGCAAAGAAGTTCCTTAATTATTGTCAACCTGTATTATATATCATCCATGGCTTTGTTTCGCCCCTTTAATATGTCTCAAACGTGCAACTCGGAAGCATTGATTGTTTGACTTTAATCAACGGGGGTATAATTATGGCCTCTACAGAGCAAACAAAGCTAATCCATTGTGTGGCCTACACTCTGGAACATGTTTATTAATGAGGACTGTAATACTAGCAGACTGGCCTCTGTGGCTGCTTTCCTTCTTCCATCTGATGATATTGATATCTCATTACTCCATCTCTATCAAGCAGACCATGTGCTGATGAATGAGTCCCACATGCACAGACACAGCCAAAGGTTTGCAGAGTTCAGCGGAGGTCCGATTATTAGTTCAGGACGGTGGTGATCAGGTGTCACACAGGAACATGCAATCTTTCAGAGTTGAGTATCGTCTTTTACCTGCTGCTATCCATGTCTGGAGGAATCATTTTTCACTTTTGGCTTGGTAACCTTTGGCCATTGGACTGGTCAATTGTACAAGTCAGCTTGATTTTTCTGCTGTTGATAAAATGATGAACCTGTAAGTAATGCCCCCCTAGAAAAGGTTGGTGCTAGTGACTACCAGTTATTTGTGCTTTAACCACAGTAACTTTCAGCCTCTAGCTTCAGTCTATCTTGGATTTAACTTTGATCTGGTAGAGAGGAAAGAACCTCTTGTCTAGAGCAAGGAAGGAGACTAATTCATTGAGACCAAAAACCAATTTAAACAACCCAAGTGCAACTCTTACAACTTGGTTGTGCTTTGAAGGCACCAGATTCAAAACAACTATTGGAGAGACTCAACATTAACAGAGCAACATGACCATTGGTGGGTAGAACACCTGAAAGATTGTACTCAAGAGTACAGTTGAGGAGTTGTACTTGTAAACAGATTGAAAAAAACAAACAAACGTTTTGGTAGAATTGCCAGTTAAACAGAATCAGAACATTTGGGGGATTCCTTTCTCAAGCAGTTTTAACCCCATTCCTCTTGATAGATCAGGTTTGCTGGTTGCCTTGTTCATACAGATCTGCTCAGCTCTTTTTATAGGGCTTTCTTTGTGTTAAATGCTCAAAATCTTGACTTTTTCCATATGCCACATTATGGTCATTCTCTCTTTGAAAGACCCATTTGTCCCCAAACTCTAAGTTTCCTGTTAGATGTCTTCAGATGGGGCTTCAATTTTACCAAACCATGTTTTTCTGTGATGACGCCCAACAAACCTACACAAGATGCTACTGTCACTCTTTTACTTGTCAGGCCTCACACAAGGTGGCAACACAATGTTGCTTCAAAAAACATCCATAATTGTGCCTCTAATTTTACTTGTCAGAAGCTCAGAAATCTGTGATGTCATGGTCTTGGCTTTCCCCCCAAAAATTAAGCATAGTATTCTTATTGTTTTTGAAATTCTGAATTTTTAAAATAGCAATAGATACTTTCTGAAAATTCTCATAATATCCTGGCATTTAGCAGGTGAAAATAATTTGGGTAATCCCAGTCATGTTGAGAAGAATTCTGGTCTAATCTGGATGGAGGACTGAAGCCCCTCCAAAACTTTGCAGCAGTTTCTAACGTTGTTGTCATGACTGTGGGCATTTAAATAATAGACTCTGTTGCCATGGTAGCCTCCTGGTATAATGTTTTTTTTTTTTTTAAAAAAAGGTGCTCTATATCTCTGCAAAGCCTCCACCAGCAGCAAAATCTTCTTGTTGTGCTCAAGCATTTCCTCTATTTTTCCAGCGAGCAAATTGTTTTTAAATGCACTGTCTCTTCCTCTTATTGCTTTTTTAATACTGTGTTTGTGAGCCTTTATTCCACTTGTCGTTTTGTGCTGATGAATCCCATTACTTCAGCTGGTTCTGCGAGGGCCTAATTTCCCTGCGGGGATCACTCAGGTTTCATCTCGTCTCATCTAAGGAGCTGCATTGCTGTGAGCTGGGGCTACAACAAGGCTGCTATCGTGCAGGTGACCTACTGTAGATGCTTGTTCGCCAATGCGGTAATTGTGCAAACTGCCCAATTTCTCATTTCAGCAACGATTTACCCTTTGGAGTCGCTGTTGTTGCTTTCTGTATTTACTGATGTGCACCACCTTCCTGCATTTATGGATTTACTGATAACTGCTTGCAAGTTTTAGCTGTCTGTGTCATTCGCTCGCTAGAACTACAGGAGTGTCACCAAAGGCTTGATAAGGTTTTAAAATTGCAGGCAATCTTATGCTTTATGTCAAAAATTTGAATTATAAACTCCACTTTTAAAATTGGAGGAACACTCCGTCACCTGCTGGTGAAAGATCCTCCTCATTAAACAGACTTATTGAATCATATTGTCTCTGCGCAACTATTGTGCATACAGTTTTGGGGTTTTCTTTTGCATCCAGAACTGTATATGACCCTGTGCACAAATGCGAATGAGAACTGCTTAATGCTAGTTTTGAGCGTCAGTTGATGTTTGCATTTTTTCTTGAAATAAATCCATTTGCGTTGACGGACACTTTGATGCTGCATATAATCCTAAAGTTGACCTCCTGATGCCGATTGCTTTCTCCTTGCCCTCGTATGCAGAGGCAGAGCTCTCTGTAAGTGCGAAAGTGTTTAAAAAAAAAAAAAAAAATGTTGAAAGCAGCTCTGCAGAGCAAACCTGACTGGGAGTGTAATAATATAGGCTCTCCTCCAGTCACGAGAGCAGCCATCCAGGTCTGACGCAAATCAACTGGGAGACAAAGACAGCTGAGTTGAATTTAGATTCTGTAATTTCTCCCGACATTAAAGCCCAAATGCACCAGAGTGAGGGAGAGCTGCTGGTGATTAGATATTAACTCAGATTGTGTTTCCAATCTCTGGGCCTCACGGCCCCTGACCCCCTCTGGTTGTCAGTCCAGCTGTCTAATCAGAGGCAGATGAATTATGGAGCTGGCAGGTAATTTATATGAACAGCAGGAACTAAAGTGGACAAGTTTATTTAATTTTTAATTTTTTTTTTCTAATCTATTTCTGATAAACATATCTGTCTGAAAGCTGTAAAAAGACAAACTCGCTGAAGGATTAATGAAGTGCTGCCTGATGAAGGTGATAAGTCCTCCACTACACTGTAAAAAATAAAGAATCCTACAGAAATGAAACAAAAGAAAAACATAAAATATTTCTGAATTCCATTACATCAGTTGCTTATGTTTGCAGTCGTCGTTTAAACCAACGAAGGCTCTCTGTATCAGGATACAAATTATTCAAAGTTCAAGTTATGCTTTTCTGCAACTGTGAATCAGCAGCCCATACTTGACATAAACCAGCTGAATTATCCTTTTGTTATTTAAGGTATCTGTGGTATTTTCAAAATTTGTGTCTACATTATTTTGCTAATGGCATTTGTTCCCGCTTGTCTTCTTTTGTCTATTGGAGGATGTCTCCTTTTCAGTGACATACAGTTATTAATAGATTTTGTTTCAAAGTATCCATGGTTGGATTCACAGGTCTTCTAACCAAAGTCTAATATGTCGGTTAGACTTTTTAAAAGGTTTAACAACAACTGACGCAGTTCAAACTTAAAGGGGCGGTGTTTTTTATTTTCCACACACATAATGCCATTTTGTAGCACAATCAAGTAACAATGTCAACTTCAGCAATCATAGAAATGCTGAATATGTCAAACATGACTTAAAAGAAATTTGACTTCCCAGTTTGACACCTTGAAATTGGCATCTGTCTCTTTAAGAAGCTCCTACTGTGAAGTAGACACCTTTCTTTAATGAGGCAAACCTATGGAATACTTTTTACATTTTGGATCTACAATAATATACAAATTCCTTTCCAACAAACAATTTGACTATTTTACTCATTTAATTAAACTATTGCAGTATTTTCCTTTTTTTCTCTTATTTTTTTTGGTCCACAAGTCTTTTTTTTTTTTTTTTTTTTTTTCCCACCAGGGGGTCTTTTTGTGGGCTCTAGTGTCCCTTGTACCACAGTAGGCTGACAGGAAAGGGGGAAGTAGAGAGGAGAAGACATGCGGCAAATGTCGTCGGGTCCGGGAATCGAACCCGCGACGGCCACGTCGAGGACTGAAGGCCTCCAAACGTGGGGCGCACTACCCTCGACGCCGCCGGAGCACACCCCGTCCACAAGTCATTTTGACTGGACGATTTTGGCCCACACGACAAAAAGTCTGGACACCCTGGATTTAAGTAGTACCCCCACCGACTCTTCAAGAGAAAAACACACACACACACACGCATACACACAGGGAAAATTAATGCAAAAGAAACATCTGAAAACAATAAATTATTGACTGCATCTGTTTTACTTAATTGTTCACAGCTTTTGATTTTCTGTGTCTTGCTGAGGTACAATCTGTCCCCTATGTGGTTTCACAAATACTGCTTTAAAAACACAACGTATCATATAGGCCAGTGGTCACCAACCTTTTTATTACAGTGGACCGGTCAACCCTTCGTAAATTTCCTGCGGACCGGGGAGGGGGGGCGTTGTGAGGATCGAAAGAAAGCTGTAGTTTCTTTCGATCCAGTTGTTTCTTACTCATTCAGCTGCATGTTGGCGCGCAAGACATAACCGACAACATCCGGTTTAGGATTTTCAAAATAAAAGCTCCTCCAGACTCAATACATAGAACGGCCATATTAAAAAATTTTTTGCGCGGCCTGGTACCAATTGGTCCACGGATCGGTGGTTGGGGACCATTGATATAGGCTACTTAGAAGAAATAGCAAAGCTCAACTGTATACCCGACATGCAACACAATAATTGCATTCAGTTATATTGTCAAATGTACTGATGCTCCACTGGGTGTTTTGTGTTTCCCTAGTCATCACGTTTTCTCTCTATTTTTTTTTTCCCTTTTTATTTCTTGTTATTTTCTGTTGTATTTGTCGTCGTGTTTGGCGTCCAGGGTTGTTTTTCACCTGAGGAAACCTTTCAAACCTTTTTTTTTCCTTTTGGTGTTTTTTTTTTTTATCTCTTCTCTTTGTATTGCTGCTTTGAGGTTATCTTAATTCTTTGCAGGGATGTTATTTTTTTTTTGAAAGTCTTTTCTTACTCACGATTAAGTAATTTTGTTTGGATTTTTTCCCCCTGGTTCTCTCGTCTACACTTACTCGTCTTTCTTGAAGGCCATCCTTTGTTTCTGTGGCAACCTTGTTTTTCTTTGCTTGTCCCACTCGTTCTTTATGGTTTCTGTCCTTTACAGGCTTTTTTTGTTTGCTTCCTTTTGTTGTGCTTACAGCTTTCCAGAAGAGGGGTTTAAAAAGCACTTTCTGAACCCAAATAATAACGTGTAAACGTTAAATTATGACATGTTGCCACTTATCCTTTTATATTGCGTTTATGCCCTGCAGTCGTATTTGTGCAGCTGCTTGCACGCGTTTTATTAATTCGGGCATGTTAGCACCTCAGGAAGTGTTGCAAACATGATCAGTGATTCACTGCCTCCAATTAGTCTGGAAAGTGTTGACACTTCACTGGCAGACAGTGAGTTGACTAATGATTTACACATCATTTTGTCAATAAAGGTAATTATGTGCAGCAGATTGTCATTTATTAATACCTTTCAGGGATAATGAAAGAAGTGTGTCACGGCCGGGCAAGAAGTAGAAAGTGTAATCAAATTTCATCAAAACGCCACCTGCTTTAAGATACAGCAATATTTTTGTTCTATTCATGCAGCTGTTAATCTGTTGGTTGTTTGTTTGCCCCTTTGCAACATGAAAGAAAAACGGTGAAAACATGGTTTTGCGTACGAATCCCATTCTGTAGAGGTCTTTTTTTTCGTAAATACTTGTTATTTCAAACTTTATTAATGTTATCCAAATGCCAACATGTTGTCATACACAGATATCAATCAAGTTGTGAACTTTTGTATTTATTCTTCAGTAATCTGAACAAAAAAAAAGGAACTTAGTCCTAAATATGCAACAACTATGTTACAGTTCAGCTAGCTGTGCTTGGCCTTTACTGTCCTCTTCTCTGAGTTCCCTGTCGTTTTGATCTTTCAATCAGGCTTTGGCTTCATTACTTTTATCAACGAGTGTGTTGGTGCCATCAGTCGCCTTCCTTGCATGACAAATGGTATCCATCGGTTCGCTGGTGCAGAGGGGGAAACCTCCTGCAGGACGATTTAACATCCAGTCAGCACTCCACAATGAGCAAAATTTCACATTTTCGGGTAGAAAGTTCACGTCTGTGCACTCGCCCCACACACACACACACGCACGAACACACACGCCCACACACCGAGGCATGGCTTCTTTTATTTAGGGAGGACAATCAATTTAGAGTAAGAGCAACGGGAGCGTGAAGTTTGATCTCTCTTTGGGAGTCGGCTGTTGTAATTTGTTCACAGAGGGGGAAATGTGCGGCTGAGTTTGAAGTCCGAGTTTAATTTGAGTTCAGTAGGCCATTTTCCTTTTTCTAAACGAATTGTCAGTTAATATGCTGATTTAATATTTCCTGAGAGGATGGCTCTGCTCTTCGTATTTCTGTTGAAATAGTTAAGGAGCAATAAGAAGTTCTTCTTTTTCTATTGGTAATTGGTAACTTAAGGTGCTTGCTTTAGTGTTTTTACAAAAGGACTGATGGGAACTGGACATGATGATCTACAAACTTTTCATAGTTCATCTACTACTGCCACAAAGCTATATAGATGTAAGTATATATATATATATATATATATATATATATATATATATATATATATATATATATATATATATATATATATATATATATATATATATGCTGGCAGGATAGCTCAATAGATAAGTCAGCGGGTTTTCACCCGGTCGACCCGGGTTCGAATCCAGGTCGAAACCGGAAAAAAGGGCGCTATCCTGTCTGGGTCCTTAGGCAAGATCCTTCGAGCTACAGCCTACCTCATAACATGAGAGACACAAAGAAGCAAGGAAACATGCCGGCTCAGACGTCGCCCGGCCAAACAAGGTCTGCGTCAGGTGCTGGGGAACCAGAGCACCTTGATGATAAATGGGCTACTGGAACAACGAGGCGGACAACGAAGCGGAAATGGGCAAGAGATGAAAACTTGGATCTGTTGGAATGCTACTACTCAAGTAGCCCCGATCGGAGGGGCTATATGCAAAGACTGAGGGAGGAATGGTTACTTCGACATCCCCAGTCCACACTAAGTGCTAAACAGCTAGTAGCTCAGTGTTCCAACATCCGCAAACGGCAGCTACTATCACAGCTTGAGATTGACGAAGTACAACACAAACGCTACGGCGAAAAGGAGGAACCTGGATGTCAGAGAGGGCGGGGCTTAACTACAAGCCCCCGCCCAGAGAGGGAATATGCAGCCACAATGATGGAAACAGAGCTGAACGAGGCTGCAACGGACCTGAGAAATAGAATCATGGCAGGAATGACAGACAGATACCCAAGAAGTACAGCCAGATGCACATACCTGAAGCACTCGAAACTGCCAAACAGAGACTCCAGGCCTTGGCCAGCCGCCTAAAGAGATACACAAGGGAGAAGGAATCCAGAAGGATTAACAGGCTCTTCTCCACCCAACCAGCTAAAGTGTACTCTCAGTGGCAGGGGAATAACAAGGCTGGAGACCCACCAAAGCTGGAGACAGAACAATACTGGAAAAGCATATGGGAAAGGGAGGCGTCCCACAACAGCAATGCAAAGTGGCTGATCTCTCTACGAGATGACCACAGCAAACTCCCTGAGCAAAATCCGGTAACCATCACTGTGGCAGATGTCCAAGAAAGAGTCTCAGGTATGAAGAACTGGACAGCACCAGGGCCAGACAAGATCCATGCCTACTGGCTAAAGAAACTGACTGCCCTACATGAGCGACTGGCAGACCAAATGAACCAGCTGCTACAGAACGGGAACCACCCTGAATGGTTAACTGAAGGACGCACAATACTGATCCAGAAGGATCCAACAAAGGGCCCGGTCCCATCTAACTACCGACCAATAACCTGTCTCTCCACAACCTGGAAGCTCATGTCAGGCATCATAGCGGCTAAGATAAGCAAACACATGGATCAATACATGAGCACGACACAGAAGGGCATCGGGGTGAATAGCAGAGGAGCCAAACACCAACTCCTTGTAGACCACACAGTTGCCAGAGACTGCAAAACCCGACACACCAACCTGTGCACGGCTTGGATTGATTACAAGAAAGCCTATGACTCAATGCCACACACTTGGATCATCGAATGCTTAGAGATGTACAACATCAACAGAACCTTGAGAACCTTCATTGCAAACTCAATGGGGCTGTGGAAGACCACCCTTGAAGCCAACTGCAAGCCACTTGCACAAGTATCCATCAAATGTGGCATATACCAAGGAGATGCGCTGTCCCCGCTACTGTTCTGCATAGGCCTGAACCCCCTCAGCCAAATCATCAACAAGACTGGCTACGGATACCGACTCAAGAATGGAGCCAACATCAGCCACCTCCTCTACATGGATGACATCAAGCTGTATGCCAAGA
This sequence comes from Gambusia affinis, assembly GCF_019740435.1. NCBI lineage: Eukaryota > Metazoa > Chordata > Actinopteri > Cyprinodontiformes > Poeciliidae > Gambusia > Gambusia affinis. The sequence goes on along the minus strand of NC_057887.1, from coordinate 6,859,260 downwards.
GCGGCGAGACATAGACTCACTGATCCACACCACCAGGATATACAGCACGGACATTGGGATGTCATTCGGACTAGAGAAGTGTGGTCGGATGGTTACAAAGAGAGGGAAGGTCATCCGCACAGAAGGGATCTCACTCCCAGAAGGAACAATAGCAGACATAGAGGAAGGTTACAAATACCTGGGAATATCACAAGCAAATGGCAACCTTGATGAGATCACAAGAAAAGAGCCACAACCAAATACCTCCAACGAATAAGACAAGTCCTGAGAAGCCAGCTCAATGGCAAGAACAAGATCCGTGCAATAAACAGCTATGCCCTACCAGTAATCAGGTACCCTGCAGGAATAATTAGCTGGCCAAAGGAGGAGATACAGGCCACAGATGTTAAGACCGGAAACTACTAACAATGCGGAGGGTTCCACCCCAAATCCAGCACACTGAGACTCTACACGAACCGCAAAGAAGGAGGCAGAGGACTAGTGAGTGTGAGAACCACTATCCAAGACGAGACATCCAAGATCCATAGATACATCAGGGACAAAGCCTCAACAGACAATGTGCTCAGTGAATGTCTCAAACAATGGGGAACAGAACCTGAGGTGCGGAGGAACCATCATGGGAGGACAAGCCCCTGCATGGGATGTACCACCGCAAATAACCAAGTGGCTGACATCAGAAAGTCCTACCAATGGCTGGAAAAAGCTGGACTGAAGGACAGCACAGAGGCCCTCATCATGGCCGCCCAGGAACAGGCCCTAAACACCAGAGCAATTGAGGCCCAGATCTACCACACCAGACAAGACCCAAGGTGTAGGTTGTGCAAGGAGGCCCCTGAGACAGTCCAACACATAACAGCAGGGTGCAAGATACTGGCAGGGAAAGAATACATGGAACGACACAACCAAGTGGCAGGCATAGTGTACAGAAACATCTGTGCAGAATATGGACTGGAACCCCCAAGATCAAAGTGGGAAACACCCCCGAAGGTAGTGGAGAATGACCGAGCTAAGATCCTGTGGGACTTCCAGATCCAGACAGACAAAATGGTGAGGGCGAACCAACCAGACATAGTCGTGGTGGATAAACAACAGAGGAAAGCCGTTGTGGTGGATGTGGCAATACCAAGTGACTGCAACATCAGGAAAAAGGAGCATGAAAAACTAGAGAAATACCAGGGCCTAAGGGAGGAACTGGAGAGGGCCTGGAAGGTGAAGACCACAGTGGTGCCTGTGGTCATCGGGACCCTCGGGGCAGTCACCCCCAAACTGGAACAGTGGCTACAACAGATCCCAGGAACAACATCAGACATCTCAGTCCAGAAATGTGCAGTCCTAGGCACAGCCAAGATACTGCGCAGAACCCTCAAGCTCCCAGGCCTCTGGTAGAGGACCCGAGCTAAGAGGAAGAAGAATCACCACCCGCGGTGGGTGAGAAGGGAATTTTTATATATATATATATATATATATATATATATATATATGAAAAACCCTGAAGAGCATTATCATTGAAACAAAAGAAATTATTTTTGGAGTTTATGCAAATTTGTAAACTTGATGGAGAAATATAATTTTCTGAAGACAAAGACGAAGAGCCTGAACTTCTTATTGAACCAGCGTCTCCCATGTTCACAACATTCTCGTCCCACTGCAGGAAGCTCAGCTCTGCAGGATGCATCAGTTTTTTTCTCTCTTTCATTCAGCTTTTGGCCCTAAAGGTTCTGTTAGCAGAATGTTTTTTTTTTAATGTAACTGACCAATGTTGCCAGATGCCCTCCTTGTGTAGAATTGGGGAAAAATGCATTAAGGACTTGCAGCTCCAACTGCAGCAAAGGCACATTCTGGAAAAGCACATCATGCACACATCATAAAACAAGCAGACAACAAAAATAAGAAAGACATATTCATTACTTTGTCCCAAATAAATCACATGTTGTAAGTTCCAGGGGTGTGAATACCTTTACAAGGTTCTGCATAAATCTAATGGCACCTTCAGTCATGGAAAAATCTTGTGTATAATAACTGGCCACGCTCATGGCGATGGTGTGATTTCCCAGCTGGCTGCAGAAATCAATAGAAAAATCGATGAATGCCCACAGTAAAACTCTTTCTCCCTTGTGAGAAATCAAAAAAAAAAAAAATTCAGATTTTGTCCTTCAGCAAACTGCAGCAGGTCAGAGGTTTTCCTCTTTTGTTCCCCAGAGGTCAGAGGTGACTGAAAAGACCGAACGCTTCATAAACCGAGCTGCGGCGATCCTCCTGTGGGTCTGTGAGAGCGAAGCTGGGAGATGCTGCAAATGAAACCTGTCTCCATCACTGTGGGTTAATTCGAGACAGATCATGTCATACAAAATAATGCTTTGCGTCTTTTCTTTTCTTGCATTTTTATTTTTTTTTTAAATATAATTAAAAAAAAAATTTTTTTTACTGTTTTTCCATAACGCATCACACGGTCATCAGTCACATTAAATAAAATGAACCTTTCTCATATTGTTTACTCTGCAGAGTAAATTCTCTGAATCCCTGAGTTGTTGTGTAACATTTCTCGACAGTTTCATGAATGTCAACTAAAGTGCTTTTGATCTAGGATGCTATTTCCTGGGTAAAACCCAGAATGTAAACCAATCTTCTTTGGAGATCGGTTTATATTTAAAACAGTCTAAAGCTTTCTTTCCCTTCTTCCAAAAGTATAAAATTAACTCATTGCAAATTCCCAGAGTTTGCAAAGCTACGGAGAAAGCACCATCACCGGAGTCCGCTGAAGCTTTAAACGGTGAGTTGGGTTAAAGAGTGAATTATTGTTTTGATGTTTGACGTTTTGATCAAATCGTTTTAGGTGTCACATAAAAGTAATAAAAGCCCAGTTGTATTTTTTATCTCTGCCAGAGTGGCTCTGAATTATGTGGGCTGTCTTGGTGAAGCTGCGGGGACATTTCTTCCTCTCACAGCACCAGGAGCAGAGCTCCCTCCTCCCAGGCATCACTTCCTCTCCCAGACAACGTAACATCTGTCACAAAACGGTGGCGTCCATCTAACCTCCTTTATCCACACGGGTTTAGCTCTTTGTGAGGGATTGGTAAGACAGATAACTTCTTCAGAGACTCTTTTAGGCACAGGTACACACATCTCACACTCCGACAAGAACTTGTGCAGAAGACCTACATCATGACTTTCTTTGAAGGATTTGTTTTTGGATGGCTTTGAGTTCTCATTCAAATAAATGAGGGTAATTAAAAATAGGTAATTAATGACTAAATGGCCATTTCCAACAGTAATTGCATTTCAAGTGAACTTTGTGATTCCTCAAGCAAATATAGTTTTAAAATCTATACATTTTGATACTCTGTAATACTCACCACCCGGATAAAGGGAATTAACTCAGCTTTAGATTGTTCCATGTATGGAAGTCCGTTTGCACCACTCTGATAAAAATACTAAAATAAAATAGACTCTCTCATCATAATGATGTAGTTATCTCATCATAATGAGATATATTGAGTCGGCTCCCTGGCATTCTAAACATCTTTAGTCATCATCAAATGATTAATTGATAAAGATTTTTTTTTCTTGATATCTTAATTTTTACAGGATATCGTAAACAAAACTGTTGCTAACATCATTAATCAATACTTCAGAAGTAGTTTTACAGTTTTTGTGATCTTGCGAGTTTTGGAAGACTCCCGTACTATCAAAAAGACAGCCAAAGAACCAGTTTTGGCTATGAAAAATAAGGCAGATGCGTGTATAAGTACATGTGTTTCCAGCCCTATGAGTTCATAATCAAGAGGCAGAGATTGTGGAGAAGGAAATTTGATGTAGCTGTGCAGCCTGTTAGTGACCACACTGGTTCCCAACATGGCTCCCAGAACCGAGGGCCGCGACTGGGCCTGAACGTGAACATTTCAGCTTTGTGTCATTACGGATTCAGGAAGCGGCAGGATGGGTGCCCTCGAGCAGCTGTACATCCTGTTGGCCGATCTTTGAGGACTGAGGATTGTGAGAGAATGTAATGTTGAGGAAGGCGATTAACATTCACCGCCTCCAGGCTCCTGATCAAACTGGAACACTGATATCTATGTTTTTTTTTTTTTTTTTTTTTTTTATCTTTCTTGGTTCACGGGGAGGTGACGTTTTAACAATGTGTATTCATCTCGTTCCGACGTCCCCCCTCTCCCCCCGCCCCCGAAACAATTTTCCGGTGAATCCAGGAGTATTCTGGCAGCAGCGTGAATTAGTTCGTGGAGGGATTCTTGGAGGACTGTGGGGAGTTTTTAACTAATACTCTGTGTCACAATGAAGCACTTTGCAAAAGTATTCGTTCTCTTGAACCCATTTTACACTTTGACATAAAGTTGGGCATATTTTGTTTTACATAACTCACAAATAAGTTTCTGAAAGGTGTATCAAGTCCAGCTTTACGCTAATGCTTCATTGAAAAACAAGCTTTCCAGTCTAGCAAGTACTACACAGTCTGTCTGCGTCGAGTGTTACTAAAATAGTTTTTTTTCTTAACCTGAAATTACTCTGTCACACCATCACCTGAGAAACGTGCTGGTGGTAGCATCATACCGTAATGACGACTTCAGTAGGGCTTCGATCAGAAAGCGCACATTACATCAGCGGATTTAAAGCTGCTTACTGTATAAGAACAAGTTGAATAGAATAAACATAATTTGCTGCACCGCATCACGGGCGGAAATTTGGGGTTATTGCGCAAGAATATTCTGGAAGGACACGAAACTTTTATCATCAGAAAAATGCGAAAACCGCTTTTTTTAGCTTTTTTTTTTTTCTTGTGATATTCGTTGACATTTTTTATTTTTTTCCCCCAAAAAATTTGTATTCTGAAGCTGCCGGCAGCCAGCTAACCGCCATGCTGCATATTTCTTCCGTTTGTGGGGCTCTCTTCCAGGTCAGCTTCTCTGTAGATTTAATTATCGTCTGGGAGAAGAAAATGAAAACATGGAAATTCCAATAAACTTGAAAAACAAATTAAGCTTTCTTTTATTTGCCTGTTTTAGTTTCAATCTATCCAGGACTAGATTGGAAGCATAATTGCCTTGCTTGAAAAATGACTTTTGTTTCCCCAGCTCCGTTTTTCCTGTTGCAGAACACAAATTGCACTAACAGGCATGTTGACACAGAAGGAGCACATTCGGAGTTGATAACAACTGGTTTTATCGGTTGCTTACTTACTGCTAATGAGAATATCATGTGATCTATGAAATCTCAGCTCACAGAAAAGGCCCCTGTCAGAGTTTCTGAATGTCTGGAGTGTCAGGGTGTAATTAAAAATATTAATCTTTCGTCTTAAGGAATTGATTTGAGCACATATAGTGTGCACACATTATGTCAGCCAGACTCATTATAGAATCACTGGGATGTTCTGTCTGCGTGAGAAACAGTAGGTATGACTACTTGGAGAGTTTTATGTTTCGTTTCCAGGTTTAACTTGGAAAAGTACAAGACATTCATTTCAACAGGCTTGAACACCCATCTTATGAATCGGTCTTTATTTTCTCATCTCTCACTTTTCCCTTTGATGGAGAACGTCTTTGGAACGATATATTTCTTTAGACTACTTGACTCCTGGAAAAAGGTCTGCGTCCTAATCTCAAGATGGTGGGGCCATTTTGTCTGGACTCTGTGGGAAGTTTTAAAACTGCACCAATTGAGCAAAATGTGGCCAAATTCCTTCCTTGACATGAAAGGGCAGGATATGTAGTTTCACCAAAGTCTTGTGGGAACGCAACTGGAGGTTCTATTGCATCCATACCAGCAGTACTATGTCCACACCCCCCAAAACGTCACAAAAAGGTTTCAGCCTTCACTGAATTGATGGTAATGTTTGAGCTATTTGCATATATTTCTTTGTTTGCAATATTATTCAGAAGGATTGCATCTTTTTCTGGTTTAAACTCAAGGTGGCATGAAGAACCCAACAGATCCTCACTTGGCAGAAATCACAGATTAAAACTGTTAACGTCTTCCAATAATTCACACACCCACAACACGCTCTACACAACACGGTACAACAAACCTTTAACCCCTCTTCAGTGAACTTTGTCGTCTCACACATCGTGCGGTTTCCCGGATTCATTAGTCATTTGACACGTTCTGCCCTGAAACACGTTTCAGTTGCCCCAGATACCACTGCAAAACTAAGAGCAAGTCAAGACATTTTTATATTTTTCAGTCTTTTTTTTTTTTTTTTTTTTTCTTAAATTGAACGTTTAGCGATGGAAGACGATATTTCAGATACCAAGTCAAAACAAAACTAATTATTTGACAACGCGTGAACAAAGATGTGAACTAATCCTCAGTTTGTAGATCATTAAGAAAAGGATAAAATGGCCGATAACATGAGCTTCAATCAAACATTCACCACGCTCTCTCTCTCCCACAGATACGGACATGTCTCTGTTTGAACCCCAAACGCCGCTGTGTTCAGATCTCTTTGCACAAACAGGACCCATCTCATGATTTGCGATGCTTGCGTGAAAAGCGTTCGGCAGGCTTTTTTTTCCGCCCCATTCGCCTCCTCCGCCGATTGTCTTTGGAACAAAATGTCACTGTGCATTTCCTAATGTTTCTGTGAAGGTGCTGCCCAGGAGGCTGCCTGAGTGGGCGCAGAGCATTTGCAGGCCGTTACATCTCACAAGATGGCACTGAAGCTGAAGCGACAACCGGGGGCACCCAGCATTTAAATCTTTTGGGCACAAACCGGGATCTCTCACAATTTTATATGTGATATCAACAGTTCAATTAAAAAATAAAATCAGTGAAAAGCCTTTCTATGTTATCATAGACTGAACGTTAGTATTTTTTAATTTTTTTTTTGTTACCAAGCTCCAGTGGACAATAACTTTGTGATGTTAAAGCTCAGTGTTCATTGAGTTGCTGTCATGCTGAATAAATAAATGTGTTCACACATTTCTCGATTTTTAAAGGCTTGTCTTTCTACTCTGACTTAACTGAGCCATCAAAAGACGTCGCTGTGGGAGTTTAGTTAGACAACATTAGGAAAATCTATGTAATAGCTGGGATCTTTTCAGGTCTGTAACCCCAAAAGGAAAGCCGCTGGTTCTCTTCTATTCTCCGGTCTCCACAGAGACATGGATAAATGTCCCAACGTGGCTGGACGGGTCAGTAGATGGAAATCAGAGACGACTGCTCTGTTTTCGTTAAACTTTAAAAGACTGTGCAGTTAATCAGTGTTCTTACCAAAAGTAGGAGCTGATTTGCTGTCAAGAGGAACAACGTTGACCAATAGAGATGTCATGTTGTTTATTAGTCTACACAAATCTTACCAACAACATTTATCAAACCCTGTTTTTTAGTGGGGTAGTGAAGATTTAAGCTTCACTTCCAAGTGAGTCTGATTTTATTAAAACTATCCTTCATAGTTTATATTTTTCAAATTTGACTATTAATTAAATCGGAAGACAGTATCAACTACTACAGTATCTTTTCATAAACATCGTTAACAAAAAAATAATGACTAAAGTTCAGTTATTTGTTTTAGATTCTAAAGCTAAGTGAGATAAATTAGAAGTATTACTAGTAGGAAAAACGATGTCCACTGCTTAACTAAGTCAAAAAATTATTTTCATTGTATTACTTTTGTGCTCAATTTGAAGCTTAAAAGAATCCCTTTAAAGGCGATAATTTATTGACATGCAGTGCAAAGTCTGTCCACTGTATAAAATCACCACCATCATGAAACACTTGCATTCAGGTAGCTTAGAGATGCTGTAATTAAAGAGCCCTGCCAGTAGGTGGCAGTGCCAAAATGAAACGCCAAGAAAACATCTTGACCATGGCTTAATTTCCCTAGAAATCACTTAATGTGGGAAGAACTCTTATCAATGTTTACTCCTATTTCTGCCAAAGCAGCGGCAACATATTTCTCTCCTTGTTTTAGATGAGGATGAAACAAAGCATAAGTTCTTCTTATCCAACAGTGATCCAGCAGAGTTGCATCACCTCAAAGTGCTGAAAAGGAGTCATAAAGGCAGTCTTCATCAGAGACAGAGTTCATTTACTTTGCACAAAACGTGAATAAAAGTTATTACCTGTTCGGACTGAACTTTGTTCCCTATATGGAGGTGTGTGCTGCGGGTCCTCATATAGAGCAGCTTTGAAAACCGTTTCAAGTGGCCCCACCGCAGAGGTTTTCAGTGGATTTAGTGAATAAAACACTGCTGACGGGGCCACTCAGCGGCTGATCAGAAACCTTCTTCGCAGAAAATTCATTAGGCAAGCGTTACGAGGTTCAGCAGAGGACCGAGTGTTCACTCAGCACCGTTAAACGTGCTTGAACTATCTATTGAATATTTATAGTCATGTTAAGCCACCTTTAACACTTGAGAGCCATGTGTCAGCAGCGGTTTCATTTTAAACTCTCATTACTGCTTTTAATAACTGGAGAAAATCGATAAAAGATCTTGGGGGAGAGGGAGGGATCCCGATTTGAGCATAAAATAAAGTCAGTCATGCACTCATTTCAAACACAAGACAACTCTAAAATGCTTTTAATTTCACTATCCACAAAATCATAACCATGAACACACATGCACATATCTGCGCTCTGACTGACCCGGGACATTAAAGATGAACAAACTCCAAACTCCTGTGAACTTTGACACGCTTTGATCCAGTACGTTTCAATTCCACTGAATGTGATGCAACTCAATTTTAAGACAATACAGTCTGATAAATCAGGATGAGTCAACATGAAAAATCAGCCATGTAACCGAGTTTTAGGCGAGGAGGAAATGTGATTTATTATCATTAAACGCAACCTTTCAAAAGAGGTGCGCTTTGCTGATAAATGAGAGAGAATGTAAACTGAATTCACAGGATGCAAAAACTGGTCCGACTGTCACATTAGCAACTCTAACACCAAAATGAATCGGCTAGAATTGGAATTAAAAGAAAACGACCAAAGTATTAAAAAGCGATGGCACGACAACACCTTTGCAAAGCAGGTTAGTTTCCATAAATCATGAACTGGTCAGAGCTATATTTAACCCACACGTCAAACATTTGTGAATAATCTTTTATGCTCACTGAGATCCATAAAGGCTTCAAATTTAGGCTCCAAAATTATTATTTCAGCCAAGTGGTTCGTATGCGACTAATAATTTAAGCAGAGAACATTGAAAATTCCTTTTGAGCATCGGCCGTTTCCCAGCTCTGGTGGAACCTTTCTGGACTTTTCACTTTCCTGCACAGCTGTCTCGGTTCATTTCTAGCTTACTTTGTTCAAAGCAGATTTTCAAGTTGAAACTCCTCACTTGTTGGCGTCGCAGCAGGTTACCCGTAGTCCGCATGGAAAGTCATCCAACGCACCGCGGTGTCGATTAACATCTCCTTTTGGTTTTCTCACTCAGCAGATTGCAGTTTTGATTTTCAGCAAAACTGCTTACTTTCCTTTCCCCCCCACCAGATCTCTGCCACAAGTAGATAATGTGAATCCTACAATAAGAAGATCCAAATCAGCAATTGTAGGGGTTGATAATTTGGACTTTCAAAATAAAGCTAAAGGGTAACTTTTCTGATAGATCTTAAGAAAAAGAAAGCAACATTTTAAAATTTTATGACTGCAGAGGTATGTTCCAGGTGGATATTGATAGAGGAATGAAAAAACTGATTTTGTTGACCTTTCAAAATAAAATGCACATACAGGGAGTTGAGTTTTAAATTTAAAATAGGTTTTAAAGACCAATGCTAATCTATATTTTGGGCCTAAATTCTGGTAGGTTTTTGTTTTGTTTAACATAAAGTCTGTTTTAAATAAAGATAATAAGATAATAAAGATTATCTTATGGTTTCAACCCTTCCATTCTTAAAACCACCTAATTGTACTTGGTCACACAGTAATGATCCAAACTGATCTGTCAACTTTCAGACGGATTCGCTGCCAACAGTTTCCTGATTGTGCTCGGAGATTTATGGAAAGCAGCTCCTATTTGTCTGAAGTGAAACTACCGCGCACATTTCTAACAAGCTATTAAAGGCTTCAATTTTGATTCATGTCAATTCCTCCATTATGCTCCTTCTTGGCAAGCATCGCGACTCCCTTGGCTCTCGTTGGCATCCGCGGATCCCCTACGATGCATCTTGATAATTCTGAGTTTAAATTTGACGAGGGCGGAGGGCTAATTATCCGAATCAAATGGGAGTTTAATCAGCGAGGAAGACGAGGGGATCGTGAGAAGTTTTGCTATGGAGAAAAGGGGGTGGGGGAGAAAGGGCGCGAGGAGGGGTGCGTGCTGGGTTCAATTTGGAGATGTTTGTGTGGGTAATGGTGTGGGTAAATGAGGATGGAGATTCCCCCTTCCTGGCTAACGTTGAGGCAAAAGCCCTGCTGAGACTCAGCGGCCGACGAACGTCGCCGTGACGAACAAACTAATGATCATTTACGGCTGCTTGTATCAGCATCAAACAAACAACATCTGTTCCTCGGAGCCTGTGTAGACTTTGTTGTGATGAATGAACGTCTTAAGCTCTTTGCATGGAGATGAGGCGACATTTGGTGCCCGTGTGGCGTTCATGGGGTTAATCGTCAGTAGGAGGTTGGAGGGAGAATTTAAATTTGAAGACATCATGGAATCCTAAACTATTTCAACATACTTTGTCAGACTCAATCATAAATTACATTTTATCATTAGCTTCAAATGATTAAATCTATTCATCTCAATTTATTTATCGTCATGAAGCCGTCTTCTGTTGAAATATAAGACAAGACGAGATGGGAATAACATTTATATAGCGCAAAATATACTGAAAGCTGACACTTCATGTACAACCGGCTGATTATGTTGCAAACAGTCGCATAAAAAAATGAATGATTAATCTAACTGATATTTTAGATTGATGAAGTAAAGAAGAAAAACATAAATATAAAACTTGCTCACAACCAAATAGAGTTTAGAATTAAAGTTCAGAGTTTTATTAGCTGATTGAAAGTGCGATAACTGTCTCTATGACATCTAGACGCAAACATTTAGCATATAATTTGGAAGTAGAAATGCGCCATACCGTGCAATGAGAAAGGCAGAACTGCAAAGTCCTTTCAGCAAAAAGCTTTTTTTTTTTTCTTTCTTCCAAACAATTTTTTTTGGGTACTGAATATATATTTCCTGGAGCAAATATCTGAGTGTCATCCAATAAAACTGAGGGAAACAATTTTATTTTTATCATCAATGCAAACAAACATTGGTTTTCTGAAATTCTACACAGCAGAATTATTTCATAAAACTACTTTAATGAGGTCCCATTAAATATAAGGATGAGTAAAATAAGGTGTTTTTTTTTTAAAAGAGAAAATAATCAAACAGCTGCTTCTGGTCAAGTATCACTGAGACCAGGATGGTTCTTTGTAGGCATTTTTGAATTCTAAAATCTATCATACAGAAACTAGTAAACTCATACTGGCTGGCACTGGTTGAATGGACACCGGGTTTTCAGCAGATAGAGGCTGAAAACAATAAGGAGGAAAAACCAACAATGGGCCTATAAAAGTAAAGAGAAAGATTTTAGATTTTATTCATTTATTTTTTTCTGATCTGAGGTTGATTCAGACTGCAGCGGTCGATTTAAGTGGGCAGAGGTCACTGGGGAAACAGGTGCGAGAAGCAGCAGCAGGTTGATGTCAGGAGGAGAGAGAAAGGTTTGGAGGTTTGGAGGTGAGGCGGCGCAGAGGAGGTTCCACTCCACTGTGTGACCTCTGACTCCTGGTTTTCCACTGCAGTTTAGCTTTCAGTTCTTAGAGGAGGTGTATAAGTTCAACTAAAAACGCTTTCAGAGCACAAAGCTTTCAGTGACGGAACTGGAGAAACACCTTAATAATGGCTTTTCACAACTAAATAATAATAAAAAAAAAAACTAAAAAAAAAACATCATTCTGATTCATGTCTCATGTTGAGATCCTCTCCAGTTGTTTTTTGTTAGTATCATTATAATAAAGCTGCTTGTGGATAATGTATACACACCATATATATATATATATATATATATATATATATATATATATATATATATATATATATATATATATACATATATATACATATATATACATATATATATATGTACACAAAAAAAACAACATTTTTAAACGCCACATTTTCACTCATACTTTGTCTGCAGAACTGTTACCCGTTTTTGGCTGTGGTAACAAAGTAAGACAAGTGGTGATGCAGTCAAGAAGTTTAGGTTTTGTAACGTCAACAAGATGAAGGTACAGAGCTGAAAGGAGAATTGATATCTAAAGAGAAGTACGTTGATTAACCAGCAACTGAAAGGCTTTGCACAAAAGCAAAATCAGAAAGGGAATAAGTTCTTGTTCTTTACATGACCTGTTATGCAGAATTCACATTTTGCACAACTTTGTACTTCCATTTGGGTTTATACTGCTTCTAAAATACAACCCATGTTATTTTAAAAAACACACTGTTTTATGGTAGCTAGAAAATGAGCCACTTCAAAAACTTCCAGAATGTAATGTCACAAATCAGCAGACACTTCCCCCCTCACCTAGCAACCCCAGTGAAGCCCAGCCTGTCACCTAGCAACCCCAAACTGAGCTGCAGCACTTTGCAGTGCCGGTTTTACTGCTGTATGCGTTATACAATGGCTGCTGGAAAACACGTGTTTTGTTGGTGATTTACCATCCAGAAACCACTTGCTGCATTCCAGTTGGTTGTGAAGTAGGCTCTGCAAACAGATGCACAGTCATACCACCATACATCTTTGAAAATCAGAAGTAGCCATTTTCAGGTGTGTGTTCAGTGTGGGGCATGGCCAGAATCAGCTTTTTTGGATTTAAAGTGACAAGAGGCCCTAAAATAGCTTATTCTGAAAGGAGCTCAAAGCAGGCGGAATGGACCAGACTAAAACCTCATTATCTAAAAAATGATTTTGTGCAAAAGGAAAAAAAAATATATATATAAATAAACAAAAATGTTTTGTGCAGCTCATACATGGAAGTTGTTCAAGGAAGCATAATAGAAAACACTTAAAATTAAATTAGATTTAAAATTCAGAAAACATTCCAACACCTGACAATTTTTGTTCATTCCAAGGCAGGACAGATCAAGAATAATGTCTTACAAGTACTAGCTGGCAAAAGGCAGGCAGGAAAGGGGCTTTGTCCACTTTCTAAATTCTAATTTCAGGAAGACTTTAGTTATCTATCCCCTGGTTTCCCTCCCTGCCTTATTACTGATTAGCAGTAAAACATGTTAGATTTAAATTTTGTTCTTTTTCTGCCTGGACCTATTGACAAAAACTCTTCTAGCTGACTTGTGGTCAGACCTCTGCTAATGACCTTTATGAGAAAAACGCCGACTCATCATTCGGAACCTAAAATATTTCACAAGACTGACATCTTGGATCCGAGGGATCGTCCGTAAAGATTTTTCAGTGTATTATCTGAGCAAGAGATAAAAACCGAGATGAAGCCCTCAGACACGGGACGTGAAGGTCTGACAGCCAAAACAACAACAAAAAAAATAAAAAAATGGAAAGACAATGAAGTGCACAGTAGTGAAGAAGAGGAAAAAGATTTCCTCATCCGAAGGTCACTGGTAGAGGAGAGGAGAGAACAGTCAGAGGATGAGACAAATGGAGCACGGCGAGGAGGTGACAGTATGAGGTTAGGCCACCGAGGCGGGATAGGAGTGACAGGGGAGCGAGGTAAACAGGGCCAGCGGAGGAGCAGCAGAAAGCCGGAGGAGCACAGAGGAGCCGTCAGGGTGGAGATGACTCACAGCAAGAAGGTCACTGCCTTGAGAGGAGGGCAGGGCGACAGGAGTGATGGATGGAGCCGGACGAGGAGGTGAAGAACAGGAGGCCGACGCAGAGGGACACGGAGGAGGCGACGCTGTCACGGCTGTTTGCCGCTCAGACACGCAGGAGAAGGAGGAAGTGAGAGCATGAGGAAGGGAAGAGGTGCTTAGGCTTTTGGTGAGGTGAGGAGAAGTGACAGAGAGGAGCAGAAGAAGACTCCAGAGAGGGAGGCGGGAGACGCCACGCTGGACCTGGCAGACACAGCGCTCGCTGTGCAAATGCCGTGTGACGTGACAGCAAGAAAGGAACGAGATCAGCAGGAAGCGGAAGCTCTGACTCCACCAAACGTCCAAACTCAGAGCCGTCACATTCACAGAGGTTTGAAATTTCAAATGCAGAGAGGAGAGTTTTTTACTATTGTTGTTGTTGTTGTTATTTATTTGTCTGAATCAAGTAACATAATAAAAAAATTACAGATTAAATTTTATTTAATATATCTTCTAAAATCATGAAAGAAACTTTCATTTTAGTATTTTTTTCCTGGAAAAAAATCATCTAGGGATGTACAAAATCTGCCCAACTTTTTTTTCTTCCATTTAGTCTTTCTATAAGCACTTTTAAAATTTTTTTTTAATCATTTCCGAAGCAAGCATTTAGTCTCGTTCTGCTGTGAAAGGCTAGTTTTTCGGTGCTTGTTGTAGTAATTCCTTACTCTACCACTAGAGGCACTGGAGTAAAACCACAGGTATACGATCATAGTGAGACAGAAGTCACTGTGAGCTTTGCTGGTGTGGAGATGGCCACTTTCTAATGAATAAAGATCTATAAAAAGAACAAAAACACATTAAGAAAAATTCCAAATGAATACTCTGATGCCTGATATCCATCTACCGATCCATCTATTGCATTCTGCTTATCCGAGATCAGGTAAAGATAGGTACATAAGAGGCATCCAGATCTGGAAAGAAAAAACAAAAAAAAAAAAACAAAGACAGGAACCCCCCCCCCCCAGAAATGTTCGCATTCTTAATGAATACCTTGGGAAGGCACTGTAGGTGGATGACTTTTTTTTTTTTTCCTGGAGAAGATATTAACTGAAAATCGGATCAAAGAAGGAGAAACTGTTTCCTTTGAGAATGCGAATGGCATTTCGGCAGTTATTATATATCTGCTTCTCTTCCAGTTGCCTTTGAGCAGCACATCAGTCAGAAAGAAACGCTCCTCCTGCTGACGAGAGTTTAACGGGTTCTGTCTCCCCAGGTTTCTTCATCAGTCTTCCACCTCTTCAGCGAGTGTTAGATTTAAAAATGATGCTGCCTCAGGTCTAGAAAACAAACACAAGAAGGGGCTTTAGAGGTCTTCTGTGAAAGCAGAAACGAGACGACGGGGTTAAAATGGTGGTTAAGATCTTATCAACAATCTGCAGTTTACCTGCAACTGAAGTTTTATTGAACACAGTTTGTAGAAAGAAGAGGAAAAAAATCACACTCGGGAGTCACCGCTGCTTACACCGAGGCCTCTGAAGGAGGAAACGTTACCCTATATAATCTCTCAAACTCTAATGTTTTTATTGCTGCAATGCTACAAGTATTTTTCCCACTTTAAAGCTGTTAACATTTTATCACGCTACAGCTGATACTTTTATGTAACAGACCAACACACAGTGGTGGATAAGTAGTTTGCCATGAAGTGTTCATCTGGTGCCATTGTGTAAAATCCAGCGTAAACCAGGTGCTTTCAGAATAACACCTCATTGCTCGTGTGAAATTTAACCTCAAAATACGTCCAGAGAAACACAGCAGCCATGTTGAAGAGCATGATGTGGCTAAAGAAACTAAAGCTGAAATTACAATTTATGCTATGTAATCTACACTATGGGATTTCCCCCCCAGTGTATTGTAAGCCTGGCGGGCCATCAGGCTTTACTTGCTTATTTAATTAGGACCTTTTAAAATGTTTGTAGTTTTTAAGACTTCATAGATGGTGCTCAGGTGTTAATCTTCCGATCTTTGAATAACATGAAGCGATATTTTCAAATTTCCTGTCAACTTTAAGCATTTTTTTCAAACTCAAAAACACGACGGGCGGCTGGATGAATGACTGCCCTCACGCCCAAGCGTCAGGCTTAGTGAGGCTGTTTTTTGGGGGAAACCCTGCACTACATCCACACAAAAGAAACAAAACAACATTGCATAATCACCCTGTGAATGATGAAGTTGTGTGGGTTGATCTTCTCCAGCAGGGACAGGTTTGCTGGTCAGCACTAATGGGAAGACATGTGAGGTAAAAGATAAATCCATGTTCCTGAGCCAACATGCAATGTGTGGTAGCACAAAATTGGTTCAGCAACACTTTGAAGGTGCAAGGAGAAATGTAACAAAAACTATGTAAAGGAATAAAAATAGCACATAAGTAGTGCTGCCATATATCAGGAAAAAAAAAATATTTCTTGTGTACTGCAAGAAAGTAAGGTATTGATTAGAGGTATGGCACTGCTGTAAAAGCTGTCCCTGAGTGTATTAGTGTGACCTCAGCACCTTGGACAGCAGCTCCAACAGCCTGTGTCATGGGTGTGTGTGACCCCCTCAGAATACTGAGTCCTGATAGGTTCTTCAAGACAGGGAGAGGATGGCTGATGTTCAGGGAGGTGTTGATGATGCTCTTTAGTGCCTTTTCTTTTGGCTGTAGCTTGAGAAACGTGAAAGAAATGAAGTAAGTTGACTCATTTCTCAACAACAAAGCAAAACAACAACAAAAAAAAGAATTGTATGCCTTTGAGATGGAGGAAGCACAGATAATGTGTGCAGTTTACCCCCACATCCAACAGGATGTCAACCACATTGGATACAAACACATTTTTCCGATTAGCTGGCCTTCTTAAACCCATCACTCCTCCCTTAGATGTAGTTCAGGCGATTCTGTTTCCGGGCGCCTGATAGTTTTGGCTCCGGGCAACAAAGTGAAGCGGGATTTCTCCGAGGAACGCTGCGCCCTCGCCTCCTCCTCCCATCACGGACCCGTCTCTGTTCCTCTTGTTAAAGAACATTTCTACCTTTGTCTATTTGTCAAACAACATTCCAGTGCGTTTCCTCTATATCCTTCCCTTTCACATTCATCCCCCCTCTGCCCCCCCACCACCACCACCCTTCCTTCCTCTCCACTCTGCAAATATTGATCAGGTGAATTACTTCTCAAGGTTGGCGACATCTCCATGGCAACTGGTTCCTTGTCACGATTAGCCCATCGTGAAGGTTTCAGCCGCCGTCACTGGCTGAAGGCTCCGGGGGTAAACGGCCAAACCCTTCCTGTCGATACAAATGTCAGGTGAAAGAAGTTCACGCTACGACCAGGAGGGTGACGTCTGCCACACGGGGGCAGTTGTGGTAGTAGATCTTATGGATGCATAAGAATTAAAAAAAAATAAATAAAAAAATAAAAAATCAATTTAATTTCCTTAATTTTATGTTAATGATAATTACCTCTATACCAAAAAGAAAAGAACAAGAAAACTCTATCGCAGCCATGTGAGTTTAACTGCGCGTTATTTGTCCAATATGCCCATTAAAATACAGCAGAAGACGTGCTGCTCTTAAATACTTACACATAATAATTAATTGTACATCATAAAATGAAGTAAAATACACACACACATGCACACAAAACACAGATAGCAGAACAAAAAAAAACAGACAAAAAAAAGAGAAGAGAAAAATACTGTTTATTGGCAGAGTTGACCCATCTCAAGAATAAAGTGGATATCAACATGTTAAGCTCAGCCTTACCCACTTTTGGGCTTCTGCTCACCTCTGTCTACCATCCTGTGCCACATGTATTGGTCATATAACCCTGATACAATGAAGCCATCTCAAAAGCAATAAGAAGGAAGAGATGAAGGAAGAGATGAGATAATGGCCTCAATCCATCTGATGGATGACTTAAAGGCAACAGATAACCCTTTTGACAAAGTGTGGCGCATATTCAATGCACCAAATGGCTTCTATAAGATGTGAAGATGTGAGGTCATTAATTAAACAATCAGTCAATAACAGCATAGTACCCTATTACTGTCAACCAAGGCTGCAGGTACTTTATTAGGGGCCAACATATTCAGATTGGGTACAAGTTAGGGAGCCTAGCTTCACCCATGGGGTAGCTGTTCCAATGAGTCCACACACATCTTCCTAAAACTGGCTCTGGACACAGTCCAAAAGTTCTGGTTGCTATGGTGGAACAGAGTTCCTCCTTTGCCTCAATGATTAATGACAGCTGCTTGAGACAACGCCATCTGCAAGATATGGCATTTCATCTTTATGCATCCTAAACAGTTCTGAACACACTTGTAGTCATGCTTAGTTAAGATTATGCATGACATTAATTTCTATTTCATTTTTATACTTTAATTTTTTCACGTGCGTAAGTAGGTCAGATTTAGGAACAAGTACACATTTTGACTGCGGTTTTCCAGCGACAACTGGCGTGTATAAAGTTAAACAACATGGAATAGAATCATTCACAAATATTACGTGTTGGGGAGATCTAAGGATTAAAATGCATGGAAATATTTTGCAGGAAAAATTTGGGGACTAAACAGGGTTAAATACAGGCAAGATCACAGTTCCAGGGAATAAGTGTGGGGTATTACATAGATTTGCAGGAAGGTAGCAAAGTAAATTTGGCTTTTTTTTTTTTTTTCCTTAGCATGTTTAGGCAAACGGTATCTTCGGTCAGGGTTGCCTTGCAGATTCAAGAAATACAAAATTTGCAAAGTTTGGGGCAAAACTTCCACACCTCTTGCACATTTAAAGACGGAGGATGGTTAGAACAGGGTTGCATCAGTTGTGTTCTCCAAGCAAAAGCAGTAAAAGTCCTCCAGTTGTTTCCAGGTCTGATCGCAGCTGAGCCTGCTGGAGGGACTCTGACGGGTTTGGAAGAAGAGATGCTATCAGAAATCTAAAAGTAAACATCAACCCTGGAAATAATTTCCTCTGAACGGAAGCCCGCTGGTGTGACTGTGTGAAACTTGTACTGCTAATAAATGCGGATTCAGAAGTGATGTCAAAAGCTCTCCCTGTTGGGTTCCTCGGGTTTCTACGAGAAAGTGTGAAGTGGAAAGCATTTCAAAGGTTTGGTTAACTTGCATTGAGCTAAACTTTGTTCATGCGTGCATTCCTGTATTGTGGCGAGAGAGAGAAGGGTGATAGGTTTTCGTCGTTTCTCTATATCTGTAAAGGAAAGTATCGACCGATCGCCCGATTAACGAGGCCATAATCAGGAGTTTGATCAAGGCTAAAAAAATATAATCAATCTTTCCGGTCAGGCATTAATATTTGCGTTTTTATCGTATCGATTTGAATGTTGTGCAGCAGCCCGAGCTTCACTTGCTGCAGCTGTAATTTCTGTGACTTATTGTCGGCATTTAAAACACCTGAGCACATGCAAGGAAAAGCAGGTTAGCAGAGGCAATCCTGCCGACACACAAACGCACACGCCCACACACACGCACTCTCACGCAAGCTAATTATATGGTTCATCATGCTCCCTCTCATTGCTCCCCCTCTGCTCTTTCCTCTCCTTTAAGGCCGGTCATTATCCTCCTTGATGCATCACCTTTTCACTTGCAAATGACTGACACCATTGAATCAGGGCACTCACACTCGGCAAGCGGCACTTTTTTTCCTCCAAGAACAGAACCAGTAATAAGTCTCATTGTGGTCAAGGACAATAGGGGGGCTTTTTATCTCCTTAATGACCATTGCGGCTGCAGAGAGACCATTTCTGCAAACTCCTGCATGGATCTGCTGTCGCAGTCCTTAAAGAAACACACGGCATTTTTAGAGCTTGTCAAAAACTAGAGGAATTTGCATGTGTTAAGCGTCGGATGGACAATGAGCATTCTAAGTTAGGGGAGCTTTCGTACTTTGAATTTAGTTTTTCTTTTCTTCCTGTTGGGAAACTTTTGTTTTTTTTATCAAATAGTAATAAGTCGGGGGCCTGGGGGTGATGATGTTTTCAGACTGCTGTTCGCAGTTCAATGACGGACCTTTACAACTGGATGAATGAGTTATTAGGATGTTGTTAGGATGATTTCCTCACTGCTCGGTGAGCAGCAGAACAAACATTTGTGTAAAGCAAAGACGCCGCCGTCAAAAGTGCAGGAAACATTTGAAATTGAAGCAATGTTTGTATTATTTCTAGAGTTTGCGTTACAATCATCTGTGTTTTTAGTAATCTAGCCCACCGATGCCAAATGGAAACACAGAATCAAAGTTAGAAGATTGTGTTTTTTTCTGTTGACAGGAGACAGCAAATTGTGCGTGATCATCTGTGATGTAGCTTCCTCCATAGCTTTCAGAAAGGTCACACAGTGCAGACGGCCTGATCAAAGCTCTCGCTGGACTCGGAACCACGGCGGTGTGGTTCCTCGAATGTGTGGTTGGACTATGTGGCCCCCCTTGAGAGAGAGCCAAGAGGCAAAGCCATCTTCTACATATTCAGCTTTTTTATCTACTCACAGGGGAAAGTAAAAGTTTTGGGAAGTGAGCTTGTTGGGACCAGAATTTTCAGAGAGTGATGATGAAAGGAGAAAAGTCCGACAAAGTCACTGGAAAAAGCTTTACCCGGCTGTTGCTAAGCCGAAGCAGCAAACTTTTTCTGTGTTGGAGAAAAACGGGAAGAGGTCTAATGTCTGAGCAGTTCCTACAGAGTGCATCTTTATTTATTTATTATGCTTGTAGGAAAAGTTTGAAATCTCTATACGTTGTTTACCCCGAACCTTTTCGCTTGCAGGAGTGCGAGCATACGCAGCAGAACACATGGGAAGACTTTAAACCAACTGTATCGTAATGATACTTTAAAGTCTGTTAAATGTAAAGGTTCATGGCAGAGCAGTTAAAAAAAGACTGAACAGGTACGGCTTGAGTAGGTAGGAGACTACCTACTCTTTTAAAAACCATATGGCATGAAGGATTTGGTTCGCAAAGTATTAACCAAAAACAGACCAAGATACAACTTTAGACCATGGATAAATGAGATCATGTGTGGTCATAATGTATTGCTCAAAAACCATATCAACACAAACACCAAATACTAACTTCCAACTATGGTGGAGGGCACATGATTTGGGCTTGTTTCGCAACCACCGGACCTATGCCTGACAGTCTGCGAGTTTACTATGAACTCCTTTAGAGACGACTGTGAAGCAACCTGTCGGACAACTGAAGCTTGGATCAAACTTGGCAAACAATAGCAGAACAATCCATGAGCTGTAGCAACAGGAGGTTAGCTGTGCACGCTAAAAACTGTATTTGGGCTGTAGTTCCTGTAATGGACTTACTTCTTTTGGTTGAGTGACGACAACCTACTATTTTGAGTTGAATTAACTGAAAAGTTACACATTTTTAACTTAAACTTTATACTTTGACTTTATTTGAAGCAGTTAAGTTCCGTGCCGCGTTCGTATCGTACGTCTGACGTCATGATGCAAGCGTCACCAGGGACTGACCCTGTGCTGACCGGGATGCCGTGGTGGTTTAGGGGTGGAACACAATCCACATAAGGAGACCTTAGTCCTCTATGCGGCCATCACAGGTTCAATTCCTGGCCTGAAGACCTTTATCGCATGTCTTCCTCCACTTTCCTGTCTAACTACTCTAAAATAAAGGTCTCTTGAGCCAAAAAAACAACAACTATCCTTTATTAGTTTACTTCTTTATTTGAAGTAAACTTAATGATTTGCGTAAGACTAGCTTAAATTTGTCAAGTTAAACCCACTTAATAAATTAATTCATTATTCAGTGTATATGACAATCTGAGAGACTGACTGATGTAGCACCTTTGCAAAATGACTCCTGTCTCTTAAGATTAGTCACATTTTGTCATGGATTGCTTCTATTTAGCTCCGTCCAGCTCGTCTTCAACTCCAACCACCAGTTGAGTTTTCTTTGTTCGGACAGAATATGTCTGTAGTCAACACTATTATTACCTATGATCTCTGTTTTTTGTTTGGTATAGCACTTAATTGAGGAACGAATCCCTCCTCTTAAATTCGAAACATAATCTTGAGATCTGCTATGCATAATCCTTTAATACTAAACTTAAATCCCCACCAGGGTCGATTCTATTGGAGTTATAATACGGTATTCATTGAGCTGTCTCCTCCCCCCGTTTTTCACTCTGAAATCAGATCAGAGGCCGCAAGGCTCTGTAGGATCGACTGCTGGCCAGCAGGTGAAGTTGCACACGCTGCGTCCTGCTCTCTGGACTTTTCAAAAGGCTCGGGATTGGGCTGCGAGGGCGGACAGACCGTCACCAGCTTCCCACTGATCCCGCTCCCTCTCACTAACTCTGGCGCTTCAGTCTGTTACCACGCAACTGCTTTCAGAGTGTTTGTATGACAGAGCGATCGGCGGGAGAGCAATGTGTGTGTGCGTGTGTGTGTGAGAGAGAGAGAAAGAGTCAGAGAGAAGCTGGTGTATGTGTGTGTGTAAAATGAGGGGGAAAAAAATATGGAGGGATTAATGGGTGGAGGACAGAGAGGCAGAGGTTGTGTCCATGAATGGGTGGATAAGAGCTCAGACACTTCTTCCTCATGTGTAAGAAGAAAAGCTGTGCTTATGCACGTTATGAACCAGAAGAAAGGAAGCGCAGAAACTGACGGTAAAGTGAAAAGTGAGATTTCCCCCCCCCCCCCACCCACACACACACACACACAGTCAATGTTTTTGCTCTTTTCATGCAAGAAAGCAGCGTAGAGGAGGATGTTAAATAGACAAAAGTCACCCAATGAGAGTGAGATGACACCCTTGCTGGTTTTGCACAATCATTAAAAGCTTCACTGAATTCAGCTAAAGAGACGTCTGAAACATCAAGGCCACGTTCACACAGCGGGTCTTGATGCTCAATTCCAGTTTTTTGCTAAAATCAGATTTTTATTTTTGTCAGAACGCAATGAGACTTACGGCATGAACGGTCGACGTTTCCGAAGCACACGCAGAAGAAAAAGGTTGTCGTCACACAGCAGCGCACCGTTTACAGACGCATCGATGGACGGGGTGGTTTATGGATCAATTTTAACGTTTACTCTGCAATGGGAGCCGAGATTAATGTCAGAAGATCGTAACAAGACGAAAGAGGCTAATAAACTGAAGCACAACAAATAGCAATGGCGTTTCGTGAACTTCTATAGGGAAGTCTGTTTGTACGAGTAGTCAAAGTCAGGAACGAAGGGATTGTGATTTGATGCGCTTGAGCGACAGATAATTTCATCATCATAAATTTCAACCATTCTTTATGTCTGGCTAAACTGGCTTCTTCTGGTGGAGAGCTATGACGCTTGTCTCACATGAGTGACATAAAAGCTGGATAAAATGCGACTTGGCTGTTCAGATTGCAGATGCTTTGAAAACAATCGAATACGTATCTGAATCAGAACCGCATGTGGAAGTCGCACAGATCAGATTCGTTTGAGGGGTGAAAAGTTTGGAATTGGGTCGTTCAGATTGCCCTGAAAAAGCCCAATATAGGTCATGCATGTGCAAAAAAAAAAAAAAAAGGATTACAATTTGTCTACTACGCAAATGTAGTCTTAGATGTCGACTGTACTGAATCAATGTAGGCGTCTTAAAGATCAAACTCCTTCACTTTTTTTGCTTAATGTATTTAATGTGCTAAAAGTATTTTGAAGATTTGTGCTCCGCTTCTGCAAATTAGAATTAAAAAATGAATACCCCCCCCGAAGTATGCCTCCATAACATGATTGCCGTGGCGACGTTCTAGAAAAGCCCCGTCATGTCCGACATTAGAGGTTTCACACGCAGGGCAACAACAGCTCAGCCTAAAGCTTCACAGTTTTCTCATCAGTACATGCTCACCTTCATAGCAATTAAACAATAATAATGAAGATCTTCTGCTTGTCAATTAAGTTACATAACAGTTAATCCCTCTAATTACTCCCACATCAGCTCAGAATGACTTTCACTTCACTGCACGGTGTCGAAGTGCTGCAGGGCAGCCGCAGGCTTTGTTATGACATGTTTTTTTTTTTTTTTTTTTTTAAAACCATAGCACTCGAGCCGACGCGTTCAGCTGGAATGCAAAGTCACACGACGCACCGGGAGATTGCAAAATGAGAGCAATCACCTGGTCAGAGTGAGCAGCGGGAGAGGAGAGAACAGGTTTTAGAGGACACGACGGTCCGCAGCCTGCAGGAGGATGTCGGCTGATGGAAGATGAAGTGGCAGGTGTGATTTAAACAGATGTCCATTTAGTGAGCAGCAGGATATGTACGGTGTCTCAAAAATGATCTGCAACACTTCTGCATTTGTCATGTTGCATCCACAAACTACATTGCTTTATAAAGGTTTTTTTTTGGTTTTGTTTTGTTTTGACGACAGACCAACACAACTGGACAGTGCTAATTTTTTGAGAAATCATACTTTGATGATTTACTTATTACTACAGTGGAGGTAAGCTGTGCACATATGGACTAAAATGTTGCCTATTTCATTTTGCAAATGAGCTCAAACTCGCTCCAGTTGGCTGAATGGTGTCTTTGATCATCGGTTTTCTTGCTTGACCACCAGAGGAAGGTTGAATGGCGTTTATCATAAACTTCAGAAATCAGTCGGTTTCTGACAACGCCTCGGAAAAGTGAACACTCCCTATTCAAGGAGCCGTCATTGTCACAAAAACTGAGTCTTCTCATATGTTTGTCAAGATCTGGGATTATTTAGGCTTGCAAAGATAACTGACACTTCTACAAAATGAAAATATTGCAAAGTAATCACTGTTAGTTAAAATCAAAAACCCAAATTTATAATTATTCAACTATTTTCTAACTATTGATTATTAGAGCAATAAATGAATACAGGGTTTACCCCATTATAAACTTGTTCCCCCACCAGGGTAAGCATTGCTTATTTTTTTTTAAATGTTTGCAATTTTTTAAGACTTTCTAGTTGGTGTTCAGGCATTAATCTTTTAATAACCCATAATTATCAAGTGATATTTTCAAATTTCCTCAGCTTCAAAAACATTTTTTTAACTCAAAGACATGACAGGTCGCTCAATGAATGACTGCCCTAGCGCCCAACCACCGGGCTTAGCAAGTTTTCTGGGAGAAACCTTGTAAATAAATTTATTTGATTTACATTGCACTTTAGATTTACATTTATTTCAACTTGACACTAATAAATCTGCACCCTTCTTCCTGAAACAGAGAGACATTTCCTAACGTAGATACTGACTTAAAAGTCATCAGTTGCAGTCCTGTCATCAACTGTTGGGGTAGCACCATCAGAGTTGGTCAGAAAGACTAGTAAGCATGTAGAGATTGCTGGTTAAGGAAGGATTCTGCACAAAATGAAGGAAATTATTGACAATTATTGACAACTCTTCCTCTTCAAGAGTTCTTCTTCAACTCTTCCTCTTCGTCAGTCAGAGGCTTTCGAAGATTCACTGTAATACAGATTGGCACAGGAGATCCTTCCTGCCCACAAGTATCAGCATCTACAAGTACTCTTTGGAGATAATGGTAAATTAATTATATCAATATTAAATTTACCTCTGGGAATTGAATCATGGGAGGGTCACAAAGTGTGTTATCTATAAATTATTTGAATGCATCGCAATCTCCAATTTCTGAATTTCAGGAAAATTATTAGTAACTTCTCCAACCGAATTGTCGTTCTGAGATCACATAAACAGAACTGACTTAAAACAGGACCAGCTTTATTTGCTTTATGTCAGTCAGTGGTGAAAAAAAAGTTGTGTTTTTTTATTTTTTTTCTATATACAGTGTGTGTAAATATCTTGTATCTGCTGTGGCTGCTGCATCTTTGAGTCGAGGGATACCGAGCTCTCGGCACGAACCAGGTCGTGGCCTTTCACAGACTCGCAGGTTCAAATGTGTCACAACTGCAGAGGGGAGTAATGGGGGAAGAGGGTGAGGGGGCCCACTCTCTACAAACATGACTTTGTGTTTCCTGACTCCCTTCGGGGCTTTTCAAGGCTCCTGCTGATTTATTTAGTCAAACAGGTGCTAACTTCAGTGACTTGACTCTAATGATGCAACACAAGAGGCTCCGACAGAAAACATGGCGCCTCGAGCGGATTTAATTTGCCCACCTGAGCTGTTCAATATCGGCATTTGATGGCTGGGAGTCTGCAGCTCGTTCAGTGCATCTGCATATTTATGGCAATAAAGCGGTTTCCATTTCATGCCTGTGTGACTTCAGAGTTTCTCCGCTCGGTAATCGAAGTGCACGGCTCTGCCGCGTTAACATAACCCCACGGCCTCCCGCTTGATTTATGAACACTGACCCCCTCTTCAAGCGTGACAGCGGCTCCGCCTGTAACCGTATAATGGCCCATTACTGCCTGCACAACTGGACACTTACATCCACATCAGCTTTTATTCCCTCCAGCTGCTCAGCGTAAAGTAAGTAATGATGTGTTTTATCCGGAATGCGCAATGTTGCACCATGGATGACGTAAATTTAGCTGTTATGGTTTTAAATGCATCTCATGGAGGTTTGATCAGGGCTAACCTCTAAGAGACAAAACAGACTTAATATTGAAACCTTTTTTTTTTTTTGGTGGAATCCACATTAATTCATCTTGGCTTAATTCACTTGATAAGCACCGAATATGAAAGTCATTCAGAAATTGCATTTAAAATAAACGTCAGCTTGTCAGTTTTTCTAAATTTTCAATATTTACTCGTACAATTGCATGGAGACAATTTGATTGCTGCTTTTACTCTAATTTAAGGGAACTTTAAAACATGGTAGGAATATCTGGTCTCCTTGGGAACCAGAAATTACAAGCGAAATAAAAAGCTTAATGTGCAACTGTGCTTTAGTTTAGTAGATGCTAGCATTCCATTAAATGTCACTTTTTATACCATTATTCGTTTGAAAGAAAAGTACTTTAAACGATGCTAATTCCAGGATATTTTCTTAAATGAAGCAAAAATAACTGGAACGTCTTGAAAATTGTGAGAAAATTTGCTTAAAAATATTTTAGAAGTTTTCTGGACCGAATGAACGATTTATGGGCTCAGAAATCAGCCAATTTAAACCAGATACACCTGCGGTGTCATTGACATAGTAATGAGTAATCCACATAAGGAGACCTTAGTCCTCTATGCGGCCATTCATTGACAATACAATTTATTGACTGAGGTTTAAAAATGCCTGGGCAGTAAGAGAACGATAGTAGGAGTGAGTTGGTGACGGCACAGAAACAGCAGATGAGAGTAAACACAAATAATTGCACCAATCTGAATTTCACAGACACTTTCCAATGTCCAGATGCGTTAAGATTCGATCAAACAAGACAAACTTCATTTGCGTCCAGTTTTTATTTCAATTGTATAGTCAACAACAGAACTCACCAAACCTTCCTGCTAAAAGCAACCAGTTATTTAAATAAGCAGCAGAGGCAACTTCCAACCACGTGAGAGTTATGTTCAATCAAAACTATTTGGAGGGCATATTTAAAAAACTTCAACTTCAAAGGAGACCGCCCCGCAAAAGAGTTTAAAGCTGCACAGGTAGCGCTAAAACTGTGACTGTCGACGTTAAAATGCACTAACTGAATATTTAAACATGAATAATTTACTCTTAATTCTAACGCCATGGAATCCATAAGCATAGCAGCAGCACACACCTCGGGATTACACCTCCAAACACATTGCACCACACACAGCAACAGGACACGATAGGTCCAAGGTGCAACTTATTAATCAGGCAGAAAGGCTGAACATCTTCCTCAGATATCTGCGACCTCTGCCGTCACCTCCTGTAACAGTCGATCGTCTGATCCCACAAGTGAAACCCGACGCCAGCAGGGCGGCCTGCCAGTTGACTGATCAGATATTCTCACCGTCAGCCCCGTCAGTTTGTCTTCCCAACCAGGTGGCACATGTAACCATTTAGTCAAATCGGCCGGCCAGCCTGTCCTTTGCCTGCTCAGACAGCCAGCGCCGTGACAGCCAAGTGTGTTGTGGATGAGTTGAAAGCCAGAGGACAGCTGGCATCCTACACATCTTGTTGTGTCGCTTTAAATCCTCCTGCCGGTGCGTCAAGACTAAATCTTACCCCTAATTGACAGAGCAGAGGATGTTTTGTGCCAGGATGCAGCAGAGGGAGAGAGAGAGAGACGCGTTCACACATTCATGTCTGCCTCCGTTCAGAGTTCTGCAGTGCTGAGCTAATGATGTGGCAGCAAGCAGAATGCTTGGCGGTGTATCAAATATTTTAAAAAAGCGCATACTTATTCATATGAGGGAGGTCTAATAATCGGCAGCTTTTTTTTTTTGTTCCCCCCGCCCCCTATCTACAATCTCAGAAACATTCAGAAAATATTTTAAAATGATCAGCCGTTTCTTACCGATTGAAACTACGCTGGATTGAAGCAATGAGGCTTCTTTAATATCACTCCTAGCCTCAGTTGTCAGGTGTTTGAATAACATTTAGATCCAATTTGCTTCTTAATGTAAGACACGTCTGAGCAGGTGAGATGGAAGGTCAGGGAACATCCTTCAGGCTGAATATAAATCAGGGAGGGATGGAAACAAGTACGCACGGTAGAAAAAGAAATTGTTTCATTTGCTGTCAAATGTTAGATGCAGACGTGTAGACATCTTCCACAAAAACAATACCTCAATTGAAATTAGCTTACTGTAATCTGTAGCGCCTTCCAATTAATTTGTGCCACCTGTTTGACCTGCTGATGAGCTGTTGTCCTTCATGTAACAGCTGAAAAGACGGCAAATGAAATTTTTTTTAATGTTGTTTTATGCTCATTATCCAAACTCGGAAACCTTGGAGTTTCATCGACTTATGGATTTTGACATGGTGTTGTACATATTCAGGTCTCTAGCTGAAGATCCCAACCAAAACTAAGCATGGAGAGAATCTTCTGCGAAATAGAAAGAAACCCCTACCCTTATGCATCTGCTTTGTGATGAGATAAATGTTTGATTCTGTAGCTGACCACTTGAAAAACTGTTTTTATTTATCCTTTCTGATGAAACTTGTTCCTTCAGTTCGACGTTTTTATGTTTCTTTTTCTTTTTTTAAATCTTTGATACATAGTAGGCTTGAAGTTAAGAGAGCTCATCTGCACTCCACATCTTCGTGTCTCTTACATTCCTTGAATTGGCATATGTTGAGTTTGGAAAACTAAAGTTTTCTCCCAAAAAATGCTTAGAAATAAAGACATTTTGTGTTTCATTTGCAGTAAAACAACAACAAAAAAAAGACACATTATTGATATGTCTTCATTCTTTCGCGTTGACTTTCCAGACAGAAAATCCTGACACAATTCTTCACAGTAGACTGTTTAAAGTCCATCATGTTTGTATTGTAGCTTTGGGTCTGAAGAGCTGCAAGTTCTGTTTCAGCCATCCAAAACCAAGCCCATCTATTGTTCCATACATGTTGACTTGTCTGATCAGCCATCTACATTTTCTTTTTTTAACCTTTTTTTTACCATTTCATATTAACCCCAACAGCAAACTCCAACCCCGTCCATCATTGATGCATCCAACTGTCATTTTGTCTGTCCCACCATCATTCATGCCAACCCACACCTACAGATCCATCCATCCATCCATCCATCCATCCATCCATCCATCCAGACAGACAGACAGACAGACAGACAGACAGACAGACAGACAGACAGACAGACAGACAGACAGACAGACAGACAGACCATTCAACTATCTGCCCATCTAACTCTCCAGCCATCACTGCCAATCCACACCCATCATCAACTCTACCATCACCCATACTATACTATGGCGTCGACTCATCCAATTTTCCATCAGTCATATCAGAATGAATCTATTTATACCACTGGTCAACCATCAGATAAGTCAAATAATTCAGATTGCATGCTATGGGACTGCAGAAATGCCTAAGTAAGCAGCTATATATATAATTATTATTTTTTTTTATTTGCCAGATTGTTAAGGGCATGTTCACACCAGTCCTGTTAAATCCCACATTCACTGAACTCTAGTTCCATGTATTTGGGGAGCTGTGAACTCTGGTCCACCTAAAAACAAAGATCTCGGTTCAGTTGAAGTGAACTCTGGCGCGGTTCAAATGTACAGTGAACAAGAAACCGCTCTAAAAGCAGGTCGCTTATTATAGTTCAGGGGATTTCAGGTAACTACAACCAAAACAAATACGTAAGTTGAGCGCTGGACTCGCGAGTCTACCTTTGTGATTTTTTTTCCAAAGACAAGAAAGAAATTCTACAACCACTATACTTTCATGCATTTTATGAGAAAGAAAATTGCTCTCAGTCTCTTCTTCAGAGGGTTTTGTGTCACTTCGTTCAGTGGTTCTTGGTGCAGCACTACCATTATTATGCCAACCCACACCCGTCCTAACTCATCAGTTGTTTTTGTACACAAGGTGAACATTTTTTTCAAAGGGCTTAGTTAGCGTGAAAGCTAACTGGACCAGCTGAAAATAAAAAACAAAAAAACAAATGTTGCAAATTTCTCCTGCACTACCAGGTGGGGGAACACCTGAAGATAGTTCGCGAAAGGAACAACAACAAAAAAATACCTCAAAATATATTTTAGCAGATTTTATGGGGCTATTCGCTAAATATCTTTGTGCTCACCCAACAAGAATCCAGTCATCGACACGCCAGACAAACAAATGTGTAAACCATATTTCTTTATTAAAGATTAAGAAACTCCAAGCAGCATATTCATAAATAAAATAGGGATTTCCCTCAGAGATGGACTCGTGACAGACGATCAGCCTCAACAGTTCGTGTCATCATCTCGATTCAGGGCGCTGGAGTTTGAACATAAAATCCACCTCCGCGTATCTGACCAACCGTAACCTCAGGGTCTTCACTCAGTCAGGATGTGAAGCACAGATTGAAAAGCAAACCGAAACACAAGATCAACTACTGACACCGATAGAAAACATCAATGTAGAGTCTGTTTAGACGGGAGCCGAAAACCTTCGAGCGGATAAAAACAGGTGGATCTACTTCGACGGATCCACTTTAGCACAGTGATATGCATCGTACATGTTCTGCCCTGCCAACTGAAGAAGTACCCACTTTTCAAATGTTTAAAAATATTCCTGGACAACTAATCAGCACAAAATATAACTAAGAGTAAAAAGCTGAACATGATGAATCCCCTAATTTTCACTTGGTTCTGTCACTCATCTCAGTCTCAGATCAAAGAAGGGATAACGACATAATGATTAAATGGAAATGTTATTTTAGTTCTAAATCACCACAATAACCCTCTTGAATAACACCAGTTACGTTTGTACTACGAGGTTATCAGACTGTAATATGACATGTTTTACATTTTCCGGCACATAAAATTCCTCATTTGGTCCTCATCACACCTTAAAATTAGATTAATACCACCTCAGAATAACAACACATTGGGTAATTTAATAATTATTAAATTAATTATTTAGAAAACAACCAAATCATTATAGCACTGTGTGGAAGCTCTATGTTCACTCTGACTTAACAGTTTATAGAATCACTTTAGACACCAATAACTTTGATTTTCTGTCTGATTTTGTGCCCCACTCTTCTTTCAATTCACTGAGTTTTGTGCTTAGCCCACCTCTCTAAATGTCCAACAATTATGTTTCAAACAGGTTGAGGTCTAGACTTTGACTGAGCCACAGCAACACCTTGATTCTTGTGTTTTGGCCCTTGTGTCTTTTGGGTGGGGGGTGTTTAGTCTTTGCTCATTATACTGCTGACGACCATGTTTGGAACAGGCTTCAGCTGTCAGATAAATGGCCTTACATTTGTCTCTAGCACACACTGGTGCATGGCAGAGTTCATGGTTCAGCCATCAACTGTGAAGTGTTCAGAGCCTGTGGCTGTAAGGCAAGTCCCATATCCACTCCACCACAGTGCTGTTACGCAGTGTTTTGTTTCCTCTAAACATGGTCAAGTGAGTAATAGTGAAACATCTCTACTGTGGCCTTCTCTGCTCAAAGGACAGTTGCAGATAGGTCTTCAACCGTTCAACACAAGCCTCGATTCCTTGACGTCTATTCTTGGGAACATGGCCAATTGTTCAAATGTTCTTCATTTAAGAATTAATGTCTCTCTTGGTAGAATGATGGAATTCAACATTTGTAGTTGTGGCCTAAATTACACCTGGGTCCAGTCCATCTCAAAGTCTGCCAAACGTAAACATTTCGCTCAGGTCGGGTATGGGTCACTGCAATAATCCCAGCCAGAGTTTAGGCTTTACCCAGATTGTACGAAGAATGTGGCAGATTAAATCATGAATGGAAGAAGAAAGGCGACAAGGACGCAAAGCTTGTTTTAAATAGATACAGTGAAGAGAGGTCTGGTGTTTTCCCTGTGTGAATAATTTAACTTTCAGAGACACCAAGGATGCAAAAATCTGCTTTGATATCCTAGTGAGAAATCCCTTGATTCTTTTTCTCTGGCCTCTCTCCCTTCACCTCTGCTCTTCATATGTTCAAACCAGTGTGCCATCTAAAGAGCTGCCATGAAGAGTCAGTTGAGGTTGAGTTGAGATTATAGTGGAGCCCCGGTATTCACAAAGGGTAGGGAAATCCGGTGATATTTGAGGTCCCTTTTAAAAAGCCTTATAATTGCCTGTTTTGTTAGTTCAAACACCAGATGTACCTTAACATGCATTAATTCTCACAGTTTAAATGATGTGAGCGCTACTGCAGAAGCTAACATATTCCGTATCTCTGCTCTTGGGAGTACAGCTAGTCAGCGCCAAGGGAAATGAATGGTGCTTCTGGATTGGCTGCCTTGCAAACGTCAACCAATAGTTGTGCACCTTGGTAGTTCAGCTTCCTAAGCTTTCTTCTAACTGTTTTGACAGCCTCTATAAAAACAATCATCAAGCCGGCAAAGTTTCCACAAGTATGGAGTTTTACAGAATATACTGAACAGGGACTAGGCAGGAGTTCACTGCGGTTTAAATAAGAGGATGGGCTTGTCTGGGAGGCTAAAGTGGTTCATGTACACAGGGAGATACATTGGTAATTTTACGCAAAAATGACCAATGTTCTACGCTCCCTCCAAATTCAATAAGAACAAGAAGGTTGGACATAGCTGTCCAGTATTGTGTGGTGGCATTCATCTTAGTTTAAGACCTGTTGAGGACTAAATCATTTCTTAGACACTCCTGAACTGATAAATGAGCAAGTGAAAAGAAGTATTTTCTCTTCAAATTGTGAGTCGTCTTCAACAGCACCTATACACCACCTAGCTTGTTTTTCTAAACGCATTTCTGAAACGCTTCGTTTTGCATTAATCTCAGTATTAGCATATTAGCTCAGATTTGTGAACACTTATGCTGTGGAGTACATGTTATCTTACTTTGTGTGATACTTCTCATCTTTACCTAGCTCTGATCTCGTCATCTTTAAGGTAGCTAAGAAATTCACAGTTTAATCAGAAAATGCGCAGGTTTTGAATAGCCACATTTTAGACATGATTGTAATCCTTTTTGACTGAATTCAAACCCTTCTTGTGAATTTTTCTTCGTGTGGGCTTGAGTGTGTGTGTTGATGAAGTAAATTCCAGCAAAAAGAGTAAAGCGATGCAGTACAGGAGTCTAAAAGACTTCAGTTTCTTATCAAACCGCAATTGCTTAGACACAAAAACAGTGATCCATCTACAGTCTTTGTCCTTGTCAAGGTGGATAAGTGGAGACAACATAAGAAGAAACAAGCAGTTTAAATAACATCAGCATCATCAACAACACATAGAACTTTGCAGGATTTGTGGAATATATCTACTTTCTGCAGCAGAAAAAAAATAAAAATAAAAAAATTCAAACCTGATGTCCAATCTCCAGAAAGGAGGCCATTCGTTCCTGCAAGTCAAAGTCTCTTTATTTCTTCTTTTCCGCATTAGTGCGTGAGGAATGGGAACCCGTCAAAGGCGAGTCGGTCTGCTCCTTGCTGCTTTCTGGCTGTTAATGTCCTGAAACCTCTGTCGTGAGCGATCGGCAGGCTTCCAAACAGCCCGCACTGGCAAATGAACATGAAGTCAAAACTCATTAGGCCTGTACTGTAAATACACATTAATCGCACTTATGACAGCAAAAATGCCGGGGTGAAGTGTGGGCTTTAGATTTCCTTTTAAACAGTTTTCTTTCAAGGCTCGTTATGATATTATGAGGAGAGAGAAGAAAAAAAAAACAACATTCGGCAAACGCGGTAAAACTTCCTCTGTTTTACGAGTAGCTGGGGTATGGCACCTGCCGAATCGCCTCCATCGCGAGCCTGCGATTGCACTTTGGATAATGACGCCCTCCGTCATCCCCTCAGGTGATAATGGGCCTCATTAGGAATGACTTGTGGGAATATGAGGCCTCTGTCATTTTGCCCTCCATCCTGACAAGAATAACTACTGAGAAAAACCTCAACACAAGTGACAATAACTTCTCCGGTAGGAAAAAAACAAAAAACATTTATATCATTTTAATATTCTGGTTAATTACACCAAGGTAAAGGTGAGAGACTCTTAGGCTGTGCTCACACTAGCACCTGTTGTCTGTTACTTTTGTTTCACATTTGCACAATAATTCGAGAGCAAGTCTTTTTCTGCGAGCTTTGGCATGCCGGGGTTGGAATTGTGTAATGGCTCGATTTGATCAGAAAAAAATAAAATAAAATAAAAAATCCATGCAAGTTTCGGTTGACAGAAATGGGCTTTTTGTCTGCATTGTTGATTTTTGTCTACATTTTATGGACTGATGACCCCAACTGTGTCGGTCGAAATTATAGGTTGGAAATGAAACTTCTGGCAATTAAAAAGACAATGCCAAGTGTTTTTCTTTTTTCTTTTGTCTTTCGACATCTGAGAAGTTTTGAAGAATTTGCAGCTTTAATTTGATAGTTTCACATTTGGCCCTCAAGAATGCTGATGATGGATTTTCTTAGACTAACAATAAAAATATGAAACTTTTTAAACCACTACCGGATGAGTGTTAGACATGGTCCTATCACTGATAAGGTATTCTAGGGTCTTCCTGTTATTTAAAGTAATTTTAACCATAACTGGGAACCTCCTAGCAGCTGACTGATAGTCCTACCAGAGCAGATAGCCTGATAACCAGCTAATAGTTCATGTTTTTTTTTTAATTAAGAAACAAAGTTATATATACTATTGTGAAAAAGGAGACCTGGTGACAATTATATATTTTTCATTCTATACTTCCGGTTAAGCCAATGTATCAAAACCTACATGAATGCAGGGATAGTTTTAAAGCATTTATATCAGCAAAATCTCATTCCAGTCCTCAAGGGCAGATGGCCGGCAGGTTTAAGATGGGTCGGCTTCAACTCCAATTGCTGAATTACCTTCTCAGCATGCCGTCGAGCTCTGCAGAGACCCACTAATAAACTATTCATTTGAAGTGGGATTGTTGAATTAGGGAAACATCCAAAACATTCAGGACTCCAGCTGCTGAGGCCTCGGATTGGGGAAACCTAAAATGGATCTAGTCATTTTTTTTTTCTAGTTTGAATTTGGTTGTGCAAATGCTGTCGCCACAAGATGGTAAAACCTGTTTAAAAAAAAAGTAGCAACCTGTAGGAAAAATATCATATTGCTGATGGTTACATTTGATTATCAAGTCAGGTTGTTCGCTTCTTACCGGGATTAGAAACGACAACAACAAAAAAGGTCATATCTATAAATTTGGATAAGTAAGTAGTTCATGCTTTAGCAGATTATCCTATTAAAATATGTAGGGAGGTGATAATTGTCAGGTACTTCTTGGTGAAATACTGAAAAAAACTGTCTTCCTTGCTCCATTGGTTAAGGGCAACAAAATTAAGAACTCCTATTATTGGAATATAGCATCTTCATTTATGGGCATTTAAGTAAAAGAAAGGATAAACGTTTGAGGCAACTACATCTATGCATTAATTGGGATCAGCTTCTGCTTTCTGTGTAAACCACCGTCTCCGTTGTTTTGTCACATTCCAGATGGAAAAAAAAGAAGAAAAAAGAAATAGCGATCAGTCAAAATCAGAACTGAGAAAACCTAAAGTCAGTTAGGTTTGATAAACCCGATCAGCACATCTCTAAACAGGTCAAAGCTGGATATGTTCCATTTGAAGAGCAAATTTTCTTGATTATATTTTAAAATGGTCGTCTTCATCCACTAATTAGAAACATGAGGGGACCCAAAGTCCAACAGCGATAAAAGTGGAAGTTCTCCCTCAGATTACAGGCAGCGTCTGTGTGATCACAGCCTGAAGTCTTCACCTTCTTGCTCTACTTTTCCTTTCATTCATCTTTTTAAAAAGCGACGGCAAATAGAAAATGTCCATATAAACAATGTATTCGACTGTGTGAAACAAAAACATCTCTTCCTCATACAAACACCGTTTACAAAAAAAGAACAGATGTCGACCTCGGCTTTGAAATGAAAAAAACAAATAAATAAATAGTAGAGCTTCGCTGCTCGGGCCTAATGAAAAAAAAAAAAATCAAGTTTATTTTATAGTAACACAAAAGGGGGAAGAGTGACCATTTTTGTCCGATGAGTCTGAAGGTATACTGGATATAGGTTTGGTACAGAGGTGCATAACAGTAGGTGTCCAACACTACAACGTCCCCTACAGCAGTGCATCATGGGTAGTACGTTTACACGGATGAGTTGTGGCGAGAGACATCGTTTAATTTCGGCACTTAGAAAACAATCACGATGAAATCCGCGTCATTGTTTTTAATTGAACAAAATTTACAAAGCCATTCAAACAGTCAGAACGTTTCATCAGTGTATAGATATAGATTTTTTATCTTTTTTCGTGTTTTATAACTCAACTTCAAAAATTGAGAATATTCAAAATACACTTTGACCTCACTCATTGTCTCGATATTTACAGATATGTACAGAAAAAAATTACAGCCCGCCCGGAACCCGTCTGCCCGCCCCGGGCCCCACACATACCCATTTTTTTCCCCCCTCTTTTAAACGTATTCTCTGAACGGATGGTAGGATACAAAATGTTTTTAATTTATACATGTTTTTCCCCTTCTAAACCTGCCCAACCCACCCCCCATGCCGACCTGGGTAAAGTCCAGAGCGGCCGCCACCCACACCCCTCCACCCCCGTCCCATCCTGTCTCTATATGGATGTACTGTGGGTGGGATCAATGGCTTCGGGTATGGGTCCTGCGGAGACTGCCTGGTAGGACATTGGCATGGGTGTCTTGCCAGGGCTCTGCCGGAAGAGCCCCCCGTTGGGAGCCCGGTGTTTGCACTGCATGGTGCCGCTGAGGCTGGTGCTGCTGAGAGGGTGGTGCGGGGGCAACGTGGTGCTGCCAGGGCCCTGGGATGGGGGCAGTGTCCTGCCTAGGGTCCCCCCATGGTGAGGGTGGGGAAGAGGGGGAGGTGGGGGTCCCTCCCCGGGCAGGTAGGTGGTCACAGTGAGGGCCGAGGGCGGGTAGTCCCGCACGGACTCCGGCCCCGGTACCAGAGAGGCCTGGCTGGGCTGCATGCTGCCGATGTCCAGCGCAGAGATCTCGATAGAGGGACCGGTGATCTGCTTGTGGGCCAAGTCCTCGTCCAAAAGACTGTTCATACGACGATGCACCTGTTCCAGATTCACCTCCTTGTCCTACAAGAGGAGGGAGTGGGGGGTGAGGAGGTGGGGTGGAGGAGGAGGACAGAGGGGAGACAGGGGGAGAAAGGGAGAGGAGGAGGGACACAGAGGCTGAGATTGGCGATGGGCCGGTTTCTGCGACTGTTTCAGCTCTGCTGATGCTCCATGCATTCCTAATCAGGCAGTGTTTGTGACGGACGCCAGCTGATAGACTGACTCCGTTCTGCGGTTTGGGTTGAAAAGCCCAGTGAGAACTGAGGCCACAGGAACCAATATGTGTGTGCACTTTGAAATCAAACTTGGCCAGTGAGTATTAAATGTTTGATGCGTGGAGTGGGGGGGGGAGAAAGAAGAAGAAGAAAAAAAAAAAACAATCCTGGGGCCAAACTGACTGGCAGGAGCTTGTTGGAGAGCTGTCCACTGTTGCTTAGCTTATTGCTAAACATGATGGCTCTTTTATTTCTCCTTAAAAGATTTATCAAAACCTTCACGTGCCAGATAAACACATAAAAGTTTACGTTTTTCAGATTTATGACTATTTCCCCAGGTTTTACTCTCCCCTCCGTGGCGTGCTTTTCCTCCCTGCCCTTGGAGCTGAACGGCTCCGTGCAGCAGGACTGCGGAATCGGTTCCCTATCAGAACAATTTAATCAAAACATTGGCTGACGCTGCATCTCCTGCTGATTGCAGTCATGCATACTTGTTAGGCATTAATAGACACTTCAGTGTTTCCCTGTTGAACCGCAGGTCTGCTTCAGTACTCTGGGTTAAGGGAAGGTAAAGGACAAACAGGCGGGGGCGAGAGGAGGAGGGAGTGAGAGATGGAAGGCATGACCAGCATATTAAGCAGGCCTGGGGGGCTTTTAGTCCAGATTTTTCTGCATGGATGTTTGTTCGTGGCTGCGCTGTGACTGCACAGCGCAGCCACTTGGCGTTTGGGGAGAATTTAAAGCAACTTTATTCACTTTCCAACAAGCACGCGAGGTCAGATCCTGAACGCGAGCCCCGTTTGGCTCCAGGATCAGATTCGACTCGACAAACGATATTAGTCACACTGACGACAATGCAAGTGTTACATCTGCACTCCGTAGTAAAGCGCACATGTTCAGGTCCTGTCTTGTCTCAGAAGCACAACATTTTATACACGACCAAGGCATGCACCCCCTGCCTCTACCCCTCAACCCCGCCTGTAGCAGCCTTTCCAAAGCATTGTTTTTCCTTTGGTAAAAATGAGTTAAGAATCCAGAGGCATTCCTACTTTAAAGCTCTAAATTTAAAAGCAGCAAGGTGTAGGTGAGGACTTTGTGAAGATACGCTTTCAACTTTTGCTGATGGAACGTGTTGCTCGAGCAGGCTGCAGGTGCGTTTGAATGATCCCACTCGAGTCTCGAAGAACAGCTCTCTGAGCCAATTAAAACACCTCAGCCCTGGTTATTCTGGCAGACTGGCACCTCATTAAAAAATATGTTTGTTTTTTTTGGGAGTGTCAGGTTGGGAGCCAGCCAAGACAAATAAATACTCGGGATTAAACCTCAGCCGGTTGTTAAAAGTCGGACGGGCGATGTAAGTGCAGATGGGGGGCGGGGGGAGTGGAGACAAAAAAAAACAACAGCTGCGTGAAAGCCTCCATTAATTTTGAAAACAAACAGCTCCGGTAATAAGGGGTCCCAGTGGGAGGGCGTTTGAAATCGTTTTGCCTCCTGCCACTTTGTAAATACAGTAACTGTGGAGTGGATTGTGCTCAAAAGCGATAAGGAGAGTTTCTGATTGGTTCTGACTTGTTGTAGATTCAAGTGGTCTTGTGAAATATTTAAACTCCTCACAAGAGGAGCTGTTTTTTTAACTAGTTCATTGCCTCACATCAAAATTTACTGTGATGCCACCACCTCTGACATGATGTTCTATCTTCTCTTTGGGCGCCAAGCAAAATACTCTCCTCTCCAAAGAAATAGTGCTTTTAAAAAATAAAAGACAAATTATTTCTAGGGAACCTGAATTTGCGGTATTTGAGTTTTGTTTTTTTCCCCAGAACTGCAGATATACAATGTTTTTTCTATCCTTGATAGCAATGATAAGAATTTTGTTACTGTGGCTTAGACTTCATATCAGCTATATAAACCTTTAATGGTAGGATTTGGCAGAAAATAAACATTGAAGAAAAAGAAACCAAACTTAACCGATTTTGATTCTTCAAACAAACAAACAAAAAAAAAAAGAATCAGCTTTTGTCAAAAATTTATGTTGATAATATAAATAAAGCTTGAGATGTGTAGTTTTTAAAAAAAATATTCACAGCTAGGATGCCTTGATTGTTGGACATCTTCAGGGAAATTGTTTTCATGTTATGAGTGTAAGCTTCAGATCTGTAATTTCCATTCAAACATAATTAGACAAAGATTACAGGGGAAGGTGGGAAGGAATACCTCTGTGTCTTGTGTCACTAAAAAGATACATAATACAAGTAGAGGTTATGTTAGGAATAGTGTAAGGCTTTATATCAACAGCAAATGGAAAGGCAACAAAATCTGCAACGACTTTTGTTAAAAGTGCTTGCTTCTGCACTACTTCAGATTATGAAAAAAAGCGTGGCAAAAACATTTTTTCCCCCAATAAAGCTGTGGCAGCTAATTCATTTCACCTTATGTCAACAATACTTTTTTAATCCTAAAATTTGTTTAGTAAGTCATTTATGCACAGATGGTTACTGAAATTGGGAGGAAAGATCTCTTGCAAAGGTTTGTGGTGCGGTGGGTCTGAAGAAATTATCAGCTGAAGAGAACTTCCTAAAGGAAAACTGATTGATTGATTGATTGATTGATTGATTGATTTATTTATTTATTTATTTATTTATTTATTTATTTATTTATTTATTTATGTCTGTCTGTCTGTCTGTCTGTCTGTCTGTCTGTCTGTCTGTCTGTCTGTCTGTCTGTCTGTCTGTCTGTCTGTCTGTCTGTCTGTCTGTCTGTCTGTCTGTCTGTCTGTCTGTCTGTCTGTCTGTCTGTCTGTCTGTCTCATAATGGAACACCAGTGGTTGCAGCAGATTCTCCAAATGATCAGGTTGGTTATCTTATTGGTAGACAACCAACCCAGATCAGATAATCCTTAAAGAACAATACTACTAGTGTATTTTTCAAATAACAACTTTGTATTTGGGGAAAATTACAATTGATCACCTAAGACAAATAAAATAAACCTTTTTTTATGCCTTAAGGAAAAAATAATAATTAAAAAAATTACGCCTGACACAGAGGATCATAATTTATGCATGAAAGGGTTAATCCAGGTTTTCCCATTGGGTTGAAAAAGCCTTACACTCCCCACCACATCTCATAAAGAAAATATACTCTACTAAAGCTCGTTACTGCAAGAACAACGCTCGCATTAAAGCATGGTTTAATGCTAACACGTTCACCAATCCTGAAACGGCAGAAAGAAAGGTCAGGGGTGAGCTGTTTGGAATTTGTTCACACACTTAAAAGATGATCAAACAAAACATAAAAGAGGGGAAAAACACAAAAATAATGTAACAACTGAGAGGGTTTCTTTTGAAGGAAGGATCACTGTTGCTGGTGAGATGATTCCAGTCAGTGTCTGATGAACAGATGAGACTGAGAAACGTTTAGGTTGTTGTGTTATAATTAGCTGCCGCTAAAAAAAAACTGAAAACCACTTTTGGCTATTTGACTTGGAAACGTTTAGATTTAAAATTTCAAAGAAATTGGTTAAATTTCCCCTAATTGATGGAAGTCTTCAAGGTGGCTACTGGGCTTGATTTAAGATTAAGAACTGAAAGATTTGCTTGCCTCAATCAAGCACATTTCTGCTCAGGTTATACCAGAAATAAGTCCACCTGAAATAAAAAAAAAAAAAAAAAAGAGCTCTGCGACGGCACAGAAATTGATAATTTGTTCGGGTTTATTTGGATGGTTGCATATGAGCTCTAATCTGACCTGTATCAATTGCTTCTGCTTCATCCCAGCCTCTCTCTCTGTCTGTCCAAATGTCCCTCCTCCCCTCCGATGAAGCAGTTGTAATGTCATTATATGTCAATGGACCAGAAACCCTTGCCAGTCTGTAATCCTTAGTGACCTGCACGAGATCATAGACAGTCAAGTGTAAATAGAGAGATGAAGGGGAGAGGTGAAGAGAGGGAGAGGAGAGAGAAGACGGGTGTCCACATTGACATATAATCTGCAGCATGACGTGACACAGTGACAGCAACAGGTAGGAGTTAAAGAGACAAGGGCGCTAAAGGCCAACACAGAATTGTCTGCTCACACTTTAGTTTATGGATCCACATCAAAGCTTCATCCAGGCACTTGATAGAGGTCGCATGGTGCAAATCTATTCTGCCTGTGGCTGGAGATGAAACTCAGCCGATGTCCTGACACCACAACACACAGCATACACTGCAGGTTCATGCTACGGGGTCTGAAAGCTGGTTTAGTTTTAGGTCCCGATGACCCATCAAGATCACAACCCCTCGTGTGTATAATTGCTACGGTACATTCTGTCCAAATACGATTCAGAATGTTGACGACGATTTTGTTTTAAAATGCCAAAAACTTAACTTTATTCTACTTTTGACATAAAGCAAGTGTTTGGGGTTGAGCAGGTGTTCTTTTGGGGAATAACATGTGAGCAAGATTCAATGGCGGGTCCAACGTTTGTTGTTTCCTGATATTCTGGCAGTTCTGTGATTAATAGCATATGCGGATCTATGAAGAAGATTGTTCTGGCATCGTTATGGGTCTTTGACTCTGCCCTGAACTGTGAAGGTTGGGTATAACTGTGTGTACCCTTAGCGTGTTCACTAGATCCCAACTCTGGTCCTCAAGTTCCCCTGCATGTTCTGATTTAGCTTCTGCAGTAGAGAAGGTTGAGCCATCATTTGAATCAGGTGTGCTGGAAGCGAGACACGTCTACGGGTGTATTCACATCATTCCTGTTTAGTCGAAATCTAGTCTCTTTGCCAATAAAGTCCGGCTCTTTTGGGGACGTGTGAATGTGCAATCAAACCTTTATGTGGACCAAGAAAAAGCAAACTCTCTTCCACCTAAAAATCTTCATACTGAAGTGAACTCTGGCACGATTCAAATTCATAAACTGCTTCAAAAGCAGGAAGTGAACTATACCACAGGTCCTTTTGGGTACATAAATCTAGCAGTAGAGGGAGAAATGGCTTGTGGTCTTTTGCCAAAGATAAAACCACTAAAATCTGATGCTGCTCCATTGTTGTTTGCATTTTGAGAAGAAGGAAAATGCAAACATGTCTACTTCTGAGGTTTCCGTGTTGCTTCCTTTGGTAGTTTTTGGTGCAGCGACACCACAGGCATGGGGGAGAGGAACAGGTTTTTCAATTGGTTTGTATTGTTTGACACAATAGGATAACCCAAAAATATTGAGAGAGAGAGAGAGAGAGAAAGAGAACTGCTGCAGGTGAAAATATAAAACAAACGTTGACATTTTGGTCCCTAATTGAACCAAGTCTACTGGACTCACCCTAAAATATGCGCAGCATGGGTATTTGATGGCGAGGGGTGAGAGTCACAGCTCTAGATGTTGAGATGTTGGCGAGAGAGAAAATGTTTTATCTGACTCTTACTCAAAATGTAAAGAGTCTTCAAAACACACACTGAAGGAATATCCATGAATGGTTTTAGGTGCGTTGAGTGACATCCTCACACTTATCCTGGAGGCATTTCTGGAGCGGAAAACATGAACATTAGTGTGTTAAACATAAAAATAATTTTAAAAAATTACTGGGAAGAGCACTTGGTTAAATTGCTGTCATTTTAAAGCCTCCAGCCCCTTGACTTTAATTTGTGCCTGAACCGTGGTGAAACATCGGGAAATAGAAGGCAGATTTTCCTACATTCTGATGACTGAAATGCTGCTAGCTTTAAACATGAACCAACTGCTCACGAGTTAGTTCAAAAAAAATGTTTGTTGATGTTCCTCACAGCTACAATGGTCCTCTAGAGAAAGCAACATTTGTTTTGCTTGACAAGAGGTCAGAGGGTGCAAATTTACAGGGGAATATTTATTCAGTAAGATGTGGTTTGTGTGTGTGGGTGTCTTGATATACATTTTTGCTAAGATGGAGAGTTTTTTTTTTTAATTGATTTAATTTATTATTTTTTAAACTTGTGAGAAAGCTTTCTCAGGTTTATGCGGCTCAACACTGGGTGATTCTGGCAACGGAGGTTGTCAGCACCAGCTTCCTCCGGCACATTAAGCGTTTTGGGCACTGAACCCAACCCTGTCTCTGATCTGAGGATTACTTCACGCCAGTTTCAGTGAGAGGACAGTAGGGTTTTCGTCTTGATACTAAAAACAGTATGAATATCCATTTACAAATAAATATGTAATTTAAAAGTTACTTCCAACTATTGAGAAATTATAGACAAGACAAGACTGTGACATGTTTTGGAAGTGTTAACATTTACTGGCATCATTTCCAACTATGAGAATTATTATTATGTTTTTTTCCATCATGTTAAATGCTATTTTCATTTTATGTTAACCACCAATGGTGACAAATTCTTTATTTTCACTGTATGCTTTTGGCATTAGCCAATATGTGATTATCTCACCATGTCAGTTTATAATAAAAATCGAAGCACAACTCTTTTCTTTAGGTGACATCAGTGACATTAATAAACCCCTTAATCCTCACCTCTGGAAAATACAATAGAAAAACAGCACACAGGCATTCGGCTGCATGTTAAGGGGTTTTAAGGGACTTGATGGCATGCGTTGCTAACTTTTCATCTTGTTGGAGCTCTGAAACGCATTTCAAACTGTTAATTACTGGATTTTATTTGAAGATCTCATTAGCTGTGGAAATACTGTACAAGAGTGTTTTTTTTTTTTGTTTTTGTTTTTTGTGCTTGTCACCTAAAAACTGGTCCACTGGCAAAATCAGCTCTCCATGGCTCAAAGGTGCTGACACATCCGCTGCTGTTGCACAAGTCAAACCCTGCTTCACCCTGGCTTAGTTACCTGAATAAGGGGGTTCTTTGTTGTTGCAAGACCTCTGGGATGACACTGTAGATCCCACTGTATTCGTGCGTGCATTCTACAACCGTAACAATGAACTCGCATCGTTTAAAAATGAAAAAGAACTCAAACTTTTACAGATTTAGCAAAAATTGTCTTTGCCAGATATAAAACCAGCTGAGTCCTGACCCATGAAAGAGACTGTTTTTTTTTTTATTTAATCTGTGAAAGATGCTATGTAAACAAAATTTAGCTTACTTGCTTGGAT
Source organism: Gambusia affinis (assembly GCF_019740435.1). NCBI lineage: Eukaryota > Metazoa > Chordata > Actinopteri > Cyprinodontiformes > Poeciliidae > Gambusia > Gambusia affinis. The sequence goes on along the minus strand of NC_057887.1, from coordinate 6,814,566 downwards.
ACAGCCATCAGACTAATAGAGAAGCTTAGCACCTATTGTTCTCTTAGAACTCCCGTCTTTACATGGATCGCTTATCTGAAACATTTAACTGGCTTTTGTTCTAATCCGTCTGATAAACACGAAATGAGACGTTTTACCCTCGCTGCGGCTCGGCTAAATTCCAGGTCATCGTTATCGGTTTACTGTCGAGATAATTCATTTACGGAAGCTAATTGCATGTTTAATTAGCCTCTGTTTAATTCTCGTTACATAAAACTGTGGAACTTAATCACATTCTGTAAGTGGATTCAAGAACATGTCTAAATGATACCAACCCCATTTCTTTTGTGTGACACACAAGCTCCTTTTATTTTCTAATTAAATCTGATTGAATGCGTGGCTCCTTCATTGAGGGTTACTGCATCCGAGCTCTGACGAGACGCAGCGAGTGAACAGACAGACGATCTCTTAACTGTTAAAGAAACTGATGCACGACGGTAGTGAAAGCGAAATCGGATGTTGCAATGAGGCCTGCATTCAGTTGAACAGCTCGGCTTTCTGCGCTAAACTGTCATGATGCTGCATGGGTTTCTGTTGGATGTGCATCTATTTCTTCTATGGCCTGGTGCACTGCACTTATTCAGCACTTTCAAACCAGAAAGGCATTGTAGCTATGACACGATTGTTGCAGATGGTTGACTGCACGTGTAATCGTAGAAATGTTCGTTTTTGGGGAAGAACGTATTGGCAATGTTATGTCAATACATGAGTGCACAGTAATAGCAAGCTCCTTCAGGGAACCTTAGATTAGTTTTCAGAACGCTATTAAGAGTGAGTCTTGCAGGGCCTTGTACTAAACTTATTGGATTCTGTTCGGGTGTACTTTTTAAGGGGTGTTAGTGTTCTGATTGATTTATGCAGTCTAGCTTTAAGGGTAAGAACCTGCGTTGTCTCTGCTCCTGAGGTTGTTAAATCAGAGGAGTGCGACAGCATATATTAGCAAAAAGTCTCAGGCCAGGCAGATGTTTTGATCAGTAGCTTTTTGGAGCTGGAGTCCATATTGTATATTATATATGTTATTTGTGTCTGACCTAGAAGTCCTTCAATCATAAAAAAGGCTCCAGATATGTGTAAAACCTTTCTAGTCTTTGAAATCAGTGGGAAAGGGCTTCTAGTACATATTAAACTCTATTTCCCCAAAATAGTGCAAATTTTCTGGTAGAATAGTATCATGGTGGCAAATAGTGCCAGCAGTGAATTTAAAATGGCCACACTACTGCTGTGACAATTCTACAACTTCCTCAAGACAGTCATTGTAAGGCACTGTGCCTGCTCTGTGCATTGTGTCCAGCTCACTCTACCCAAAAAAATATCAGCAGTATCTGAAAAAAAAAAGATCATACTGTTCATGTTAAGGTGCCTATACCAAGATCAAACATTTCTTACATAAAAACATGGAATAAGTCGAGCCAACTGGGCCAATCAGCAAACAGAAGGAGATGTTGTGAATGAGTTATTCTGCGCTGTTTTAGAACTGTAGTCTGCCTGTAGTTGAGTAACGGCAGCGGTGGAGGTGAACAAAGCCGTTCAGTGTGTGTTGGCCACGCTTCCAAATATTGAGTTAACACCAACAGCCATCTTGTTTAGGTTGGCATTTCTCTCTCCGTGGGTTGAGGATGGTTGTTAACGGCGCAGGTCATTTCCGGAAAGCTTCATAGCCTTGAACTGTCAAGTTAAATACGGCAAATGTTAGCGACTGGGTAAAATTTCAAACTTCAACAGAGTCCACGATGTAGCAAGCAACCATTTCTGAATAGCCAAGGGTCCAAAAGGGACTTTTTTTTTTTTTTTTAGAGGCTAGATTGTATCCATTTTGTTTTAGGTCCAACACCCCAATTCTAATAAAAAAATGTGCCAAAGGAAAAACTTTGAAAGAGCTTCAGATATGTGTAAAACCACAACAAAAAACTACACGACGTAAATAATAAAGAGGAATAAATTTAAATTCTTGTCGTCTGGCAACACACATTTATCAGAATAGACTAATGGATAAATGCTCACAGGCAAGCTGGAGAAGAATGCTTGTTTTCTTGTTTGCTTGCTTTAGTCGTCACAGAAAAGCCCCGACGGTGCCATGTTGAACTCTCCACTAGACTTTTTTAAATTTTTTTCCTTATAGCAGCAAGTCTTTCCAAAACTCAAGGGCCACTCAGGGATTTGTGCTAATTATATCACATTAAAGTTGATCCTCATCAGGCGTCTTTCACAACTTGCAAAAATATAACCATAACAGTGAACCATTTATTATACATCAGGCACTTATTAAGATGGGTTTCAGCAATAAGAACAAATATTTGGACACCACTTGATGGCATAACTGCTAATGGAAACTGCTTTATGACTGTTTTTGTCTCCTGATATCTCGGTAAAATTGAAAATGTCCATAAGCATTAAAAAGGTTTCGGTGTTTGACACCATTATCCCCGGCAGCCTGAGCAATCACTCATTTTCTTGGCTAATTATCGCCTCCTTTCAGAACCCTTGGGTTAGGGAAATTACCAAAGCTTTACTACACAAAATGGGTTTGTAACAATAATTCAATAGCGGCTCTTAAATGGTTAGAAAGGCGTCACCGTGGGGATCGATCATTAAAGCCTGTGGTGCACGCTGTGCTTTAGTGAGAGTGAAGGTTTGCTGGGAAACATGCAGGATGTGTTGGAAGGCAGAACCTGTCGTGTTGAGCTAATGAGGGGAAGCACAGATAAGTTTCTTTATGGGTGAATTAGTAGAAGTAATGGTCGGGCGGAGTATGCTGTGTGCTTCTCGTGGCTAGGAGAATTTGAGCTACAAAAATAGCTGAAGTCCTTTTTTAGGGCAAGGTGAGAGGGGAGTGATGGACGGATAAAAGAAAAAAAAAATGAAGCGGGTTAAATTATAAGAGACCAAATTTGATTTCAATTAGTGGCCTGGGCTAATGAGGCACAGAGCATGTCGACGTAACTCTGTCCTACCTTGCCTCCCTCTGTCCCCCAGCCTTCCTCTGCTAACACTACCACCCTAAATCTCTCCTCTACAGCTGGGTGTACTGGAGCTCCACTAAGTCGGGGCTCGCGTCTGCGGCTGGATCCTTAAAGTAGAGTGTGGCAGTGTCTTCCCCCCGCTGGCCCGTCCGCCGGGCCCTATGCTCGGTCACCTCTTTGGGCTGCTCCTGCCGGCAGCGGTTGCTGTTCCACCATGCTTCCAAGCCGGCCACCAGGCAGGCCAGCAAGAGGCCGGCGGCCAGGATGCAGAAGATGCCAGCGAAGCTGTGTAGCTTGAGGGAGCGGCCGTCGGGATGGGCGCTGGCGTGGCTGCTGAGGTCGCAGCGGCCGGTGCGAGGCCACCACTTCTGCTTCATGATGTCCAGGTCGCCTTTCTCCTGCAGCTCCAAGATCCTGAGGGAGGCAACAGGAATGCCACAGAGACGTTTTAGTCCACTTCCCATTGCTTTATGTGGCTACTGGTTTACAGTACATAAAAAGGGAATAAGTAATGTTAGTGTCAATAAATGCATTTCTGATCATGCTATTGACATGAAATTCACACCGGAGGTCGGTAGCAACCTGAATAATCTGCACAAATAAATCCATCTGTTAATTAAGTTAGAAAGTGAAATGTAACAGAAAAATAAGTAAGCCTTCAGTCAAGATGTGCTCATTTGTCCAAGTTCTTTTGAAAATAACCACCTCAAGGCAGGTATTTTATCATTTGTAAACAAAGAAAAAAAATTCTTACCCATTAAAAACGATCTATTGTGACTCAAAAGCAAGTGCTTCTTTTAGATTAAATGAAGCAGCAGGCATTGTTATCAATAACAAGCCTCCCAAAGAAGTGAGTGCCTGCACACCTCTTTGTTACAGGTTCACTACGAAGAGCAAACGCAGTAGACGGCTACGGAGTTTGATGGAAAGGTTCAGAGTAATGCTTTCAAAAACTATCTATGCTAGAGCTGTGAGTCTACACATCAGATATGCTGTTTCTGAAATAAAGCTGAGGTAATCAGGCCATAAAACTGTAGCCTAATTTGATGTGTTTAATCGGCTCAGCTGGGTGTCAACACGCTGAAGGTCAGCATACGGTGGTTTCCATCCACAGTCTCTCCTCTAAACGCCCCGAGGATAAAACAGTTTAGCAGCACATATTCAGCAGAAGCTACAAAGTCTGCGGAGGTTCTTAGTGGCCAGATTATCGAGCAGACATTCGGCAGTGGAGGTAGCATAGCAGTTATGGGATGTGGTATTAACATGATGGTTGGGAACGCGGAGATAATGGCTTCTACGGCGAACAATAGCCCTGTCCTCATTTTAACACTCAGACACATTATCCCTGCGAGTCCCAGAGCGTTCCGCCGAAAAGATGCCTCCGGCTGTTGGACGCCCGTTGAACCGGGCTGGGCCCAGAGCGGAAAATTCATTAAATAAGGAGCAGCTCAGCATTCTCCGAGTGGCACAAATTGAACACAGAGTTGTTTAATTGAAGAGGGAGGGGAAGAAGGAGCGGAGGCACCTCCACGGGGTCAACGCCGAGCTGAACGCGACCGCAGCAGGGACCAGACAGGCAAGACAAAGAGGAATGAAACGGTGAAAAAGTTTTCTTAGATCACCACAGCAAGCTCTCTGTTCAGACTGGATCTGGATTAAAAGTAATTTAAATACTGTTTGCTATGCAAAGAGGGGGTGGGGTTATGGTTAGATTTTTCTTTCAATCTCTGGCAGAGAGTTTACTTTACACCCAGTAACTTCTGAAAGAGAACTGGGATTCATCTTTCCACATATCTATCTCAAAATTAGCGTAGTTTATCAAGATGTTTAAACTTACACAATGAAAAACGTGAAAGATGTGAGTTATGAACATGCTATTATTAGTCAGTGTAGCAGGTTTGCTCCATATTATATTGAGCACATCTGAACATAAAGTCGCACCCACTAACTTTGGGGGAAAAAAAGAAATTACATATGTAGGTCGCACTGGTCTACAAGACACGTTTTTGTGGTTTATTCAGTTATACAGTTAGAATTATTCCAATGTCGCTGTCAAACATTGAGTCAGACTCTGTTCCTCCTTTCAACAGCTGGAGACATACAAAAAATATCTGCTTTTACAGAAATCCGGACTCTAGATGATTTGACCATGTTTGTTAAAAAGTTAATCAGACTGGCAAGGAAATCTGCAACAGCTAGCCATTATCTATATAAAATAAAACTAAATGTATGCGAACGTCTGTTAGCATAAATATGAGCCAAACGCCAAAACACCATCCCAATGTTCGGGGATGGATGTCTGAAGGAGCAGCATTTTAAAAGCAAACCACATGTCACACTATCAAATCCCAACCGGTGAGACAGTAGCACAGTCTACATCACAGATACACACTGACCTCACTCAGACTGTTACACTCTACCTGAATTAAAATACTATAACAAGCCTGTTTGCTGTATTATTATTATTATTATTTTTTTATCTGAACAAGAGCAGCATTTAACACTAAACAAAAGAGAAACTTCTGTGGCGTCCTGTATTTGCAGAATTACTTTTGTTTTTCTCAGACAGCAGGGAGCTTTCCAAACTTCTTGGATGCAGTTGATCTTAGCTTTGTACCTGCTCTGCAGGAGCTGAGCTGATTGTAATTGCTAAAACTCCTCGGCTAGATTGCGTTAGCGTGTTAGGAACCAAACGTAATTTAACACTGAACTTTTGCTTTTGCTAATCTAAAGAAAACACAGAGCTGAAAGTAACACTCTTCACAGAGCTTATGTGTGGTGCAATTTTATGGTGTCATGTTTACTCGCATACCCACCGACTCCCTGTGGGGACCAACGTCGCCTCAGCAGTCGCATCAACGGTGTGAATGCAAACACAGAGAACGCCCTTCTACTGTTGTCTTTTTGCTCCTCTAACCCTCAGAGAACTGCTAGAAAGCGTCAGACGCCGACACCGTCCTCAAACTAATCTGCCACCTCTCTGTGCGGCAGTGTTTCTGCATTTCAGAGGTTTTATCTCTATCCAGCCAGTGCTGCTGACTCATCGGTCCCCCTCAGGTCCACGGCTCGTCACATACAGAGCTGACGATCTCAAAGAGAAATGAGATTGTTGCGCGTGACCTCGGAGGATGAAAGAGGAGGACACGGAGCCGGGAGGAGGAGAGCGAAAGTGGGCGGAGGTGTAAGCGACACTCGATGCGAAGACGTACCCTCCGTACAAACTTTCTATATTCACATCAGAAGCTCTCAAGGCAGCAGACACTTTGAGCCCCGCGAGTTTTTTTCATCGCACAGAGGAAAATCCAAGAGCAGGTGCGTGGGAAAATTCCTCCCAAAATTACCTGCCATTGAAAACTGGTTGGCAGCTGAATTCATCAAGAAGGAGACGAATAAATGCTTTTCTTCCTGCATGGTAGCTGCATGCGTGTGTGACGAGCAGCGCGTAACGCACTGCATGTAGGACACCACGTGACCACAGGGAGCACCATGAAATCTGACTTGTGAAAAATCATTCCAATTAATCGTAGCAACATATTTAACTGAACAGGTGTGAAGATTGTTATTAGTTATGGGCTAAGCAAAACAAAAGCAACAAATCTGCTCCAGAAAATCCAATCGAATGCCCACTTGCGATTCTGTTTCAGTGGGCAGACACCTGTGTTTCTGAAGGCAGCCTTGAAAAGAGTCAGGGTGGAAAATATAGATAAAGAAACAAAACAGCGGAATGATGCGTACACTTTGCTCACGTCACTCGCCTCACACACACTCTCTGTCTCTCTCTCTCTCTCTCTCCCCTCTCCTGTCACTCACTTATCCAACTCAGCACATTTTTTGGCGTTCACAATAGTTGAGGTAGTTGCAGAGTGAGAGCGCTCGGTAGTGATTGGAAGTTCACAAAGCCCTTGTTCTCTTGGCACCAAAACGTACGGCTTCTGAGCAGGGACTTTCAAAAGCTACTGCCAAGTGAGGCGTTAAAGGAAAACTTTAAGATGTTCGGATGATTTAGGATCTGTTCTGAGTAACACTTTTCTCAATTTCATGTTTTCTTTGTTTTTGAACAACAAAGCTTCCTTCACGTTCATGTGAAGAAACACAATTGGTACATATTCTTCTACTGCTGGTACTCTTGTTTAAAAATCCGGCCAGCTGATCTCTGTTGTCCCAGGTCAGTTCTTTATATGTTATTTAGCCAATGTGTTTATTGTCATTCTCCGTTCTTTGAACCTTTTGTCCAAGTTGTACTATTCTCTTCCGTCTTCAGCGCCCAGAAGACATTCAGTCTATTTAAATACTTGAATGCAACATTCAAATTTCCTCTCAGTATGAATTTTATGACTTTTCTCAATTTTCTTTGGCTTTAGCGAAGGTTGTATTACAAAACCTTTCATAGATGAGATCTTATTGACTAGGACCCAGATAGGAGTGATGAATAAAGCTCATTTCCTCAAACTGCATGCTGCATTTATGACCCTGGCTGTCGGGATTTTCCCATCGTGTTATAAGTTTTTTTAATCTTAAGTTTCTCAATATCTGAGACTAAGACAGAAAGCAAAAAGAGGTTCTATGTGGAGATACATAATCTCCCTGCATGCAGATGACACAGCTTTCTTACTCTCTAGTTTCAACCTTATAGTAAGTTTTAAATGAAGTTATATTCTCCAATAAGTCCCTTTTGAATTACTAATATAAACCGGTTTGTATTATATAATTTCGACTTTTGTATGCTAAAGTCACACGCAAAACATGTTAAAAACATACTGTAGCACTGTACCAAAAATACATCCTGCACCTAATAAAAGTGGTCGTCTTATGTTCACTTCCTCAAAGTGAAGGAGCAGGTGGATTATTGCTTTCATGTCTTCAAATTCAAGAAGGAAAAAAAAAATCAAATCAATAGCAGATGGATGAGAAAGTGTTCAGATTTAAGTGATCTCGTTGCTAATGACGTAATAATGCGGGTACTATAACCAATCTGCATAATTTCTTATGATCTCTCTGGGATCAATTTGTGTTTGATTGGGGTGGGGGGAGAGAGAAACTTTTCTCTGCAGTCGCTCGGCTTCATCTGAGGACGATGATCCAACTTCCTTAAATTTACCGGCTCTGCTCAGACATCTGCCTCGCAGAGACGAGGTGAGTAATTAGCACATGTACTTCTGCTTACATTCACATACCGTGAGTAATCCTGTTTCCTTCGCAACAACGCAGCTTAATGCGAGCTCCTTTCATGTGAGCCTAATTGACTTCAGCCTCGAAGGCGTTATTGATTGAACAGCGAGAGCCCGACCGGCAGGAGGTGTTTCTTATCTCCCGATCTTTTAACTCGCAGGTTTAAGAGTCAGTCGGTGTGACACCACTTCATCTTCCAGCAAGAATGTTCCTCGTTAAAAACTCTGTTGTAATTTGCCAAGACAGGCGGCTCAGTGAGACCCTTTACTCATCATCACAGGCTTTTTAAGACGATAATGAACTCTTAACGTGGATTAGAGGGAAGAGAAAGCCTTCAACCTCCATCATCATCTTTGTTTTCCTGGCCCTGTAAAGCAGCTAAAACCCTGAGGCACGTCAGCTGAAGTTTCACATTCAGCTATCGACAGATAACTGTAATAGATCTCAGCTCAAACCACTGAGTGACGGCGACCCCTACAATTTAGCCGTCAGCTCGGTGCTGGTCTGTACATCTATCCTTTTACAAATATTAACAACACTCTATTTTAAATACGCTGTATTTGTCTGAAACACATGTTGATATACTTATTAGGATTACATTAACATGTAATATGAGTACATTTTTTAAAAAACATGCTTCTAATACTCTTTTTAAAAAGTGTATTTTGGCACAATTTCTAAAAGTATGTTTTAAAATATAATTTAAATCCCAATTAAATATATACCTAAAATTATACTTAAGATAATAACGTTAAAAATACACTTTGTATGTATTTGTAAAAAGGTATATTTTGAACAAATTTTAAAAATATATTACAAATGTATACAAACAATACTTTTCTGAAGTTGTACTTTTAAATAGGTTCTGTGTATATTTTAGTTAGCTTTTATAGCTAATGCCAAAATCAACTGATGTTATATTTAGTACCTAAATATAACAAACAATATACTGAGAAAACATCTCAATACAGTGAGAGTATTATACAGTACTATATCTCATTAAATAGTTATGAGATGTAATGACATACTCCAATATAGTATCTCATTTGAGAGATAAGTAATGAGATATAATGTTTTAGGGCAAGCAAGGACTAGCAAGTCTGCAGCGTTCCATAGTTGCTGTTTTTCTTGCTATTTGCATCTATTTTCCCATTTTGTTTATATATTCTGTGATAAAAAGCTTTTTTTCTTTGCAGCATTTTGCTGCTGCACTTAAGTATTTTGGAATTTTCATCATTCGTGTGTTTGCAGCGCATTTTGCTGTTTTGCTATGCAGTTGCACCTGTCGGCCGCCATCTCAGGAGGACCAAAAGAAGCATTCCGTCCTTTTCAATGATCTCCTCGTCATTATCTTGTGTTCACTCACTTCTGAGAGAAGAGGTCTCTGTATGGGCTGCCGTGCTGCATGGCGATGCCGTAGCCTTTGCTGCTCATGCTGTTTCCTGAAACCGTGATGGTGCAGTCGTCATCCGTCAGCGCCGCATACTCCAGCACCGCCATGTCCCACAGGAAAGCGTAAGGACTCTTCTTTGCCTGGAGCATGAAGGAAAAAAACACCATGTACAGAAATTGAAATTTGGTCAAATTTGGTCCAGATTTCTGCTGCAGTTCCAGACCCGACTGACACCAGGTCGTAAGCAGGATAAACCTTGCGATAACAGAAGCCTCTCTTTCAGCTAAATGTATTCTACATGAATACATTCTTTTCTAACAATTTCTAAAAATGACTGGCCTTTTTCTCCAGAAGTTTATGGCCAAGAATGGCAGCAAACAAAAAACTTTGTTATAACACAGAGTCACACTGAACACAGAGATGCAATGAAAACTGTATAATTGCACTTCTGCAACTGTAATGTAATGGAATCGATCTGTCTGTCTGTCCTATGTATTTGTTTCATAATCCAAACTAATTGAAAACCGAGTTAAATCTTGTTCCAGTTTCTTTTTGAACACTTTGCACCTCAACAATCCCTATGAAAAATAAAAAAATCAAACTAATCTCATCTAATTGCATTGATTCACTGACAAAAACTACATCTAAAGACTAGTGATGTTTTCTCTCCTTTATATCCCGAATGCTGTTTTCAATAGCAATATTGAAGCACCACAATGTGGGTTCTTTATTATCGATACCGGTTTTGACAGAAATTCGTTGTAGCTGATCTCCACCTCAAGCTGTTCATCACTTTTGTTTGTTTTTAAAACTTTAAAAGTTTTTTTTTTATTACGACTTGCTTCAGAAGAGAGCGCAAGTCAGAAGTTTTTATGATTTGAATTTATGAGGAACAAAACTTGTTTCGTTTTCCAACGCAGAAAAACTTAAAAGTTTGATAACCATTCTTTTTCCCCTCCCCCTTTTCTAAATCCTATGAACAAGTGGGATGTTTGCAGGAGTCAAAGTCAGGGTTTTTAACCACAACAACATTGCATCATTTCCAATCGTGGCGGTGAAAGGATCATGCTGTGAGGTACGGCGGCCGTGAGGTGCAAAGCACTACAAAATTAACGAGGCACAATTACAAATTACAAAAACACTACAACATTAACAATGCACAATTACAAATTGCTAGTTGTGATGTTGTCTTTTGTGATTAGTTCCTCATCTATTTCTTGTTTAATGACAGCTGACAGTTTAATGGAGCATTACAACCACTAACTGGTGAGGAGTGTGAACCGAATGTTGGCAAAAAAAATCCTGGTTTTCTATCCTATCATACCAATTACATTGTCTTGAAAATATATCATTGCCTGATTGCTTTTATTTCTTGAGTCTGTCTGAAATAGATCAATATGATCATGTTTTGACTATGGTTCGTTAAAACATGAAACAAAATGAGACTAGGAATAAAAATACATACCTAGGATTCTAGCCTGGCCATTGCATTCCTATGCTCATGTTAGCAGCTCTCCTAAGGTGCTTTGTGAATAACTTATCTTACTGAGGTAAATGTCTAACAAAAATTGTGTAATTCGAAAACCTTTTATTTTTTACAAATATTCGTAAAATGACATCCAAGTTCAGGTATATTGTAGCATATGTTTGAACCTGTACAAATAATTTCGTCAAGTTTAGAGAAAATCCAAAATTTTTAACTTGTGGACCTGGTTCTGGTTTTCAAAACCCGCCGAAGATGCATGATGCATCACCAACATAGGAAGCTTATAAAAAATTAAAAAAAATCTGAAATAAATGACCATGACAGATGAACGTAAAACGACTGCAAGGCGTTGTAGGCATTCTTATTTATGGCGTTTCTGTGTACTGCTCTGGCTTGCTCCCTGTTGAAGACAGATAAACCCAGTGTTAGGTAATCTTCTTCCTGCAGAAATGAGCCAGAAGCTGATGTTTAACGGATTAAGTTCCGTTACAGTGTCAGGAACACGCCGACGTGCGATACTGCTGCCGAGAACAGAAGGCTTTGTCTGTGTTGTGCTGCAGAGGCGGTCTGTCGGAGGTGATGGGTAAGGATGAGGTGACAATAACACTCAGCGGCAGCAGCAGTGAGGTTTAAGTGGATGAGGACGTGGGTGTTTTCCCTGCATCAGCAGCGCTGCTGCTGCAGGACTTTCTGCCTCCACTGTTTTGACCTGTGTGAATGAAAGCACATTGTTCTGTCCGGCGTGTTCTCTCCAGAGTTACACAAAGACGTGTTTTTAGATCATTTCATGCTGTTGCCGTCCTCCAATGTGCAGCATGTAGCTGCTGCTGTCGGCTTCACGTCTCATCGCTGCTCACAGTTTCCAGCCTGAGTGAGATGCTCCTCTTTAGCAGCGTTTGAAGTAACGCGCAGCAGAAAGGCGATTTTCAAGAAGAAAGGAAGAGAAAACCCGAACAAGACAAGCTTGGAGGAAGCTCGGCTTCACAAATAACATCTTAGGCGGTCCCACAACTGGAGAACTACAGCGACTACACTAGAGTGAGATCATCTGTCAAACAGCTGAAACTTGTTCCAAACTGGGTCATCAACTGGCCAATTAGGGATGCAAGCAATTAATCGATTTATGATTGATTCTCAGTTAATGGTTTAGTAAATTAAAATAGATTCCCATCGATTAACTAATAATGTCCACTTCCTGTCTTTTGGTGTTGCGGTTTGGTGGCCATCCAGTGGAGAGCGCTGTTGGTCATCCTTAATCCACAGCCAGTTGATAGAGGAATGAAGATGGCGGGGCCATACCAGAACAGGAAGGAGAACTAGTCCAAACTGAATCCAGTGTTGGATGGAAAGTGAGCTTCATGCTTTTCTGTTTTGAAACTAAACACTCTACAAGCTTTTTAAATTCCACCTTAATAGCACTAATTCATCCTAATTTGCCAATGTGCTACCAAGGTCAGGATGTGATGGCAGAGAAACAAGGAAGTGCAACAGAGAAACATTAAACATCTAAACTTGATTAAAATGCTGTGCTTGGACCTCCAGTTAGCTGCACAGAGACAGATGTCTTCAAACTCCAAAGGAAGGAAGAACAGTTGGAAAGGTGACAGGGACTAATTCTTCAATGTGACAAACTAATAACGTCAAAAACACCAGAGAGCGTTATTGCTGCTAAAGTTGGTTCTGAAAGCTGGTGAACCACTGCTGAACTAAATTTATTCACATGACTTTTTGTCCACTGGCCCATTCTATGAGGCCAATTGTTCATATTTCATTTCATGGTCGATCTCGACAAATTCAAAAATTGATTTTAGCTTCGTTTTGAAGGCAAACGCCAGACTCTCTCTTTAAAAAGGCAATTTAAGGATTTTGTTTTTAAACTGTTAAGCTGCCTCAGCTCGTGTGAAGTGCATCCTAATCAACTGAACAACCAGTTGCAGGACTGGAGGTTCCAACACTGAAAAACTGTCTGTGTATGGAATGGTTTGAGCGTGGAAAAACGTCAGTGGTTCCAGGGGGAGGTTTATCATGCAAACGGCTGAGTAATGGATGCGCTCAAAACCGATTTGTCTCCGAAACCAATTTGTCATCGGCTTTTTGGGAGATCTACGAGCATTATACCGCGCAGCAGCGGCGGGGCAGTGGTCTTGCTTTCACACGCACACACACACATGGGATACTGCCTAACTAATTGGTACATTGTTCAACCGCAATTAAGTAATAGATAAACAGATGAATGTGTGCGTTTGCCTGTTGTGAATGAAATGAGGAGAGCGTGCGTGTTTTAAATGACTACTGACGATCATTTGGGTTCACACAAACAATTTACAACAGGAGCTTTTTTTTTTGTCCCCCACAGACTCTGAAGGCTGCTTCTCCTAAATACCCTGTTTGTGTCTGACAGATTAATTCAGGTTCAATCTAATGCAACAATTTAGCTTTGATCCAGCAGAGATTAAAATGCATGCAACAAAAGTCTCCTTCAGATAAAGCTGCACCAACATCTAATAGCGTTGTTGTTGACTTTCATCACCTCGGTTTTAACGTACCTCTGCTAAATTTACTAAATTTACTAAGGTGCACCTCACTTGGTCTGTTTGAGACACCCCAGCACAAGCAACGGAAAATTACATGGTTTTCAATTTTTACAAGTTAAACTTTCAAAAATCTGCCATTTGCATTAAACACCATTTAATGTGATACCCCCAAAGAAAACCCAACTGGAAGCGTTTAAGTACAGTCCAGCTGCACACAATCCAACTTAAAGGGGCAGCTCCTCTATCCCTTTAGGTTTTGTTTTTTGTTTTTGTTTGTTGTTGTTTTTTTTAAGAAATTCAATGATTTTACACTCATAAAGTTTGCCACAGACTGAGACACAAACCTTGCGGATGCCTTCTGACGGGCTGGACACGGAGAAGTCCATGCCGTCGTTCTTGCTGATGGTTCTCCACAGCTCTGCGTACGTGCTGTCCTGCTCCAGAGGGTTCGTGCCTTTATTCCTGAAGTAGTCGTAGACGGCGGAGTCTCTCACTGTGCCGTACTCCACGTCGATCTGCCTCGCCAAGTCCTGGAATGACCTGTAGGGGGCGTTAAAACACAAGTGTCATTGTTAATGGGCAGCGTGTCTCTCAGTTGATGTATTAATTTTGCTGCTGGCTTTTTGTCCCCCAAGTTGTTAATAAGGTACCACTGGTAATGCAATAATAATAATAATAATAATAATAATAATAATAATAATAATAATAATAATAATAATAATAATAATAAAATTAAATACAATTAATTAATCTTTTACCACAGTATTGCAATCTAATGCTGGAAATATTAGAAAAATCTAACTTTTAATTTGAATACATTTATCTAGTAGTGAAGAAAAATTCCATGTCAGAAAATTACCAAATATTTTCCCCCTGTTCATTATTTCTTTACATGTTTTTTTTTTCTTTCTTTTAATCATGGCATAATTTTGCAACCAATAACACTTCTTGTAAAATAAATACTTATTTTGTAATTTAGAAATTACTTGGTATAGTGAGTCAGGGTGTGTGGGAACTCTGAATTAGTACGTTTCAGTTTCCCAGGGATGTAAATATGATGCATCGCGAATAAAAGAAAAGGGAACCTGGACATTCAGGACAACAACTGCACAAAGATGGCCGAGGACCCAAATCTGTCTTCCGTCACACATAGAGAAGATGTGGGTAAAGGTCTCCAAAGCTCAGTGACAAAGAACTGCCACTTGTGGCGTCTTGGGCTCACCAAGTCTCCATGACAACAAGTAGACACCATCTACAGTAGAACTCAGAATTCAGTACACATGTCTGGAAGCAAACTAAGGCTTTCATAATGCAAAAAAATAAATAAATGAAACACCTTAAATGTAACACATATATATTTAATATAATTCAAGTGAAAAATTAATCTATTTGCAGGAGAGCTGCTGCAATTCTCTCAGCTTGTCTCCTGTGGCCGATAACACAGGAATTCCATTATTAGCCTACTTAATACTAATGAGTTAAATGTTTTGACAAATTTGTGCTTAAAATATTGTTACACAAGTAGAATCTGGTTTGTTACCTAGTCATCTTTTGGTAACACTTGGTCTTTGTGTATAATTATACATTAAAAATGAATGCAGAGTGAATAATTTACACAACACAGTGTATTTTACAACAAAAAGGTCTAGTTTTAATAATAATAATAATAAAAACCTAGTCAAAGGATGTTTACCATAATAATTTCACTCTGCCTGTCATTGTTAGTACCGCTAGCCTATAAAAGCAGCAAGGATGTAAATAACAATAATTTATTGCGTTTTTTTTATTTATTGTGCTTTTAATTAATAGAATCACAAAACAAACCCCAAAAGCTGATTAAAAAGTAAAAAGACAGACATGGAATATTCAGGACCACATAAACTCAAATTCAACTGAATCCATCACCAAAAAAAAAACGGCCAAAAAATGCCACATTGATTAAACCAGATATTTGCATACTTTATGAAACTTTTTAATTAATTTCTTAATGTGTTGAAATGAGCTTGAAAGCAACAGAAAAAAAAAGAAGAGAATTTACAGCTTAAAAATACAGACAGGAACAAAGACCTTAATTTTCAGAAACGCATCCTGTGGTCTGATCAACCTAAATTGGCAATTTCTCCATTTGGAAGGAAATGAGAGAAATGTTCATGCATGAGAAGACCTTCTTTACATGTGAGTATTTTGATGCAGGAGGGACAGGATGGCAGCATTTTTAAGACTCCAGCCAGGAAGTTTACTTTGGAACAAACGGGTCTTCCAAATAGATAGTGACCCCCAAGCATCCTGCCACATTAGCTACAAAGTGGCTTAAAGAACAACAAAGTCAAGAAAGTTGGCCTTTCTTTGGAGAGGCCAAAAGAAATCCCTGATCTCGGTCCGACAGAAAACCTGTGGGCAGATTTGAGACGATGTGCGAGAGCGAGGAGAGTAACCAACCTGACCAAACAGCTCAGTCAGACGAAATATCCGGCAAACGTTTAAGATACACCTTTGGACGAACACCCAAAATGTTTAACACAATTCAAACTTTTAACCTCAAAGCAGGAAAAGAGAGAAATCTTAATCTTCCGGCATTCATCAAATGATGATAGTAATCCAATCTGACCTGGAACAGGAAATGTTGAGTCAGTGAGGTTTTATTTTTGGTGGGAACAAAAAAATAAATAAAATGGTGCAATGGCCTTTATGTGCTTCCTTAATTCCAGTCCTGTCTTGGTCCCCAACCTGTTTTCTACATGACTAATGATGCACCTAATTTTGCTTGAGCAAGAACTATTTTTGAGGAACAGTTGAGATCTTGTTTTATGTTCCATTACCTGACCAAGAGGAGGACGGCATTCGGCTCTGACCGATCATAAATACTCCTGTCTGGGAGATAAAGTATCCTCCAGGCATTTTTCATCCGGGCGAAAGGCACAACGGTTGTCAGTCAAAGAGGAGACGTCTCCCTTCTGCCGGAGTCTGCAGACGATGAGTCTGCACCGTGCACACTTCTCCGTCTTGAGTGCTCACTGTTTCGCTCTGCAGGGCCGCGACGCGAAACTCAGACGCCTCGTCCTTAACACGGCGACGGGGATTCGCTGATGAAAATGTCAGCTTGAATTTGATACTCGGAGGAGAGGAGGCAGAAAAGGGATCGGGCTGTGCGTCACGGAACAGGTAGCAGATGGAAAATGAGAGATAACATTCGCTGCACACGCGGCGGATAAATGATGATGCACCTGAGCTGAGAAGGTTCTGTCAGAAATCTGCTCAAGCATTCAAGCTTGGGAAAGATGTTTTTTTTTTTCTTTTTTCTTCCTCTGGAGAAACATTTGAGTTTTAAATCAGTCTCTCCCTCAGGTCTCAGAGGATCACAAAGTCCTTTACAGCTTCAGCAATTTGAAAAAAGAAAAGAAATGAGATTCGTCCTTCACTTTTAGAATCAGTCAGAGGAGACAAAAGTCTGCTCTGTGTCGTGACTTCCCTCCGAAGCTCAATCTGGAGTTCATTATCATTTTAACACTAATGTGCTTGCACTTCATTGTCAGCGGATTTAATTTTTAACAGTCCAATAAGCTGCAGATTTCTTCCAGGATTGTTCTGTATTCTTCCCATCAACTGACCAGATTTCCCTTTGTGTTTTTTCCTGTTGCCCTACGCCCAAAAAGGCAACATTTGTTGAGTGTATGATTAACAGCTGTCCTATCAACAGGTTGTCCAACCTGCAGCTCCTCCAGAGTTACCATGAGACTCTTGGCTGCTTCCCATTGATATCGGCAGGAAGGACAGTGGCAACATTCCCTCTGTTGCTGGTCAATTTATTGTGGTGCTGACACTTCAAGTCTGGTTTAGATTATTTTACACTGCCGTTAAATATCTGCTAATCATCTGCTAACGTCAGAATTAGTAGTGCTAATGGTGATGGAAGATGAAGCAGTTCTGCAGATTACAGCAGGAAATATCCTGGTTAATACAAAAAAAAAATAAAATAAAATGATTTTGGTTTCTACTTTTTGCCTACTAGGGCCAAATTGGTTCTCTGATGTTTAGCTGCTACCTTGCAGAATCAAAGCATCACCAAAGGGACACATTTAATTAAAAAAAAAAAGAGAGAGAAAAAAACCCGCCAGGAAATATGTATGGGTGGAATCAGAAAAGCTTTGATCGGGTGACCATACGCAGGGCGCCAAAATCGCCAGGTTATTTGTGGAAAGGCGGTTTCAGTCCAAATAAATAATTTACACTGGAAGCAACCATCCAGTGATAAACAGCTGATTTATATCTGAGAAAGTGTATCTGTGGCTTTAAGTCAGATGAAGCTGAGACAGTTTGCACATGTGCAGAAGAGGAGACGCTGGATATGCCCTACAAAGGATGCTGCACAGAGTGAGGAGGAACAGAGGAAAGGTAAACAGATGAGCCAGATGATCCACTGTGGCGCCCCCTAGAGGGAGAAGCTCAAGGAAGATGACAAATAAGATGCATCTTTTAGAAATTTTATGTATCTCTACACTGGACCAAAAAAACAAATTAATGCAGCAGTTCCTATGCTTATGTTGGGGAATTAATACATAAGAGAAAAACTCGACATCTTCTAATGTGTCTCTGAAACAGATGTTAAGGATTTTAACTTCTTTTACAATCATGTTTGATTATCTGTTCTTGAGTCTTATTGAGAAAGCATACATATAAAAAGTGGAGTAATCTAAATACAATTGAAATAAACAGAAAAGCATGTTTAAAAGGGATTTTTATGTTTCTAAAAAGAAGATATGCACTTTAGTAATTAAATCCTCAAATTAAAAGGGAAGTAAAAACCTTGACTGTGTCTATAATTTAAAGTCTCGCACTTGTTTCTGATGCAGCAGTTGCTCCTACACTTCCCGATTTCAAGTTAAAATGCACCCCAGAGGGCGTCTTGACTTCGCGACTGCCTGCACAACAGAGGACTGGCTGCTGTGAAAACCTTCCAGACTTGGAAAGACTTCAGACTTCCCGGATCAATGATTCTCTTGCAGCACCTGCAGCAGCAGACCAGACTTCAGATCAGCTAATCACTACTCTGAGCCAAGCTGGGTAGTTCGCTCATGAATATCGAGCAGCGTTTAGTTGCTTCTGACCCTGTGGTGCAGAGCCGTGAGGCGTGTTTGTTTCTCGTTCTGGACTGTAAATACGGCTGCAGAGCCGATGACGCTGGAATCAGAAGATAAGCAGGCTGTGATGTTCGACCGCTGGGGGCTTTATCAGGGCGGAGAAGGCGACGGGAAGAAAATAAAATGCCACATTTGATGTGGCGCCAGGCCGCCGTCCAGACACTTGAGGACACTTGACATGGTTTGTGAGGCTGGAGTTTCTGAGGCAAAACATGGTCCAGGTTTATTATCAGAGCAGGAAAAAAAGATTCTTGATGTTTTGTAAAACATCTCAAATCTGCAGTCCTTTTTTTTCTTCTTTTTTTTTGAAGATTTACATGAAGACATGGAGAGTGTTATTGTCCAATAATAATAAAAGAAAAATGCAGTTACTTTTTATACATTTTACAATTATTGAAGAAAAAAAAATCTATGACATTCATTGTCGACTTAATGAAATAAAACTACTTTGGTCCAGATAATTACCATAAAACTTAATTTAAAAAAAGTTTTGATGAAGTTAACTATTGCCACTGTTGAAATTATACAGTTATACAAATGTATTTTATTGTAAGTACAGCATTTCTTTGAGAAATGATGTTTCTTTTTACACAAATTACTTAAAAATCTGCTTTCTACTCTACATAGCATAAAACCTTAGTTAGCATATTGCATTGTAGGATTTACAGATCATGTTAGAATAATCCACTTTTATGAAACAAACTAATGTTAAGTACAAAATCACATTTTTAGGTAAATACATTCGAGTTTGTTTTTCCAGTGGGAACAAACCTCAGTTCAGTGGAAGATCTCTGGTCACTCTGTCATGTGTCGGACAAACATTTAGAGCTCTACTAACTGGAAACTTTTAAAATTAGAAGCTCTGTTGTGATTACTGAAGCATGTTTGCTCTCTGTTCTAATCACAGCCTTCATCTTTTCCTGCTTTACTTCACAAAACAGCGGCCCCGACCCTGCGCTGCGGTCAGGGACAGAATGCTTTCGCCACAACACAAATCCAAATTAGTTTGGCTTCCGGAACATTCAATTACCATCCAACTGAGCACATTGAGTCAACGAGGTCCACCCGGTGCACTGGGATGATGAAGGTCGTCAACTCCACTAGTTTGTGCATTCAGCTAGTTTTCATTAAGAGAGCCGCAGTAAACCCGAAGTTACATCTTGTGAATGACGTTTTAGGTGGCGAATGGAAAAGATTTCATAACGAGGCGGATATTTTGGCGCCGCTTTATAATTTCACGTGCTCTGGTAACAGTGCGCGTTGTTTTCTTTTTGAATTACAGTGAAGAGAGAGAAACTACGAGAGACGAACAATGCTATTGTTTTTTTTAACAGTTCCATTTCAGCTACAGAATAACCTCTCAGTGCATTTCATGCTTCAAGATGTCTCCTTCTGAAGAGAGTAACACAGAGTCTCGTCGGCAGAAGTGCGAAACGTCCAACTTTGGCAGCCGATAAATATGAGTGCATCTGCTCCCTTTTAAAAAAAAAAAAACGTATCCAACATTAAGGCTAAAATAAATAGTCAATGCTGCAAATATTTACTCTCCACAACATTGATTTGTTTGCTATTTGCTAAGCCTTTAAAACTTCAAAAGTATTATCATTGCTCTTTCAAATATATATATATAAAAAATCCAAACACCTGCCTCTGTCTTGTTTGAATTAAACTGAGCTTTTTATGTTCCTTTGGTTATAGGAAAAATAAAATCTATGAAACCAGAGACTGTTCCAGCTCTGCTTTGCAAAAAAAACAACAAAAAAAAAACAAGTGTTCGTTCAAGACAAAGTGAGTTTAAGATAAAAAAAAAAAAACTAAACTTTTGTAGTTTCTAACATTACAAAAAATCTCAGCAGCCCTCCTGCTCCTCTCCCTCCTCCTCAATTTTCCACCTCCCTGAATCTCTAAGTTTCTGAGATTCAACGCAGCGGGTTTCACTTGTGTGAACTGTTTTTAAAAGAACAGGCTCACATGTTTTTCACAACTTCTGTCTCCTCCTCTGATATCCAGCTTTATAATGAAGACCACCAGAAGTTTTCACGCTATGAAACTACGTCTTCAGAAGACCAAATCAATACGGAAAAAAAAAAAAATTAAACTAACAGAGATTTTGAATTTTGATTCCTTTGTTTGCAGTTTCTTCATTTATTTCTTAAATCTCTCAAGCAAATCACAGACCTCTCAAGTTTCTTTTGTTGGTATATTTTGCATACATAATGTAATTTATAAAACATGACCATAGAAGAAAAATAAGTTGTGCAATCTTAAAAAAGACAGCAGGATGCGGCTTTTATCCAGAGAGGATAATCTAGTGGTAGATTGATCCACATTTCAATCATCCACATAAACATTCAGAAAACAGCCATCAGTAATAAAACAAGTCTCGTTTTTTGAACCTCAACCAAAGAAAAACATCAGAAAGAACTGTAAAAAATCCTGCTCTTAGTCTGCAAAAAACATTATTTTCTCTTTCAGCACAAATTCTGGCGAAAGCCTTTCTGAAAAGTTGTTGGAATAGCTACTAAATTTACCACACAAGCCATGTGACACACGTTAGTAAACAGCTGATGAGCCACTTCCCTCAGACAGGGAAACTTCAGATGTTAGATGACCAAGTCCTACCACCCACCTGCAAAGTTGGCCAGATCAGAGAGGATATGGAGCAGCTTCCTGTATCCCAAAGGGTTATAATAATAAGACATTCAGGACCAATTTATACACACAGTTAAATGTCCCTTAGAGAAGTCCCATTCAACCACACACTTCTACGACAAACTTCTGCCATCATTCTTGGTGGATATTTGACCAATTTTCTACATATAAGAGGTAGAGTTAGCTTAAAGTAGTTGGTTTCCTGCCAAGCGCCTGGCTTTTAAAACCGGGTCACAAACTTTCAACAGGGTTGAAGTCTGATTTCGGGTGGGCCCATTTTGAAGCTTGACCTCATTTGGGTTTATCCTGTCCAAAAGCAGTTTGGATGTCTGTTCGGCGTTTAACTTGTTCAAAACCCCAAAATGTGTTCACGCTCCAACCATCTTGCTGTGGATTTGTGGCACAAATTCGGAGGCAGTGAGTTTTCATTACAATGAACGCCTGCTATTCACAGGGGTCACAGACGTAAAGTTAAAATCTGTGAGCACTTGATGTCCCCCTGTTGTTTCCTGGGTTGGTCTGGTTTGTCCTCTGAAATATTCTGCGTTTACTAGATACAGGTATGCGTTTCGACCTAAGTGGTGAAAAAATGTGGATAACCTGTTCTTACAGATCTGACCGAAAACATGGTAATGGGACCTAAAGTTGTTTACAAGAGTTTTTACCAATTGGTACAAATCTACTAGAAATATTTTTCAGGTTTGGACCATGTAATTATTTCAAAAAATTGGTCGATCTAATAAGTGCTTCTCATCTTGGATAAATAAGCTCTCATTTGAACACTCAATAACCAGAAGGTAACATGCTCTGATCTTGGAAGGTCAAAATTCTGTTCAGTAACACATAACAAATTAATGCGAATGCATATGTTCAACTCTACAGTTCCAAACATCTTTGCAGTTGTATGTTGTGTCATGGCCCAAATTAAAAGACCAAATTCACATGATGAGCAGACTGAAACCTCTAATAACCAGCTAATAAGATATGTTTCTGCCAATTTGCTACCCACACAGACCAGCAGGTTCACTTTATTAAAACATTTATTCCACTCAACTCATTTTGATTCATTAAGGAGTAAATGAGCTTTAAGAGCAGGATCTCCTCACATTGTTTTGCACAACAGGAAGTTATTTCTTAAATGTTCTGTTCAAGCAGTATCTTCGTGGCTTTTTTGCTTAGTGTTAAACTGCATGATTAAACAATTAGCAGCTCAGAACTTTTCCTTACAGTCTCCACAACATCTGCAAATTGAAAATCCACAAAAAACTGAATTATTAAAACCTGTAACACATAAGATGTAGCTTTCACCGTTGTACCTAGCCTAAAGTCC
Source organism: Gambusia affinis (assembly GCF_019740435.1). Taxonomy (NCBI): domain Eukaryota; kingdom Metazoa; phylum Chordata; class Actinopteri; order Cyprinodontiformes; family Poeciliidae; genus Gambusia; species Gambusia affinis. The sequence continues at coordinate 6,791,865 of NC_057887.1, read as the reverse complement.
CAACCCAGAAAAAAAAAACCCAAAAAACAACCGCACCAACTGAATTCAAATCTCATTCACAATGAAATTAATCTAATTATGTCAGACAAAATATTATAGTAATAATTTCCAAATCGTTCTTCAACAAGACACTTTCATAAAATAATTTCGAGCTCCCTCTCAAGGATCTGCTTTGTCTCCAGATAAGCCAATCAGATCACCCCAATCTTCCCAAAAAATAAAAAAATAAAATCATAATTTTTAATCTTCTTTTATGAGAATCTTCACATCAGCTCAATAACTTTACTGTTTTCTGACACTTAATAAGGCTGCTATTTACCCTCAAATTTACAGTTTTGATGGGGCAGAAATGTCAGGCTCTGCTAATGATGTTCCAAATGTCATTATGAGCTGGAGACGGAGGCACAGAGCCCGACATGCTGTTGTTCTGCGAATGATGAGTTTCCTTGAGAGGCTTACAAGACACAGACATATTTTTAAAACATTTGTCTGCTATACGAATGTGCGACTTTTTGCTCTGTCTGTAAAGTTTATAACCAATAAAAACATAACTCCCCCCATAAAATATTTTTTTCTTTAATGCATGCATTACATAACACATTACTTAAACACACTGTCAGCTGGAGCTGAAATGTTTCCTGAAGTCATTACATGTGGACTGCGAAGCTACAAAATCAAAATAATCTCACTGTAGCTCAGAATATTCACAGTCTACGTAATGACATGTAATAAGATTAGTTCATTTGTAGAATTGTTTATGCTTCACTTCCACTTCTTCAACCTCTAACTGAACCAAGCGACTGCATTTTCTCTTGTCAAGTTAACTCAATTTTCTTTCTGGTAGGTATATCATTTCTTCATTAGTTATACGTTCTTAGATTGCTTGTTGTGTAGCCTAATTAAAATAAGTCTGAATTGGGGTGCTGTGGTGGTGCAGGGATTAAGTACAGCCCTTAGTACTCAACGCGGTTGTCACAGGTTCGATTCCCGGCCTGGTGATCTCTGCTGCATGTCTTTCTTCTCTCTGATTACCAACTTTCCTGTCAAAGCACTTTCAAATAAAAGCTACTAAAGCCACGGGGAAAGGGAAGGGAAGAGGGAAAGAAGGGGGAAAGGGAAGAAGAAGGAAAGAAAAGGAGAAAAGGGAGAGGGAAAAGGGGGGAAAAAAAACTGTGTGTAAAAAAGAAAAGAAAAATCGGAGAAGTCATGTAAACTTTGCAAAATGTATGTAATATCAACATATGTATGATCTCCTGATGAACAAATAAAATACACAGAAAAAAAAGCTACTAAAGCCAAAAAATAAACCTTAAAAAATTAATTAAAAAAATAAATGTTAGCAAGCAAATATATCAGAGAGGAAGACAATTAAAAACAACATGAGTGAAAGTAAGAGGATTCTGAAGGAATTGCAGTGAGCAGCTTAAGCTAGACAGCTGTGACCTCTGACCCCTCAGACAGTGGATCAACACACTCCATTCACGGTGGCCGACCAATGTTCAATACCAGAGATCTGCTCTTGTGAATATTTAAGACTTTAAAACTATTAAGACAAAATCTGCAGACTGAAGATGAAAAACTCCTCCAGAGATTCAGATGTATTTTCTTTCTTTTTTTTTTTTTTTGCATTTACATCTAAATAATTCATATGTTTACAGGAGTTGCAGACAGAAGCCAGCAGCACGAGATGCGGTTCACCTCAGGGTGAGCCGCTCAGAAAACACAAAACAGAAAAGTGCACGTTGTTGTCCGTGCGCGCATGTTACCGTATGGCGTGGTCCATGCGTGACACGGTGAGGTACGCCGCCAAGTTGGCCGTGTACGACGAACACACGATGAGCGTGAAGAGCCACCAGCTGCCCATGACGATCCGCAGGGCCACCGAGCCGACCATGCCGTCACCCCCTGCGAAGAGATGTGCGGCACACGGGGGTCACCGGTCAAAATCTGAACACGGGTACTTGTGAGAGGTTTCGGGGCGAAGACACACTGAGCATCAAGTGGAAGGTGACACAGGTGTTCGGGGGAAAGGAGGCGGAGGTACCAGGCCGGCCACCTCTCAGTGACCGCAAAGTCGAACAGAGAGAGGTGCTTTATCACTGCAAGCCCAGAGCCAGAGTCTAATCACAGCCGTCGGTTCAAAAGGTTTCCCAGGCAACCTGCCAGACCATAATAGATGCATCTGGGAGCCTCTGCTGTGAGATGGTGTGCGTGTGTATGTGTGTGTCTTCCAGCTTAAGGATGCGTCTCCAAATGTGTGGTTTGTTTCTGTCGGCCTGTTGCTGGGCTGATATTTCTGTCTCTGTGGGGACACTTCAGCTTAGATATGTGAAGCTGGGACTTGGGGGAGAAAAGCGGGAGAACAACAAAAGAATTCAAGATCTATTTTGAGAATGTGACAAGAACGCTGAATTTTAAAAGACAGACACCTTCTTTAAATAGTTTGTAAAGTTATTTTGTTGTTTCCATACGAAGCAACAATTCATACGCAATAAAACTCAAATGTGGAAGAGAAATTCAAAGGGAAATCTCGGAGAGCGAAAAGTGCAAAACACAATTCGAACTTCAGAAGTTTTTAGGACAGTATTACACCTTATTTGAAACGGAAGTAAATTAGAGCACAAACGTGCTGGTGAGAGAGGAAGAGTTGATGCCAATCAGATTCATGTCCTTTAGTCATGTGACAAATTACCACCATTCTGGTTAGCATCCATTGGAGTAATATCGACTTCTTACAGCTAAAGCTTCCAGACATCCACAAGTCTTGTTAAGTGGGTCTGATTCTAAGAAGGCCTGATTAAAAATAGGACATCTTTAGGATTATGATTGCAGCTGTAAGGAAAGTCATCACAAAGAACTGAAACAGAGAGAATGGATGTAAAACAATGAATAGAAACACCGGAAGAGATTCATAACAGAGTCACTGATATTTATTCCAGATTTCTGAAGCAAATCTGAGACGCACTGATGCTTTTAATACCTTTATAAAGAATATCAGTGGTAAAGTTAGCTACATTTCCCTGTGCAAAAACTGTGTTCATGTGTCTCTTCGTAAAAATATGTTGTAAATGGCTTATGGATATCTGCCATTGCTGTTCCACTATTTCTTTCTTTTTTTATTGTTTATTCGAATGTGGACAAGTGTCAAGTATAAACAAGTACCGAAAACTAGTCTTCGCTAGCTCACAACACGTAGCCATATGGGCCTTTAAGAACATAAAACAACTTGAAGACACCAAAACATCGTAGCAAGTTAGTTTGAAACTTGAAAACAAGTACTTCTGTCCTTTGACTAACAGTGGGAACTTCATGCTCACCTTGCTGAACAAATGCTCCATAAACAATCCAGATGGCGCTGTGCAGCGTGCCCGAGCCCACTCCGTTGGACAGATGGCCCGGCGGTGCATTCTGGGAGGAGGAGAAGGAGCGCAGAGCTTGCAACCTGTTGAGCAGGAAGATGAGCACTCCCACCACTGGGATGGCGGCTGCAATGCAGGCCCACACGGCCAGGTCGAACGGCGCAAACAGGGAGAAGATGTTGATCTTCTCTTCGGATTTCCGCAGAAGGATGCCCACGCTGTAGTCAAGGTAGCGCTTGCTGAAGTCGACCACGTTCTCCCTCTCTGGTGTGATGGTAATGGCTGACACGGCGAGGTCGGCTCTCTGCAGGAAGAGAGAAGGCAATGGGACAAAGATGGACGTCAAACAGCTACGTCTGCTTTCAAAGTAAGGCGACTCAACAATGGGAACATTGTTAGGTGAATTTAATCTGCGCACTTCCATATTGTGTGTGTTTATTTCAGTTAAGTTTTACCTTGCTGATGAGATCTCCAATCATCCCATTCCATGAGCCATTGGGAAGCTGAGAGCCGTATTTGCTGTCAGCGACCTGAGTAAAATAATGAAAAACTTATTTAGTTTTTTTTTTTTTTTTTCTTTCAGTAAAACCTTTAGCACAATGTGACCAGGTGACTTTTGACTCCATCCAATCACTGAAGAGATGCTTAGAACAGATAAATGTGTGGATGTGCCAAAACTTTCTCCAGCTGAACAGAAACAAAACTGAAGTTATTATTTTTGGACATAAAGAGGAACGATCTAGAGTCATAGATCTAGAGTCATAGATCTATAGTCATCGATCTAGAGTTATAGATCTATAGTCATCGATCTATAGTTATAGATCTAGAGTCAGTGTACAGCTTCAGTTATTACAACTAAAAAACAGCGATCAGGCCCTGGGAGTGATGGACTCTGACCTGAACCTTCAGAGCCACATGAAGACAGTTGGAGGTGAAAAAGACAGTTAGGTGAGAGGATTCTCGAAAAGGTTTTGGAAAGTTTGGCTTTCCAGGACAGCAAAACAAAATTAAGCCAGGATGCAGAGAGATTTATTTCAGCCTTTTTCTCATTCTGCTGCTGCTGGCGTTCTCACTAAAACCAGGAAGATAGAGCACATAACACCAGTTTTAAAGTCCCTCCACTGGCTCCCTGTGGCTCAAAGAATAGACTTTAAAATACTGTTAGTTCATAAATCACTGAATGGTTTAGCACCACAATACATTAAAGATCTGCTGCTGTTGTATCAACCTTCCAGAACCTCTGAGGTTCTGGTTATGGTTCTGCTCTGCATCCCCAGAACCAGAACCAAATGAGGAGAAGCAGCATTAAGCATCTATGCACCACAAATCTGGAACAAACTTTCAGAAAACTGCAAAACAACTGAAACACTGACTTCCTTTAAATCTCAACTAAAAACCCACCTGTTTAGGATTGTATTTGAAATGTAATCAATTACAAATTTACTGATTGAACTTGACTTAATCTTTTGATTGTTGATTCTATGTTGCATAACTTTGTGTTTGATTTGATGTAAAGCACTTTGAAATATCTTACTGCTGAAATGTGCTATATAAATAAAAGTTTGATTGATAGCCAAATAATTTAGAAAAAGCTGAGCAGAAAGGAGGAAAGAGACTAACCAACCAACTAAAGACAGACTTTTCCAGACTGCTCTGGAACCCCGTGATACATATAAACATGTACTTATATTTATAAAATGGTTTACCATATTTGTGTACAAACACTTTTGAAAATCAGTGCTTTTGAACCCGGCTTTATGTTCACCTTTTGTCACTTTGCGTATTACATACACAAAAACAAACTAATGCAGGGAGCTGTTGTTTACCACTTTGTCCAGCTGTCTTTTTCCTGACCTGGTCGGCATGAAAGCGCCGAGCTTGAAAACTCGGAGGAAATTGTAACACCAATTTAGTCTTAATGCAAAATGCGGTCTTCAAGGAAGAAAACACACAGTTTGCTTTCATATTTCCCTGGAGGTCCTTTCACTCTGATTTCTCTTAAATTATGTTTGCATAAAGGAAAGAAAATATCCCCCTCCTTACTTTTAACTAAAACCTGAGAAGATTTTTGAATTTTTCTATCCCATCTCAACTTGCTTGAACTTGTCGTTCTCTTTTTATTTCCTGAAATTACTTTGCAATACAAAATATTAATGGCTGGCTTTGGGGAAAAAGCCATTTTTTTCCTCCCTTCCCTCCCTTTACCAATTCAGTTAAATAATCTCACTAATGCAAGATCTACATTTGCACATTTTAAATGTGTGAAAAAGCTAGAAGTAGCTGTAAGTCTGCCTTATAAAACATTAAACCTAAGCAGAAAACAGCTGGGTGTGAAGCTTAGTCTGACCTGATAGATCTCATATTTAAAGCCCAGGATCTTAGCGAGGGCGTCCAGGACATCGATGGAGAATCCTTTATATCTCTTGGGCTGCCCGAGGATGTTCTCTGCCACCATGACGAAAGGATCCTCCTGCAGGAAGCCAGTTGGAGAATGGAGAGGGTGTTAGTGAGGATAAAAGTCGCAGCGTGAGGGAGGCTTCGGCTTCACAGTAAGAGCGGGAGTTAAAGGAACTTCTGTCAGACTGAAGGGAAAATGTGACGGCTACTATAAGGTCGGGGTGTCGAAGGCAGTGTGTGCCAACGTGGCAGTTGTGTTAGTGTTTCTGCTCGGCAGCACCAACACCTGGAGGTACTGCAGCTGCTAACTGAGTGACATGCAGTCATGCTTTCAAAGACCCTGAAGACAAATTTGTTCAAGAAGGTAAGGAGTCTAATTTACAAGAGCATGGCTCCTTAATTTAACTGAATAAATGACAAAAGTTATATATAAATAAAGAGAGAGAGAGAGCAAAGTAAATATTGTTCATAATAATCTACAGCCTCTTGTAAAACAAACACTGTTTTACTTATGAGCTAATATGAGCACAATCGCCTCATATCAACCAATCAGCACGGTGGTGAAACCCTGGTGGTTTAAGACTTGTTCTCCTAATACAGAACCTAATAATATTTCATTTAATTTATTTAATTAAATAATGTAATATCCCACTGAAAAAAAAAGAACAAGATCTTATTATGACGATGACCAAGTCAATACCTCAACGTGTCATGATAACTGCAAGCGCATAAAAGAGATAAACAATAAAATAAAGCCACAGGTCAATAGTTTGGTATGCCAGTATGTTACAGTGAGACAGAAAACCACCGGTGAGGGGTATTGCTGCTAATTGAATCACGGTGGACAAATGTTCTAATATTTGTTTTCTTATTTTCCAAACAAAACAAAGCTAGTATAAGATCAAGTCAACACCAGGCACACACACATCACTTACCAACAGAGTAACCACTTTAACCGTCAGCCCTTGCATCCCGTTCTCTATGCGACTCTCCTTCAGGCTGCCGTTCAGCCCATGAACAGAGTCCCATGTCGCCAGCTGCAGAGAGGACGGAGAGAAAGCAGCTCGTAAACAAAAAGCGTGCAGTTCTCAGGCATCAGTGACACCCTGCTAGGTCTAATCATGTCATTTGTTTAAGTGTCAGAGGTCCTCGGAGTTAAGAGACCGCACCGTGCAACCATCAATTACAGAACACGGCGCACAGGCTGCAATTTGACCATTTATTCACTTATCTCATTGGCTTTCATGTGGCACAGAGCTCCGCTGAGAGTCGGAGACAAAACGCGGAAAATAAGGCCAAAAAACATCAAGAGACATCCGCGCCATGTGCCAACAACCCACTCTGCTGTTCTCCCATCAAACACAGTCATGCACAAAGCAAACCTGACCTAGTTAGGTCTTATATATATCCACTGCCCTGTTCAACCACCTAATCAGGGAAAAGAGCACAGTATTAGGCTTTATTGAGTCCAGTCTGTATGTGGAAAAAAAGTAACAATGTGTCTTCCTGCAAGTATAAATGAAAAAAGAAATCCTTTTCATCTTTGGCAAACTGTGCTGAGTTTTCTCTGAAACTCTCTACTACAAACTAAACCTACAGGGTAAACAACAACAAAAAAACCTGTGCAGTGAAAAAAATCCATATGGGTTAATTAAATAGCAGTCCATCATTATAAATGCAGAAAAAATATTTAAAATTACCACCAATACCCTGACTGTCAAGAGTTCCAATCAGCCATAATGGTGCTGCTAATGCTAATCACAAGTTTTCAGTTTCTTACCCTGACATATGGCAGGTTGAGAGCAAAGTCTTTGCAAAACCAACTTCATGCAAGAGCTGGAGGCTAGCTTATCAAGACCAACAACTAAATAAAAACCTAAAAAACACCAGAGTTGACCTCACTTCATATCTGCCTATAAAACTATAAAAACAGCATACTTCATATCACACAGTCAATAAATCTTGGTGCTAATAGCGTTGCTGTGTTTTTATAGAACTAGCTTAAAAGTAGCATCACAAGTTTAGCTGGAATGTTGTTTGTGGCTACTGGTATAAAGCCAGCTGCTGAATATTAGTCAGTAGAAAATGGGAAACAAAGCTAGTTTATCTAAAAAAAAAAAAAAAAAAAGAATCTACAAACAAATACACCAGCCTGCTGCTGTACATCATAGACACTACCTGAGCTATGCTAACGCTCCTGATGCTAACGCTCCTGATGCTAACGCTCCTGATGCTAACGCTCCTGATGCTAACGCTCCTGATTCAGCACTTTGATGCTGAGCAGCCTGTTTTAACCTGATCCTCTCCATTAAGAGTGGACGAGTTCACACTACACAACAGAACTGTGGATGCCTTTGTTTGCGTCACTACTTATGTGTCATTCGGAGGATGAAATGACCATCTCAGTAACCATGGAAACATTCAAAAATAGCTACTTTATTTCTCTTTTACCCTGTGTGAGGAATCAGAGGGTTTGTTTCTAAATTAAACGTTCCACAGGGAGCTCTCACACAGGTTTATTGATTTGCCGGGACTCACACTGATGCATGTCTCTTCACTGTTTATACCCACTGCAGCCATTTAGGGTTTTGTTGAGAGCTCTGTTGTCTTTTATTTGTTGTTGTTCCCAGAAATAAAACACCTGGTTAAATACAAGGCCTTAATATATATATAAATGGTGCAGTTTTAATAAATCAGTTCAGGCAAAGAAACTCCAAATACCATCAACATCCTTTAGGAGAAAACAAACATGGTTTATGAAATGATTCTAATTCACACAAACTACAGCCTTTCATAACATGTTTCAACCTATTTAATATTCAAAACTGAACACAAAAAAGCTAAATTAAACACAGTGCAGTAACCTAAGGTAGCACAGGAACCTATTAGGCTTAGAGACAAACTACAACTTCAATGCATGGGTTAAGTTTCGGGATGGTGGTTAGATATTTGATTCCCTTACGAAATGAAACCATTGCATTTAGTCAGGGTTTTTCTTTTTGTCTGATATACATTTTTTTGTGATCTGAAACATCAACCATAATAAAGAAGGAAAAAAAAAACAGAGGAAAGAGGTCACATGTGTTTACAGCACTGTATTTAACAACAGGCAAATGCTTTGAACTTACAGGATATACCCTTTTCTCCCATGCTTGTTTTCCACGAAGAGGCGTGGCCTCGTGAAGGTGGATGAAATCAGAGCAGACCTTTCAAGGATGCTGAGATAACAGAGACACAGCAAGAGTGATGGACACAATCAGAGGGAGAACTGGAGGGAAGAAACGAGGAGCGCCTCCTTATTTTACTAAGAGCTATTCTCAGCACTGCTGTCCTCCGCATGATCTCCATCCATCCCTCTTCTTCTTGCGTGCAAGAAAGTGGTGGGTGTTCCTCATTAACACAAATAATTTATCTTCTCCGTTTAAAGTCGCGATTCCATCCAAGTCTTCCCCTCCATCCAATCTAAACTGTAAAACCATTACGGCCGCTGCCGAAGTCAGACGTGGATAAAATACCATCAACCAAAAGTGAAGTTATTATGAGAGACGTCTGTTGTCAGGACGATGGAGATGCAGGCTTTTTAAATTTGTGATCCGCCCGCAGGAGCAGATTAGAAGTGAATTACAATTTAAGGTTCTTTACAGTCTGACTCCTGTTTGAAGCTTTTTGCAATGTCACCTCCATAAAACACTCAAATAATTAAAAAAATGCTCCTAAATGGTGCGATGTAAAATTTTGTGTCTCCTTCTATCTTTATTATTTAGTATTATGCATGTGAAAAAATAGATTTCTTTTTTACACTGGATAATAATTAAAAGTAAGCAGAAAGGCAGGCATCCCAGAAATTAATTAGTGTTTCCAACTGTGTCCTGAAAGTCCTGGAAGGTTTAAAACATCTGGGGGAACAGAGCAAAAACATGACACCGCACCTACAGAAGACAAACACCGACCAGATTTTACAGTTTGCTTCAAAAGTTTGACATTTGTACTGCTCCTAGTCTCTATGGTGGGTTTCATCACCAGCCAAAATTTATTCTGTAAATGAAGCACAGCGGGAGGTACAGACACAAGTTTCTGTCCTTGTTTCTTTATGGTAGCAAAGCAAACTCAGAAACTGTTTTTTTGCCTTTACTAGGTAATTTTACATCATTTAATCTCAGTAGTTGATTCCTACACCTCTTATAAACTTGCTACCACAACCAACCTACATACTCTGTTGGTAATAGAAGTGCCAATATCTTGCAAAGCACACGGATTTTGGAGCGTTTGATTCATTTGTGTTAAGGTTTTTGTGTACAACTGCTTCCTTTCATGCTTTGAAACATAAAGTGAGCCGTCTGAAACTGATTTTCTGCTTTTCTCTCGGTTGCAATTTTTTGTTATTACACAATCTATTTTCAATGTGGACAGACAGAATCTCTAATCCAAGTTCTTCACCAGACTAAGACCAGGAAAATGTCTTTATTATGTCCTGCTATCCTGCTGTCATTCCCACAAAACTTGTCAGGATACTAGAACTTCTGCTCCCTGAAGACAAGACCACAAAACTCCTTTTGTACCCAATTAAACTACCTAGTCAGTAACTTAAGAATCCCAAATCAGTGTCATCTTGGTGACGAAGAGGCTCAAACAACAGCAATGTGACAGTCAGGACCTCGTTGTAGAATGAAACTGCGATTTATGACCCTTATAATAAAGGTGTCTTGTTCTGCGCGGACTCATCAACTGCAAATTTTATGTTGTTCTGGTTTAGGGTTAGGAGGAAAATAAGACATTCCTGTCTGCAACCATCAACAGATCGGGGCTGTGAGTACGCTCCCTGCACTTTATCCCTCAGGACGTCTGGATGTGAACACACTTGATTACACGTCTACTCTCTCTTTCTCTCTGTCTCCTCCTCTCTCTCTCTCGCTGGTCTTCATTGTCCAACACGCCTTGCTTTATTTACAGAGCCAGTCAGGAGGTCAGTTGAGGTTAAGAGCTTAAATGGACTCTTTAAAGCTAAAAGAGGGCATCGCCGAACGGAGCACTCAGACCCAAACCTGTCTACCTTTTGGGCTCCTATATGTCTGAACAAACATGATTGATGTAGCACTTTGCTGCCGAACAGGTCCTGGTATTCTTTTGACAGCTCAACCCAGTATGTGTAAATATGTTCTTAATATATTTTCCAAAACCGCTGAACTAAGCGAAAGTGAATCAAAGAAAATGAACATGGGAGTTAAAATTGAAATCTGGCCTCCTACAGCGACATAATTTGTCACAAGTTCAAGAAAACAGAATGTTGGAAACAAACAAAAGTAATAAAGGTAAACGACAAACATGAACACAGATTCATTTCAAACCTTTTCAATTAAAGCTATGAATTATTTTTAGTGGATGTTGCACAGTTGAAACATTTAGGGATTGAATAGGATTAAAAATTTTACATTAAACTTAATTTGCTGGCTAGCTAGCTAGACAGACAGCAAGTCTGATAAAAAAAAATAAATAAATAACTCCAAGATTTTTTAGAGCACTTCCCTCAGCCAACATGTTTATAGTGATGCTGATTTCCTGTCCTGCAGGACTTCACACCTGCCTACACATCCAAAAGAACCAATACCTCCTTTAATGACCATTGCATCACTATGCTGGACTGGCCAGCAGACTCCCAGAGAGAATCAATAGGGTATAGTCAGGAGGGAGGGGATAACAGACACCAGAGCCAACAATGCAGATGAGCTGAAGGCTGGCATTAAAGCAACCTGGGCGTTTTAACACCTCAGCTGAACCACGGGCTGATCTCCTCCTGGCTGCTGCAACGATGCTATAATCCATGTAAAAACCAACCAACTGGGGAATACATGGAGATACATCACAATAGGCACAAATTTAAACAATAATGTCTGAATTTCACTAGCTGTGAATTAACTCTGAATCTTTACGATTTCAAGTTTTGATTTGAATAGGACATTTTATTGATGTTTTCCAACTTGCTGAGATAAACCGATATGCTTCAGTGTCGACGCACGGAGCTTCGACGGCGTCCTTTTTAAAATATTCACCATAAAGACTTGAAAACATCAAAAGATTTCCGGCCTTTAAAACGAATAACTTAGTTTGCGGAAAATAGACGAGAGAGTTTTCATCCGTTTTTCAGTAAGAAGCTTAAAATTTAACGACGATCAGCTGAAGCCTCCTCATAAAGCAGCAAATTTGAAAGTCCGTCCCGCTTCCTCCCCCGCTCCTTCTCGTCATGTCGCACCGTTCTCCCCTGACGCTCATGCATTATTCCCGATTCCCCTCTTCTCACTGAAATGTCAGGCCTTCCCTCTCTCCTCCTGTCATCCAAACGGACGGCCTGGTTGGATTTTGGTAACTCGCTCTCCCATGGACAGCAGAGGGAAAAGCCAGCAATTGGCACCGTTTCTCACTTCACCCCTCTTGAACCCCCACACCTCGAGTCCTCCCCCGCCTTTTCTTTTTACTTCCACACTTTCACCTCCTCCTCATCCTTCCCTTTGATTGGTGATCTAAAATGACTTTTTAGAGGGTGTGAGTTACAGCTCCGAGCCCTCGTGACTCGGCTGTCGCTGCAGTAAGTTTGTCCCAGAGATCACCTGTCAGTCCGACGGCGTGGGCTGTAATGCGTCTTCTGACAGAGCGAGGCTTGCCGTGTGCAGAAGCCTTTGTGCTTTATGCTGCGCTAAACACTTGGCAATAACTTACAGAGTGACTTGAGCTGATTGAGTTAAAGCGTCTCCGCTTTTGCACCGACTTTTAATTATCTTGCAGTGCAGAACGATGCTCTTAGCGAGAATGTTTTTTAATGGAATCATGATACCACCAGTGCAGAGCTTACACTAGAAGCAGCACGGACAGCAGGTGAGTTTGAGTCTATGTGAATGTACAGTAAATACTTTTGATAAAAAAGAGCAACGAAGAAGACAGTTATTGAAGAAAGACATTAAGTAAACTCTTGATCACCTAAATTAACTCTATATAATTTAGATATATAATTTATAATATATATATATATCGAGAGATCGAGAGAGAGAGAGAAGAGTAGTGGACAAAATATAAGAAATAATAAAACATAATTGCCTATGTGTCAAAGTAAAACAGCTTCTATGTGTTGGTTTAATACCAAACATGACACTAGCTGCATTTCTATTGACCATATATACATTTGTTTAATGGAAAACCAGCAATTTGGAAATAAAAAAAAATAAAAATCATTAAAAAAAAAGTTTTGTGGCAGGATGAGGTGGTTTTTCGGCTGTTTTGAAAATAATCTACTTTGCAAAACTGCAATGTGAAAATTTTTTCTGCATCACACAAGTCATGTGATCAACAACCAGACGTTGCTATTGGCAGAAAAGACAAAGAAGATGACAGGAAATGGCAGGTGGAAGACGGCGCAGCATGTTTCTTTAAAAACTTGTTGCCTGAACAAATGATTTTAATTGTGTTTCTTATATATGCATATAATGGAAACATTACAATTGGGAAATTATGTTTGTTTCTTTAGTTGTCGTATAGTTTTAAGCACACTTGCAATGCAAACGCAGCTACTGTTAAGCGATAGTATTTGCCATGTTGTAACACAGAACTTTCCTCTCTGCTGTCTTTGTTTCATCGAACACAACAACGTCTGATGAAAGGGAGCTATTTGATGTTTCTAACACTCACCGAGCTTCACACTGTGAGAGACACTGACTTCACTGTTGTGTGTGTTTTCATAAGTTATTTTTCCACTTCCTTTTATCTTCACCTTAACATGGACTGGTGAGGGTCAGGGAGTTAGAGCAGCATTAGAATAGCAGGAACACTTGTTTTAATTGGACTTTTACAGGGAGAAATGTCAGAAAATGCTGAACAACCAGGTTCATACCAGCATACTTTAAATTATGATCAACGGCGTGTACTCAAAGGAAGTTGGATGTTTTTCTCCTTTGAGAAATAGGGGGGAAAAAAGAGAAAGAAATAGGAAAATGAGTTCAAATTAACTGAGCGGCCATTTTATTTTATTTTTCCCAAGCATCTGATCAATTTAACCTTAAAGTGGTGCGAGTTATTTTGAGCTAAGCAGAAATGGAAAAACAACCTTCTTAGTGTTCAGAACCAATTCTGACAAATACAGCTGAGGTTTTTGCTTTATTCGCTTTATATTCTCGTTCCCCTGAAATCCTGCGTCTTAACAGACACACAGGGAACTCACTTTATCCCTAATCATGCTTAGGAAGAGTTCCTCTAAATCGGCAGCTTGTTAGCAAAACAGTTCAGAACTTTTGATTCCGCTCAAATGTTCTTGCACAATCATTGCTCTTGATTTCAACTCAACTAAAAGCCATCATCCCGGTTAGTAGGATAGAGTGTCCTGGAAATCCACACGGTTCTTTACAAAACAAGGGTGAAAACATTTGATAATAAATTGCATTTAATTTATATGCTACACATCGTCCACCTCTGTGCTTCAGTGGTCTCTAGGGTACCTCCTCTGGTCTTATCTGGGAGAAGTCCAAAGGGGTTCCAAAGACAGACTTTCAGGTACAATCTTTGCAGGAATAACTGTGGCTGCCTGGAGCCTTCCCCACAGTGAACCATGAAAGATTTCCAGAAGGAATCCTTACTTAAAATGCACAAACTAACATGAAATACTAAGCAGTGGAACAGAAACTCTACTATGTGATCCTTTTAAGTCGATGGAGTCCAATCTCTGTGCAGAAGAAATTCAGTTGCTTGTTTTGCTTTCTTCCCTACAGTTTATCATAAAATAATTTGCAATAAATTACAATGTGCATTCCGATAAGGTTCATTTGCTAGATTAAAAGCGCCCTTTGACAACTGAGAACCTTTAGGCAGGTATTAAGTCATACTTTTCATTGAGACTACTTTTCTGTATTAATTTTTCTGATGCAATATCCGAATTTTAAATATGCTTCCATTAACTAGAAGCAGAAAACTATCCAATTTAAAAGAAACAAAGGCTTTCGACATCCATTTGTGTGTAACTAATCTAAATAATTTGGATTTAGTGATACGGTACCTGACATAAATGGACTTTATAACAATATTTTAATATATTGAGTGGATCTAGGAGAGGGCTGGAATGCACATTTCATGTTTTGCTTCAGTTCTCTTCACCAGGCTGTGGCTCTGTAAGGCCATCCTGAAAAATTTCAAAATCTTGACACCAATGTTCACGGTTACCAAACCACAATTGTTTGGATAATTAACTATTTAATTTCCTAAAATTCTACAGCGCTGAGAACTAAACTCGATTGAGCTACCTGGGTGTAAATTAGCACATTCTTGAAAGTAGAAAAATTCTTTGAAGCATATTAACCAATTGTGTTGTTTAACCAAATGTTAAACCTACAGTTTGGTTTTCATTAAATGGTATGCTCCCTGGAATCATTTCTAGTTTACATTTATAAGAAGAAACCATCCAATTTCACTCAAAATGAAATAGTCAAAGTCTGATTTCTGCTTCCAGAACTTTCTAAATTGATGCTTTTTCTCATTCTGGTTTGGCACCAGAATCAAATCAAATCAAATCAAATCAAATCAAATCAAATCAAATCAAATTTTATTTGTATAGCACATTTCAGCAGCAAGGCATTTCAAAGTGCTTTACATCAAATCAAACACAAAAACACAATGCAACATAGAATCAACAATCAAAACATTAAGTCAAGTTCCATCAATAAATTTGTAATTGATTACGTTTCACATACAATCCTAAACAGGTGGGTTAGTCTAGATTTAAAAGAAGTCAGTGTTTTGGCTGTTTTACAGTTTTCTGAAAGTTTGTTCCAAATTTGTGGTGCATAGATACTAAATGCTGCTTCTCCTCGTTTGGTTCTGGTTCTGGGGATGCAGAGCAGAATCAGAACCAGAACCTGAGAGGTTCTGGAAGGTTGATACAACAACAACAGATCTTTAATGTATTGTGTTGCCAAACCATTCAGTGATTTATAAACTAACAGTATTTTAAAGTCTATTCTTTGAGCCAGTGGAGGGACTTTAAAACTGGTGTTATGTGCTCTATCTTCCTGGTTTTAGTGAGAACGCCAGCAGCAGCAGAATGACAAAAAGGCTGAAATGAATCTCTCTGCATCCTGGCTTAATTTTGTTTTGCTGTCCTGGAAAGCCAAACTTTCCAAAACTTTATTTGAGAATCCTCTCACCTAACACTGTGTTCCTTTGAGGCTCACCAACAGTGGTTAGCAGGCGAAAGCTGAGCGCCAGCTGATGTTTTTCTATCTGGTTTCTCTTGAAAGCCAAACATTACATCTGGTTTTTCTTTTTTTTTTTTCTTCTTTTTTTTGTCTGTTTTCTCACAGCTTTTTCATTTTCTGTCCTGCTATTATCAGCGAACCTAATTTGGTGTCTCTTTATAGGATGTGCGAGAGCTCAGGAGCCATTCATCACTGCCCACGCCTATGAGGAAAAAAAACAAAAAAAAGGACTCCATCTTTGCTGCTTTGAAAGCAAAAAATGAAAAAGGAACAAAATATCTATCTTGTTTAATGTATTATTCATAGAAATTAGCAAGCTTCTAGTTTTCAAAGGCACAAATTGTTGTTAACGACTTCAAATTACCTCAGGGATTTGAAATTAGCACCAACTGAGTCTCATTTTTGTTCTCCAACGTTTCTAATGGATTCATTTCTGAGGAGACGGTAACAATGTGGGACCCATTACATACAAATGGGTGGGTAATTTCTGTCCTTGTCAAAATACCACAAAGCTCCTTCGCTCTTTTGTGAAAAGTACAAGAGAAAGAAAAGTGTCGGCAGCAACAAAGATGAGGCGGAGAGACGAAAGATGTAAACATGCATTGATCATGATATACTCTGCCATTCTGTGCGTTTCATTAAAACACAGCGGCTTATGTACGATGCTTTGCATTTATTATTTAAGGTCAGCGCAAACATTTGTCTACGTCGGCCAAATAAATGCACAGCGGATGACTGCTGATTGTGAGGGAAAGGTGGAATATAAATTAAACACTGGAGAGGCTGTGGAGATGCTGGAGTTGCGTCGTCTATTACAGGATGAACAACAGCACACAAATCCACCGGCGAGTGGACTAATCATCTAATTTCACCATAATTGGAGAGTTCTTCAGTTCTCTCTCTCTTTTTTTTTTTCTTTTTTTTTTTCGGCGACGGGCTCTTGAGAGTTCTCAGATCGGAGTTTGAAACCCACTGGAACTAAATCTGGCCCTATTAAAAGTTGGAGAGGTTATCTGTCTGCCGCAGTCATCCCAGAGGCCGTCCGGCGTCTGATTAAAAACAGTCACTCACAGACACTCCCTCTGAGAAAAGTGGGCGAGAGCATAATATCTTCTGACACGTTGCCATCTGAAGAGGATGGGGTGGGGAAAAGAAAAAAAAAACAAAACGGTTTTCTTAATCTGTCGGTTGGAGGAGGGCGATTTACCGACAGCAAATTGGTGGGACGACGCATCAGAAGTGAACGAGATGAGAAAGACGAGGACGGATGGGATGGCACGTGGGGGAGGTTTGAAAGACATACAAGTTTCACAGGAAAACAGGGAAATAACATTTCAATCTCCATCAGGTCTGATGTGAAGGTGGAAAGTGGAGGTGTGTGTGTTCCATCTGCGGGGAAAATTTGCTTTGAGGAATGGCCGTACGAGGGGTGAGCAGAGCCGAGAGCGGCGTGCAAAGATGGAGATGGAGATTGGGATAAGAAGAACACTGTAGGGGGAAAATGAATGGAGCGTGTGCGCATAATGAGAGCGAGCAGCTGATAACTCACTGCCGGCCAGAAAGAAAACACCTACCTACACGTCGCAAACTCTATAAAACTTTTCCGTTTGAGCTCGACTCTCGCCGTCGTCATCATTCTCTCCCGGCAAACAGATTCACTCTGGAAGCAGCATAAGTAATGATGCCGGATAAGATGCATAGCTCACTCTTGGCTTTGGATCTGAGAAATCGGACAAGTGCGTATAAAATGTCCGACGTACAGGACGGAGACTCGTTTGGCTTTAAGAGTGAAACATTGTATATTGTCTTTTTTTTCTCCAAAAAACAAAAAACAAAAACAGCAGCAAGAGTTTGTAATTTCAGTAGTAATCAGCCTGATTAATGCATAGTGTTTGTTAATGGCATCCGTGTCAATTTACCTGCAATGTTTGCTTATGAGTGACACAAAACAACTCACAAAATGGGTATAACAAGCAATACAATACATAAGGCTGGGCCTTGTTTAGAAAAAAGGTTGGAATTACCTTTTTATGCTTTCTTGGAAACATTGTAGTATCTAACATACTAAATGTTTTAATAACTTGTTTATTTGATCATATAAGTGTCAGAATTATACAATTACGGTTAACTGGAATCCTCACCTGTTGCATCTGTGTTACAAATGCTATGTTGATGTATGATGAGGGCCCCAAGAAGAGTAGCCATTGCTTTGGCAATGGCTATTGGGAGTCCAAATAAATAAACAAATACATGAGTGCTAAAGTTGACTGGGAAGACCTTAAATCTTTGTATCTGTAGACTTCAGACAACCTGTAAATAGACTAATGGAAGCAGTAGTTGCCCCTCTTAAGTTTGTTGCTTTTAGCCTTGGCATGGTGTTAAAGCTCCTGTATGCTCCAGAGCAACAAGGCTACCAAAACATTTATGGAGGTCCTTGTCAAATAACATTTGATTTTAAAGTTGTATCGCTTGTGTAGTGTCACAACTAGTGTTGTCAAACCAAAATAAAAAGCTAAATCCTATCAGCTATTAGGTCCACTCTGGGGGGAAACCAGGAGCCTTTTGTGCGAGAAATCCTTTTGGATGAGTTTGGGTTAATCTGGTTTTAAGTGGCCTACAAATTAAAGGCAGGGTTCAGCTGCGAGCTGAGATAGCTGGGCGCAGGTGCTTAAGAAGTTCCCGCACAACACGCTGTGTTTTGAGCCTAAAACGGATTTTTGAAAACCAAAGAAACAACACAAAAGCCATCTGCGTTCCCAAAGCTGAATGCAAATGAATGTCACATAATTGATGCAAAATGTGCTGTGTTTTAATATCTATTTGTTAAATTTGTTTTCAAATATATGCAGACTGTGAGGTCTGCGCAGTGTGTGTCGGTGTTTTGATATGACTCTATTAATGTAGCAGCATGTGCACAAACACGCATGTGTAGCAGCGGACCTGCATTCTCATAACGGCCATTATGCAACCCAGAGGGAGTCATAACTCAAAGAGAAGCCAGGTGATTAAATCTTGATTACTGCAGCAGCAGCAACTAGGTGTGTGAGTGTGTGCTACGCTGACATACACTTCCTGCAGCATGATAAATCATCTGAATTGGCCAAACAGCAACAGCATTTCTGTGAATGTCTTATGTGACCAAATACATACATAGATAAAAAAGAAAAAAAACAACAGTTAAAAACAGATTTCCATTTACATGTGGTCCCTGGTCCTGCATTCATCTGCAAACTTATTGTTTTTATTGTGTAAATCTCTCTGATGGTGTTGTTAACGTACTCTTGTTCTGCTTTACAGCTTTTCGGTTTTTTTCCCTTCATTTCCTCTCTTCCAATTGGAATGTATTTTTTCTCTCTTGTTGCTAGCTCCCATTTCCGTATTGTATTTTATTTTTGGGTCATCTGCTGCTGCCATGTCCGTACTTTCTATCACTAATATTCATTCATTTTGTTTGTGTACATTTCACCACCCTGCTTGTCCTGTTCTTTCTTATATTGCCTCCTCCTCTTCACTTTGCCTTGGTGATTGTTAGTGCACTGTCGCTTTTCTTTGGGTCTTCCCATAGCACTTTTTCAATTTTCTTACCTCCTTTATTTTACTTTCAGATTCTTATGTACTTTTATCCTTCACTTTATGCCCCTACAGCTTAATATTTCTATTTGACTTATCCTTTTACGACACTCTCATTTCTCTCAGTCCTTTTTATTTACATTCCCTTTTTTTTTTACCCTTTTCTTCTCTTTTTCATTCCCTTCAGATTTTCTTTCCTTTAACTCCATTTTTACTTTCCTATTCTTCAGATCTTTTCAATCATTTATATATATATATATATATATATATATATATATATATATATATATATATATATATATATATATATATATATCTATATATATATATATATATATATATATAAATATTATTGTGTATTTTCCTGGCACAAAAGCAACTATGTCACCTTCAGTCGTTATAAAAATGCCGTATATATCAAACATAGCTTGAAAGAAATTCGACTTTCTAATTTGATGCTGTGAATTTGAGCCTCCGTCTCTTTAAGACGCTGTTTCCGACACTTCGTCTTCAGAACGTCATCACAAAAATGTTCGACCATTTTCCCATTTATGACCGCTCCTAGGCTATAAGTGAATCATGACTGAAATGTTTTCTTATTTTACTTTTTTTATGACCAATGTCCTTACATAATTAAATATTACGTAAGGACATTGGTTCATGGTATTGGCTGAGGGTTGTGCATTTTTATTCTTTTTTTACAAACTGATTGAAACAATGTAGCTTTGCATATCATAATTAAAAACACTGCACTAATATGCCTTCCAGTGCCGTACGTAATAACACTATCAGAACTTTTGCTCCATCAGAGAAAACGAGACTGATTGAATTAGTGGGTTTTGTGGGCGACAGAGGTTAATCATAAGTTCCATTATTGCACAACATAATCAAGTTTCTATTATCTCAGGCATGCAAAGCACATCACTGGGCGGTCAATGTGACGCTTGGAGATGTAGCGATGTCTTGCAGGGTTCAATTATATTTCGCAGCTCTTGCAAATGGGTTAAGCCACGGAAAGATAGCATCTTTGTGTATTTACAGGGTGGATGGAACAAAACTCTTCTGATTGATAATTAAAACCTCATTCGTCTTGTTAAGCACTAAGTGGTTTGATGGCAATGGATGACTGTGTACGGATGGGATCGTGAACGCTTTTCATCAAGGTTACCGTAACATGGTTCAACAACTTTTTCAATGATTGGAAAAATTAATGAACTGACAAGTGTT
Source organism: Gambusia affinis (assembly GCF_019740435.1). Classification (NCBI taxonomy): domain Eukaryota; kingdom Metazoa; phylum Chordata; class Actinopteri; order Cyprinodontiformes; family Poeciliidae; genus Gambusia; species Gambusia affinis. The sequence goes on along the minus strand of NC_057887.1, from coordinate 6,771,086 downwards.
TGTGTTCACAGCTGCATAAATAATGGGTAAGTCAACAACTGTGGGTCCCACGGGGCACTAATGGGGATCCAATGGTTAAGACTCATGGGGAAAAAAATAATGCCAGGATTGTGTTGGTTTCTTAAAACGACACACTACAGCTGCAGATATTTAATGTTCTGGTCTGACGTTGCATGTTGTGCAGAACTGCTGCTGCAAAGAATCAGTTGCTTTCCACAAAACGGTTAACTGGAATACCAGTCCTCACCTTTTGCGTCTGAAAAAAGTATGACCTCATTTAAATACTTTAATGTAAATTAAAATGTGTTAATTAAATTCTAGAATGTGTGAATAATCCCTAGGTTAATGTTGCTAAAATGTTTTATTTGGTCTCAAATCCCAAATTATTCTGCTTTGCATAACCTGGTACAACCACCACTCAAATTATTTCCTTTTTCATGATGTCTTCTGCAAAGCATGTACTAAAGCGCCAGTAAACACATAGCCCATGTCACCCAACACGTCCCTTCTTCTAGACACAGCAGGCATCTTGTTGCAAGACCAAACTGACCTCAGGGTACAAGCAGTCATTTGAGAAACGTGTGCATTGTTTCACATCTACCCCAAAAACAAGCTCAGACATTCTCAGATACACTAAGACATTCATGGCAACTTCACATATTGTAAGTTGACCAGTAAAATGTATAGATTTCCATAAATTACAAATTTCTGTTTTAAATAAGTGGAATATCGTAAACTTCCCAAAATTCATAAATACTTAATTGTATTTAAAGGGAAATTAAATTAAACCAAACATGATCCATTCAAGCCTTATTGGAGACTGGAAGTATTCGTTTGAGTTATTAATTCCTGATTTCTAGATGGCATTGATCATCTCAACATGTAGAGACATAACAGTCTTTACATTTGAGATAACAATACGCAATAAGATGACCTACACGTCTTTGCAGTTCTCTCCTTCTCAGAATTTTAAGCTCAGAAAACTCAAGTGTGATCGTAGTTTGAGGGAATAAAAGTTTACAATAATCTACTTCATCGACCCTTTGGAAGCTTCCGGTTATAAAGTGTTAAATCTTCAAAAGAACTACTGGTAGGTGCATGTCCTCATGTGATCCCTGGATGGGAGTGACATGCATCACTACATTACATCTCAACAGGCTTAATGACAGATGACGTTTAATTGTAATGACAACAAAAACAGCCAGCAGCTCTCCTTTGGGCAGAATAAAGCAGCGCTGTCAAGCTCTGTGCCAACGCAACCTGCAGGGATTTGGAGAACCGTGACGTTTGTGAAAAGGTTTGCTAGAACTGGCCGACCGCATCACATGGCGAGGCGACTAAAGCGACGGCTGTGCAACGGGAAATTTTCAGGTTCAACTTCAACTTTACGTGAACTTACCCTTTTGATGTCTTTGCCAAAGGTCTCACTGAAACTGGAGCCAAGGATCTCAAACTGGACGTGGGAGTTTGAGCCGCTCTCCTTAAAGTCCATGATGCCTGTCAGACCTGTGATGTTCCCCTGAAACGACGGAGGAGCAGGGAGAGAGCGAGAGAGGAGAGGATGTTCAAAAATGGCTAGGGGTATTTAAACATATCACTAAATCAAACATATAAACCTTGCTTGTTTACTGAACTTTTCCAAGGAAATGATGATTAATCTGGAATTAAAAAAAGCTAATTAAATGAAAATATGATTACCATAGCAAGTTTATTGCTAGCATTTCAATATAACATTTAACATTGTAATAATGACTCATCTGTCATAGTCTACCTGTGTGGCTAAGCTTCTTGTTAGTCACAGGCTCTTTTTCATGAGATTCTTGGACTCTTGTCAGAAGTCATGGAAGTAGCAGTAACACAGTCCTCCTTGCAGGAAACATGTTAAACCTGCTGGTCAAGTGGAAGACGCCGAACCTGCTTAATTGTGTATTCAGTGACTCACTGCGTACGGTCACCAGTCTTAGCCGAATCTAAGCTTAAATTCGCCAAGACGAGACAGGTTTTCTTGCATCCAAAAAAAAGCAGGTTTTTTTTGCACTGTTGACATTTAAACTCCCGCTCTGTCCAAAACCAGGACAATTGCCCATTTATTTATTTAATTAGGGGGTCCGTATCTATTTGGAAGACCCATCTGTGAAAACCTTTAACTTCTTGGCTAAAGCCTTGACATGTTACTTTACTAGCATCTTCACAAAGTCTCCTGCTCTTTGCCTGGGGTTGACATGCACACATCACATCATAAGACTTTTCTTCTGAGCATAGAACAAGTTTCCTTCCTTAGAGCCATGATGACTTAATATTCCCATGTTGCTCCTACATGTGTACAGTTATTTGAATCCGATGAAGATGGCGCCTTCGGGCATCTGAAAATGCCACCCAGGGAAAACCAGCACAACTGGGGGTCCACAACTTTCTTCCTTAATAATGCCACAACCAGTAAGAAAAGGGGTTGCCTTAAAATAGAGCAGCAGCTCTTTTCATGAGCTGCTCCTCATGAAAAGCTTTTAATTAATTAAGGTGTAATTAATTAAAAGCTGTAATTAATTACAGCTTAATTACAGCTTAATTAAAAGCTGTTTTTTTTTTATACAGCGTATGTAAGTATTTGGTTCAAAGTTTTACAGATCAGAATAGGTTTGCTTCATACGTTAAAGATGAGCCAGCTGTTTCCTGTACCCCTCTTGGTCTTTCTGAAGAGCTTTTGCAGTGAAAGAAGACGCCATGAAAACTATCATAAGAAGTTGATAAACCTGCTCAGTTGGTGTCTTTTCCACAGAAAGGCTGTGGGTAAAATGTCAAACCATGACCCACGGTAGCTCCTATTGCATGTTAAGTAAGACTGAAGACAGGCATCTCAACAGTGCAGAAGACTAAATGACCCAATGTTGGGCGTAAAAGGTCAGTTGGGGTGTTTGCCAGGAGAGACTGTATGGTTCAGACGTCTGGGGTTTGGAAGGGCTTTCTGTAAAAACCTGAACTCCAATGCCCGTCTGTTCCTCCGTCACTTTCATAAACATTTCTTCATACACCAAGAGCACGGTAATTTAGGAAATAGTATATTTATTAAAAACCAGAATAAATTGCCCCTAATCAAAAGGTGAAGCTCAAATGATTTTCTTCAGAATAATAAATACCAGCAGCAATTTTGGACTGATTGAAATTCATCTCTTAGATTTGTAGATGAAATGAGTTGCTTTTTGAAGCAATTCCAGGCTAAGTTGTAAAATTTCAGTGCTTTCAACTCCATAAACCAAGAGAGATTTTAAAAGGGTGTAAGAGTTTGAAGACTGTGCTCTAAAAAGGCTAAAATGTTGAGAAACACTAATATATAATCAGGATCAAGTTCCACTGAAAACAGGCAATTTGGTTTCAGTCTTTGCCTCTTTAACAGTTAAACCTCTCAACCTTCAATCATGGTTTTGTTTGTTGTTGTTTTGTTTTTTTTGCAGGCTGAACTACCAGGAATTGAAGATTTTTCTTGGAAGCTAAGAAAAGGCCACACTGGGAGTGTATACCTGGACTAAAATGAAGGTCGTGTTTCTTCGTCATTTAGTAAGGAATCAAACCAAACACTGAATATTTGAGCTCAGTTGAGCGCACCGATAATTCAGCGATGCTATCAGCATTCACAATGAGAAGCTGCATCAAAGTAACATACAACAAAAAAAAAAACATGATGTCCGCATAAAATCAGGCTCAGCGTAGAACTCCTTCATTAACTGGAGTTTTGTATCTTTCATCGATATCGAATTATATTTTATCTTCAACTGCATCATAAAATCGTTTCCTCTGTGTTACCTTTATGAGTGTTTTAGACAAACAGGAATGACCCTAATGAGCTGTGCGGTTGCTACTTTCATACATGTCAAAGACCCAAATTGCTGTTTTTTTTGTTTTTTTCTTCTTTTTAATAACAAGCAGCACATTTTGCTCTGAGGAATTGATCAGCACGGCTGAAAAGCTTCTTTTGCCAATTAGAGCATGAGAACAAAAATCCGGCTGGAATTACGAGACGCATCAGAATCAGGTTTCACGTCTGTGTCGCGTTTACACGTCAGGTTCGATTCAGCTTCTGTTAACTGGAGGCGCTTTATTCTGTCTCTTGTTATCCCAACGTGTGATGGACAAATCCTGATGGTTATTTTAAATGAAATTAGACAAAAAAAAATAAAAAAACCTCTCCTATTTTAAATGAGGCTGAATCACACCGGTGATTTCTTGTGATATCACAAATTTCCATACAAATTAGCATATGTAATTAAGCATTGTAATTAAATGGTCTTATTGCAGCAAAATGTGATTTTTAGGTGACAATGGTATTTACTGTCTTATAGCAATTAGCGCAAGACAGTGCTAATCACCACTGTCTTGTGCTAATTAGTAGTTTTTCTGGTCTATCTCGGTTGCTTATTGTTTTATGGTCTACCCACACGTTACATTTTAATGTGGCTCAATTTGCAAACACATTTCTGCTTGCAGAAAGCAAAGAACAAAATCTGATGGCGATTCAGCTCATTTGCAACATATTTCGAGATACAGACAAAATGACTGCTGATTGATGGTCTAACTTAGACAATATCAAAAAAAAGAAAAAGTCAGAAATGCATATATTGGAGTTTTTCTACCTGACACCTACATATATGTGCCCACCCACCTAAAAAAATAAGAAAATTAATAAAAAAAATTGAGTGCAACAATGCACAACACTGATCAAAACCCTTGAACCATAAAAAAAACTGAAGAAAATCAAGAGAACTGAATGAAACTAAATGATGAAGGCCGGGCATCCTTTACCTTCTGAATGGTCTCCAGCATGGACCAGCCACCGTTCCATGGCTTGGTCGACTTTTTGATGCAGTTTAGGCTCGCCATGCTGTGCCACTTCCTGTCCTCCAGCTTCCTGTAGAAAGCGTTGGCCAGCATCAGAACGCTGTCGTACAGGTAGAGGTTGGACACCTGGTTGGAGAGAGTTCAGAGGAGAAAGTCAAAGGAGGTCAGGGACAAGACGATAAGCTGTGACAAAGCTTGGCACGAAGGCAGTTTGTGAGATTGTTGGGAAAAGGCGTATGATATAAAATGGCAACCGTCATCAGTCTGGAGCTCCATGGGTGATCTTTCCTCGAGAAGTGACTTTGTGATTATACGGTCACTTTAGCTATATTGGGAGAGATTTTTGTGAATTTGTATAGAGTTGAGTCGGCCAAAGAAGCCAGTAGCGACAAACTAAAATTGAAAAATGTGATTTTTGGCTTTACTCCTGCTTGTATAAGCAGTCAGAGATGTCGTTATGCTGCCAATAAAGCTTATGCGACAATAAAACCCGCATTTAAAAGATGTCACAAACTCCCCAAAAGGCATAAGAGTGGGAAAATGAAAAAAAATAAAATTTAAATACAATCACAAAAACAGAACTGTATCATTTGCAACTCGGTGACAACAGGAGCGAAATGAGCCACTCGTAAGAAATCAATAAAATAACTTGCAAAATGATGAGTTGAGTTGAGTGGTCCACTTAGGTTGATGACTGACCACCAGTCACCGAAATTAACAAGAATGTAGAGAGAACTGGAAAATCACAGATGGGTTCATATATACATAAACTCTCAATTTCTGGTAAAAATCTCACTCTCGTTCCTGGTAAGCTACTGACTGCTCATAATTACTACACAAAGCCCAACGTCGAATGTCCAACCTAACGATCCCTTCAAAATGTGGAAAATAAATAAATAAATATAGAAGCTTTCCATGCCAACCCACACACTGACCACATGTGTGACACATCTGTGGAACTGCATCATCTGCCAGCACAAATCTAACACCACCAAGAGCGCTGCTGGCACCCGAGCGCACAGACGAGCTGGATGGTGTTGAGACGACAGTCAGCTAGCAGCCAGCCTGTCCACATGTCACCCTGACCAAGCACCCAGGAAACACACACACTGTGACACACGCCTGCACATCCCCCCCCCCCCCCCCACACACACACACACACACGCAGGCAGGAAGGAGAGACCAAATGCAGGGTGACAAATGAGCATCACGCTGTCCAGATAAGCAGAGCTGACTGGCATGAAGGCCACGCTGCACGCTTTCCGCTGACCCTCTCTCACACACACACACACACACACACTTCTCTTTTCTGTGTCCTCTTCGGTCATGGAGAGACTGAAGATGAAATTTTACATGACAAAGGTAATATGAAAGGGAATGATAGAAGGACGAGGGAGATAGATCATTGGCTTTTTAAAAAAAAAAGAAATATACTTCCACACAAATTCGGCTTTTGTTTTTCTTTTTCACTGTTAATTCTCAAAGAGACATTTGACGATTTTTTGCACAAAGGATTGAGACAAATGTCCTCATCTTGCTTCTTGCCGAACGTTCCAGGTGAGGACGGAGAGCGTCAGCAGAGGACGGGGGAGAGGGAAATGAAAGAAGAGGCAAATATTCCCAGGTCATCTGGAATGGCCAGAGGAGACAGTGAGGGATGAAGACGGGGAATGAGACGAGGCACGGAGGAAAAATAACCAAGACAGCTGAGCAGTTTCAGGGGAAAAGAAGAGACAAGACTCTGAATGAAGAAAAAAAAAAAAAAAATGAAAAAGAGAATGACATTGGTGCTTGACGCTCGACGTGGCGGGGAAAAAAACCCCAAAAAAAAAAAAACGGAAAAAAAGAAAAACTGAACTCGTCTCCAGCAAATGTCAAAACATGATGGGGAAAAAGCCAGCATTTGTCAGTGTTCATTACAGTAATTGTTCTGTTTGTTGTCTTTAAATGTCAGCCGCACATCACCGCCGAGATTTCACAAGTGGAAATAACACTCGGTGTGAGTAGGAGGAAGATTGTGTCTGAAGATGAGATGTGACCAAATTTTCTGGAATGAGACCAATTTGAATTTGTTTCTGGTGAGGCGCGCTGACAGATGACATCAGAACCTGACGGCAAACACTAAAGCCGAGACGGAGAGCGAGCGAGAGGGATCACTCCACCACAAAAAAATACACAAAATGAAACTGCTGGAGATCTTACTTTCTTAAGGTGATTTTCTATTCTTTTCTTCTTTTTTTTTTTTTTTACCATTTCATTCATGAATAATACTAAATACATCTGCACCCAAGAAATATCATTCAAAAGAAGGTTTATACATTTTGGACTTTACTTTCTCTCTCTTGCTTTTATGCTAACTACTTTATAATGAATATAATTAAAATCCACGGGTTTTGTTTCTGTTTAAGATCTGTTCAGTAAAAAAATATCTATATCTGAGAGAAAAAAAAAAAAGAAAATGTACAAATCGGTACCTTCAGTACTGTTCTAGCTCCTTTCTGACGCTCTTCTCTTCCGCCCAGCCCACAATTTTATGATGAGATTTTGGTCTGAGGACTGAGATGGCAATGGGGAAAAAAAATCAATTTTGTGTAAGGATTAACAGTTTCTTTGTTGACTTGGAAAGTATATTTTGAGTCCTCCTCATCCTCCTGAGACACATACACTTGACATGATCCAATTTTAGCAGTAGATGAGGTTTTTTTCCATATATTCCCTGTTCACTGCAAAGCTCAACTTAAAGACTCATTTGACAAAAAAATAGTGAGTTCCAGTTAAAGTCCCACTGCTTTTCATCACAATCCAGACATTTACATTTGTAATGGTAGGACTGAAGATGCTTCTCCCTAGATTTAGTCACAAACAATCAGTTACCATGTGGAAAGTGTCTAATTGTTGCCATGGAGATTATGGCTTTTTTTATGCAGTTGGCTTTAGGGGAACTTTTTTGCACACAGTTACTATCGAGATCACTTAACTTTGTGGCAAAATAAAAGGCTAACTTTGTTTGCCACTGTTTCAATAGTAGCATTTTTAAAAAAATTATTGCCTTGACTATGGATATGGGACACTTTATGCTAAGAGCTTTTGTCTTGCTGCCATTTTCAAGAGAGGAAATAGGAAATAGGCCTCTGTGTCAGACCTTTTACACTGAATGAGAATACAAGGATTACTAAATAAACGTTTATACATAAGTTATGGCGTGGAATACAAATATGATCTGAATGTCGTTCACCCAGGGCGCCAAACAGGCTAGTACGTACGTTAGCCAAACAGGCTATGTCGTTATGCCTAAATACAAAGCTGCCATGTGATTGGCTGATTCACTATTGTTGTAAACAAGGATTTGAACAGTTAAACATCATAAAGTGTGTCATTGTCACCACGTTAAAAGGCGCTGTAGTTTGTGGAGTTTGGGATTCTAGAATCATTTACGTTCCTTCTGTTCAGGATCCACGCAGAAATTTGGGAACGGACAACCTGGATCCCTCTGATTAAAGCAAAATATGTTACACATCCAACCTGAAAATATGTATTGACATAGAGGGAACATTTTCATACAAATAAAAACTAAGATGGCACTTTGTGACTCTGCCTTAGGAAGACCACTGAAGATTATGAGAGCTTTATTCCTTCATTTAAGAGGGAGCTCTTGCGCTAAACTGATTAAATCCCATCATTTTATGAATTTGGCTGCTTATTATGTCTTTCTTTGCCCTTCATTAAACAGAGCAAACCCTCAAATTACTCTTTCTGTTCTCGAAAATTAACGTTTTGTGCTTTTGTGGCAGAGAATGACTAAAATCGATTCAGAAGCGACGTACAGAATTTGAATTTTCATGTTTAGCCGTGGAGGTCAGGCCGGTATTTTCAACCCTTTTCAAATGCCTGTCTGTCCGTCCGTCCGTCCGTCCTCCAGGAGAAAGAATAATTGGTACATACAAGGGCGGCAATTATTTGGAATAAATTAAGCATTGCAAGCACACAAAAAGTTGAATGAGAAAAATGTGAAGGTTTCATTTGATCAAAAGCACTGAAATAAAAAAATAAATTATTCAAAACCACGAGAAAAAACCCCCAACTATTTACTAGCAAAGATTATCCGATTTATCGGCACCTTCTCGTGGAACTTTTGAGAACGTTTGTTTTATATCTGAACATTAAACTTCTGAACGTCAACTTAAATATGGCCCCCAAGAATTGTCATACCTGGAAGTTATCAAATCGCAAATGTCTCGGCTGCACAATCAAACTTGAAATGTAAAACTGCAGCAGGCACAGATGGCAAAACGTGGGGGGAAGAAATGCAAAGCTGCCGATTGTCTATGACAGTAAAGTGATGCTTCCATTTAATTATTTCTGTCAAAAATGATAATAATAAAAAAAAATGAATGAAAAAAATGATCAGATGGCTGCATGCATTCAAAGCACTGATTAGCATATATATCAGGGGAACACAAGGTGAAATCTCCAGTTATCAGTGCACTGAATCCCTTTCAGTCCCGTTTCCTAAGCATCAAAATGATCACAAAATGAGGTGAATAATTCACGGCGCGAGCCTCTTGAAAGCCCGATGCTTTTTGGTCGGGCTCTCACATAAATATACATACGTTTTAGGGTGGATTTTCCTCAAAATATCAGCATGCATATTTAAATGTGTGCAACGTGTGTCATCACAGAGTCAATCTGAGCCAGAAATGTAAGGAGCAAATCTACTGGGAGAGCATTTGGAGGTTTATATCATCTAATCGATATTATTAAATGCAGATGTTATGTTAATTCCTGATTATCAAGAGTCAAAACAACAATTTTGTGCCTTGATAGTAATTATTTTAATAAATGTGTTTTTTTTTTGTGTGTGTGTGTGGGTTTTTTTTTTTGTCTCCACAAACATGCACACAAAAAAGTTGTTCACGCTGCTTCCCAGTAACCAGAAGCTGACAGACGTGGTGTAAAACCAGCCTTTTTCTTCACTTCATGTTTCCCAACCTGAAGTACAACTCAAACTACGGCAGGTGTGGAGAGTGGGCACATCACCGTGCCAACAGGTGTCAGTTGCAAACTAAAACTTACACATCTGCTGCTTGAACATTTCTGACTGACATACTGACAGCCAGAAACAAAGGGGTTATTTATTTTATTTTTTTTACCTCCAGGTTCTGCAGGTATCCTTCCTGCGGGTCGCACAGCAGCGATGAGATCCGGTGGTTCTGCCTCATACACCGGGTGCTGCTGTCCTTCCACAGGGGGAAAATCTGTCGGATCACAGTCATGCGCCCCAGTGCACTGTGGGTCAGCTCCAGGATCTCCGTGTCGCTGACTTCCTGCGGTCAGGTAAGCAAAGGGAAGAAACGAAAGGCAGAACAAAGGTTTTGCCGTAAGTTCGAGGTGTTTCATAAAGCGACGCTGTCACGTTAATTAATACGACTAAGCAGCCGGTTTTAAATCATAACAGCGCAGTCACACTGTCTCTTAAAGCGCTTCCTATACTCGTGTACATGTTTAACTGCTACAACAAGGAGAAAACCAATTATTTTCTCCGAGTTGTAATTATAGATAGTCTCCATCCGAAGTAAAGTAAACCCACACTGTTCGGTTTCTCCTCTTGTCTTCCTCGTCCAATTAAACATGAAGCTGTAAACAGAAGTGAGTCAGGTTGTTGTTGTTTTTTTTTTCCATTCACTGGAAAGAAAACAGTTTCATGTGACAAAAAAAAAGAAAAGAAAAAGGTTTTAAATGTCAAAATTTGGGAGCCGTAAAAGCAACCGAGATACAAGACACACTGTTACTTCTACTGAAATCTAATTTATTCCATCCACATAAAAAGTGGCAGGTGCTTCACATTAGAATCTCAACGTGAACCCCATATTTTGAAAATTTTTTAAAGGGTAGACAATAATTATCTGTGCTGGAAACTATGTTTCTTTTTATAGAGGTTTTGTCTTAAGTATGAAACACTTTCTGTGACCAGAAGAAGACCCTGTGGTCATCGGCATATTTCTTCACTTTGCTGTTAAAAGTTCTTTAACAATCATGTTGTTTTTTTTGTTTTTATTTTTTAGACCAGCTGTGAAATAAAGTGACTTTATAAGAAAGTGGTAAAAATCTGATTTTTCTTTCATTTTAACTTCTGCAAAATGAACGGTAAATTTCAAAGAGACCAAATCGCTCAAACGCAAAGTTGTTAAAAAAAATAACTTACTCATATTAACTGAAAGGTATTTCTTAATTATTGACGTGAAAATCTAATGTTATTTTTGGATTCTAATTTTAAATCAGAGTTCATTCTGTTCCACAGACCTTGAAATTTCACTTGCATGTAATAAGTTACTTCATATTTCTAGCATTAGCTGGATGTCAGCATTAGCCAAAATAAGATTTTTTTAATTTTTAAATTTTTTTTAAAACAATCACCAAAATGGAGACTAAACTGCATGTAATGACACATTAAACAATAAACCACCTCCATTCAGGCACAGGCAGGCTTAAGAGCAGCCGACAGCGACAGCAAACAGGAAGTGGACGACTAATAACAGGAGTCGCGTTGAAAGAATCAGATAGGAGGTTTTGGAGGGCAGTGATTTTTCTGAGAAGCACGGAGCGACGCCGTCTCCAGGAAGAGGGTAAGGATGCAGTGCAGAAAAGTGCATTAATGTCTGACAACGCTTTACAGTTTTTTTTTTTTTTTTAAACGCAGCTCATGCAAAAGGAATGAGGTTTGTTACAGCCTGGCAGGGGGTAAAATGGTCACTAGTGTTGTTTTGGCGTACGTCTTTTGAGCAACTTATGGATCACGTAATAACAAAACAACTTTACAGCGTAAAAATGGGCTGTTTTACATGTAAACCTTCAAATCTGCGGTAGATGTATTTTAAATCTACCGCTGTGCTTCAATAACTCACGTTAACAAAAGCTCAGTGGAACATGTGCAGCAGTTGGACTGGTTCTGCTGGCAGCTTCTTCCTGGTAAAGGGGAAACTGACTGACTTAATGCAATCGGTTGGCTTTCCTGAGATAGAAAACCGTTTTACCGATCTCAGAATTACACTGCAGTTCACTACTTTATTTTTTAACTAGCATCAAATTGAAATGTACAAAAGTGCCTTTAAATCTGTCTGTATGATTGGATTTGTTGTGATTTCATACAATGTAGATAAACTTATTGAACTGAATACAGGCATAATTCATTTCAATTCAGGTTTAATTCACCAAGGCCAGCTCATTAAACTATGTTACATGTCAAAAACAAAGCTAACGTTGTTTTGTATGTTTGTTTTCTATCCAAAGGTTCTTTCTTAAAAAACAGCAATTTTTTTTTTATTTATTTATTTTTTTTTTACATATTCCTAGACTGGAATGACTTCTCTCTAAGTGAATTCACAGTGTATTTTTTTAAATTATATTTTTACTTTATAAAACATGTCATTTATTTTTTTGGTTCATAGGCACAGCCGAATTAAGGTTTTGATTCCTAAACCCAACAAACATCATTTCAGTTCATACAACTCACCAAGTTACTTCACTCATTAAAATCGGAACGTGTTCTTTGTATCTTGTTTTATTTTATTTTATTTTTTTTACTGGATCAAGTTTGTTTACTTCATTAGCCTAACTGACACGTTTTGGTTTTCAAACCACTATGAATTTTGTTTAATTTTCTACACCAAAACTAGCAAATAAAGTAAAAAAAAAAAAATCTAAAAAAAATCCACATTTCACATTCAATTCTTGTCTCATTCTAAGTAAGCAAACACAAACAAATCACACATTTATTTTTCACACATTAATATTTCACTAACCAAATCCGCTGCAGGTTAAGAAAGACATTCTGTCTCATGTTTGCTCAACCAGATGACATTTTTTTTTTTTTTTTTTTTAGCAGAGGAAACGAGTTCAAAACACAAAATATGTTTTGACATCTTATCAATAAAATAGATTATTTTAAAATCTAAATCATAGCTAAATTTACCAGTAAAAGCTAACAACTTCATAACGTTAGCGTGTCTAGCCTTCTAGCTAAATCTATTTAACTCGACAACATGCAACCCAGTAGGGAATTTAAGGTTAGGAGCATTGGGACATGTTGATATGTGACAGGAGAAGAAAACTGTAAAATAATTTTAAAAAAGGTCTGGTATCACCAGATAATTAGCACTTTTAAACGTATTTATAATCATCAGCACTCACATAGTTTTTCTCTCTCTTTTTCTCTCACCACATTCAGACCAACAATTACCCGCTGCTTGTGTTTCCAGCACTTACGGTAGGACAGAGAGGAGAAAAATGAAAAGGGATAAAGAAGAAAATCCCAGACAGAACACCGCGGCGGCTCTGATGGATTCAGTTGTCAATACGGGTGACGACTTTAACGGCTGCAACGGGAGCAGCTGTGATGTAACCTGCGAGGTGGTTTTTGTTCACAAAGAATTGGATTTACATTTCAAAGAGAAGCACCCGGTGTCATTTACAGTTATCTCATTTCGTCTCTCGTTAACGTCGCCTTTTTCCGATAGGTTCCTCGGGTAATGAGCCATGAGAGGAAAAAACACCAGATGAAAAAGAAAAAGGTAAAAAGTTACTTTTTGAACACTTTTTGGCTAAAGAGATCATGGTTTTTTTATATTTATGTTTTGTTTTTTTCCAGTTCTGAAGTCCAGTCTAAAGTCAAAATACCAGTCCAATGCAACCAGTAGATCCTCACCAGCAGCACAATCTTAAGTATGAGTCTCACAGCAAATTCCAGATCATAGTTAGCTCGGCTGACTGACTAAATGTAAACGGATCCTAAAAACCCACTTCTATGTAAAAAAAATTTTAATCGGTGTTCCTTTCAGCTCCATCATATTAGTATTTATCTAATTTTAATCAGGTTTTCGGGAGTTGGAATATGATTTTCCTGGCCTAAAGAGTCTCTGGAGTAATAACAGCCTGCTTTTGTTCTCTGTGAAAACATCTGTCTGTGTGACTGATGTTCTGACATTGTGCAATTTCTGCACGAGGTATTTTTAATCCAGTTGGTTTTTAGCAGCAGAGTATTCTTCTGAAATGGTCAGCTTCTAGTCACCTTTATTTTCTTTATTCTCTTTCTTTCAGATAATTTTCTTCAGATTAGTTGAGGTGAATGGATGTATTTTATTTATATTTCTGTGCTAAGTTCTCTCTCTCTCTCTCTCATTCTCTGTCTCTTCCTCCTTTGTTCCACATTCCAGGACTTGACCGAAACAGTTCTTTTGTTTTCTGAACTCGGCAGCTGAGCAGCTTCAGTGTGCTCATCAAAGTCATTGTGTAGGTTTTTGACTGTTCCGAGATAAAACGTGACAGCTGCTGCTTCACACACTCGGAGCCATCCATGTGCTTTCACTGTGACCCTGCTGAGATCTTCACTCCTTCCTCACTGCCGAGCTTTTTGTCTTTCCTACCCCGACCCTGCTAATTTCCCTGAGTTTTGATTCAAATGGTTGTCTTAATTAATTTATTAGTTCTGCTTTAATTAAATTGCCGGTCAGTCCGATTGATTGGTTGATGATGCGCAGATGAATCCGATAGAATATTCTCAAGAGTATAAAGTTGCTACGAAGCTGTGAGTTAATTTTTATTTATTTTCTTGGTTTGTTTGTTTATGCTTGAATTACACTGTCCACAGTCCAGTTAGTCGGCTTGATTGGTTGATGATGCACAGATAAGTCCCATAGTTTCCTGGCTTTGAGGAAAGCTTTGGAGATTTGCGTCGTTTCCATTTTATGAAAGTGCTTGAACATCTATGGCTTTCACACTAAGCTTAGGTTTAACATGTTTAAGCTTGAAAGGCGAAGTTTGGGAAAGGTGTAAACATTAAAGATGATCCTGCGTCAATAATACCAAACAATGAGCTTCACTTGAGGCAGGAGTGTCACACTTTCAGTCCTGAATATTTTTTTGATGAGTTCCTGATTCAAAACACTTGAACACAATGGCTTAATTAGTCGTTCGTTGTGCGATCAGCATCTCAAGTGGCCTGATTGTGACTCCTTCAGGTATTTGATATGTGTTGAAGCAACACAGGCTCCAAATCACAGGAAAGTCGAAAAACACAAACTTCCATCAACACTCATCGCACCCTGCTGACTGGCTGGTGAAGTTTTATTCCTATTTGAAGTTGTAGTGTACAAAGCTTAATAAAGTAATCATGGGTCCACCAGTGTAGGGCTTTGAGCAAAAGTCACTGAATGGATACACTGTCCATTCAGTGAAATATAAAGAGACAGAAAGTAGCATGGTTATTATAAGATGATACGTTGTGTTAGGCCCTACATTTTCCATTGTTGCAAGATTTTAATTTGTCAGTGACAATGTAGACTCAATTGCAGTCATCACAACATCAGTTCCGAGGCAACAAACAGTCCTCTGACCAGACTTTTGACATTCTTGCTTTACAACATAATGAAACACTAAGGCTGCCTTCTCCATCGTGACTTGGAGGGAAATTTTGTCTCATGGATTTAACATCGTGGTGTCTTACCTCATTTACAAACACCCAGTGACTGTCCTTGGAGGCCAAATTTGTTTCCACAGCCTGCAGACACAAACAGAGACAGAGAGAGAGAGAGAGAGAGAGAAGGAGAAACGGGAAAAGTTTAGATCAATTACTCCGGCTTCATGTAAACTTTTCTGAGTCTCAGATGCTCCTATTTGGCCTCGGAGCTGCTCTATCACGTTGCTTTGCTCCACTCCTATTTGCTCAGCCTCTGCTGTTTTCCAATGATGGGTTGCTCTGCCAAATGTCAACAAATAAAAGTTTTCCACAGAGACCCGGCCGAGTACCAAAAACTCTTATCAAAGCGCTGCGAGCTCGTCTGGTTTGGTGTAGCTGTGTGATAATCCTAGCAGCATCCATCCGGCTTCCGACTGATGATAACGAAGAGCCGAGTCGATAAGGTCCGCGTTCCAGAAGGGAACTTTTGGTACCAACTCGTCACCTTTTGTAACCGGCAGAATGCAGAAATAATATATATATATAAACTGATCACTAACAGGTGATTAAAATCTTATTTTTACTTATACGCTGATAAAGAAGCTTCCTTTTCTAGTACCACAATCCTCAAGTAATTTAATTTCCCTCCACTCAAACTGCACACTCAATGAAAAAAAAAATGAAAAAAAAAAGTGACATGACAACACGTAACACGTATCAAAGCATATGGACTGAACAACGAGCCATGTGGGTGTTCAGCCTCTGGGCGCCACGCAAAAACGTGCAGTTATTAAAAAGAGCACTGTAACCACGTCTGTATCTAATGATCTGGACGAAATGAAGCAAAACGTCGTCATTTAACATGATAATAGGAAAACAGACAGGAGGGAGCATCTGGTCCGTGTGGGGAGTGAACACGGTAACAGTCATGGAGCCTGGTATGTCACGGAAGGGAAGGGGAAAGAGCTGAAACTGGGTTTACCGCAACCAATCTACTCAACACACGGAACCATGGAGAGGAAGACTGGACCCAGACACACATCCAAACTGCTCTTTTTAGGCCAGAAAAAACAAGACTAAGCTTCTGGAAAGGACTTCTCAAAGCAGAGACTGTGGTCCTGCTCTCTGGGTTGTGTTTTACAGTCAGGAACCCAGCTCATTTGAATAAACATTTTCCAGTTTTCCTAAAAATTCAATAAGTATCAGAAGCTTGATAATGGCTACAAAAAAAGCACACGGCTAAACCTACTGACATTAGTTAAATGTCACTGTCTTTATATTTAACCACATATTATGGGAAACAAATGTATATATTTTAGAAAATGTATAGTTTTGACTCTGGGTAGATCGGATATTGGAATGATGTCCTCCTTTTTAAATCAGGTAAGGATTTTGCAAAATGCACTTTACACGGTTTGCAATGCATTTCTATATACTGATGTGGAAACTAATATTTGGCATTTTTAATCCCACTTGTTAAACACTAGCTACTTAAGAGTTACTCCTTTGGAAATCCCCCAGAAGTATACCAAGAAAAGTGTTTGGAATATGCAGCAAAATATGTTTTTCCACCAGAGCACCAAAACTGGGTTTAAAGACATATCAGTTTTTCAATATTAATATCTTCGCCCTCCTTTACAGACCCCATGTTTGGTTTCTGCTCCATCCAACACACTCGCCCAGGAAGCCCAACACAGATGTAATAATATTCTTTTCAGTTTGATCGTTTAATCTGTGTGTCGTGGGGAGCTGTGGGAGGAGGGTGAGAGGTGAGGATTAGGGACGTATTAATAACAGAAGTTGGGACCAAAATGTCAGTGAATGTGAAGGTTTGTGATGAAGTCCAGCTTTTTTTTTGTGTGTGTGTGTGTGAGTTGATGATGTTGTCAGTGATTTGGTTAACCTATCGTTAAAGGCCACGACCCCACTTTCTGGAGATACTTCACAAGACATCTCCCATTCGGAAATATTACACCTGTCACTGTAACCTTTACCAGACCAAGAGGCACACACACACACACACACACACACACACACACGCCCACGCACACATAACAGCAGGGAGACTTGTAAAACCGCCTTAAAAGATAGATGTGCTATTCTGAGCCAATTTTACTGTGATCTATGTTGAGGATTTTCTATCCTGAGTTCCTTCTCTGTCTTTTTGAAACCAGGTTGCTTGGTTGTTGTTTTTTGTTTGCTTATGTGGATGCAGAAACTGTTTGTTTACTTTGTTTGTTTTTAGAAACCTTTGACATTTTGTTGCATTTAATGAAACGAGCTGAAGTAAAATGAGATATATGCATATATATATATATATATATATATATATATATATATATATATATATATATATATATACAGTAAGAGCTGACAGAACATTAAGACCTCGTTCCAGACACACATCTTTCTTGAATGAGTTTGGCTTTGCTCTTTCGGCCAGATGGACATTCCTCTAACCAATTAGTTGCATTTAGCTAATTAAATTTTGGAAGAATCAGCTTTAACATGCACAACCAAAACTCAAAATCAAAGTTTGGATGATTTCGTTGTAAAATGTAGACATTTCAGGGAACAAATATTTTAAAAATGGCCCAATTTTATTTCAAGAAAAATGTTATCCGTTTTGTTTTTGCACAGTTTAAAAAATATGTATATATATTTTACGGTGTTTGATGCAGTGACATCGAGTACACAGATTTGTGGGAGGACCCAAATGCTAGTGTTCTGCAAGCACTTTTTGATTATGTCTCCCTGGTCGGAGTCTATTAGCATCCCACATTTGGGCTTGGTATTACTTGTCCACCCAGTCATGCAAAACATTCTCCAAATATGTCAGATTGAGAGGTTGTCTCCTGTCCACAGCGTGCGAGCTCACAGATTTTTAATTAAATTTAGCTCTGACTGTAAGTTTGCCCCTAATGAAGAAATTGCCGCTTTGCTGATTTAGCTGTAGGAAATCAAACTTGAAGTGGTTGGAATCAAACTGATTGGCATTTCGAATTCTTTTTTTTATTTCAGACGTCAAGAAAGAAACAGAGAATGGAAGAAGGAAAGAAAGAACGAGAGCAAAAGAAACTCAGAAAGAAAATCCCCCCCCCCCAAGCAGTTTGAAATATCACTGAGTGCATATTGTATTTATCTCTCATCATACATTAAACTATCTGTTGTATAACAGAAAACTCCCACGCACGCAAGTTTAACTGCTTTTAGATTTCAAGAAAAACATTTAATCAAACAATTTCATATGAAAGCTACGTTGTAAATTCCATTGAGGCAAATTGCAAAATTCATTGTTTCGTCTCCTGTTTTATTAAAACGTAATCCACTTTAATTCATGCAATCCTTTTTTTTCTTTAAATATATAAAGAATGTGCAGAAAAATGTAAGTTTAAGTGGGTCTTTTTTTTTCATTCGCAGCTCAATCATCTCAACCCGTTGTAACCGAGGAGGCCGGGCTGCAGTCCGCTCGCAGGTCATTGGGCCGGGCAGAGTTGGCTTGACCTCAGTGACCACTAGATCAGCAAGATGGGTCTCTGAGCAGGTCTGTGTGTAGAATGGATGATGGGACAGATCAAAAAGTGATTGCATCAACAGCCTCCAGCTAGTTCAGCAGCGGGCAGCCGGTGCAACACTCTCGTCTGCTGCTGAAATCCTTCATTTGGATCTGCACTAACTTTCCTTCGTGTAGGAAAATTCAGTTTTAGCCGAACATTCAGCTGCCAGAACAAATAACTTCAACGTAGTCTACTAATTAAAAAAAAAAAAAAGCCTTCAGGGATAGTTGCAGTTTGCCTTTGAAATGTGGCTTAGCAGGACATTACCATCAGAACTAGAGAAAGAGATGTAAGTGTATTTCACTTGGATTTGCACAAACCAATCAGATGAATCGGAGACCAGGGAGATGATCTGGAAAGAGATTGTGCGTCTAACATGCATTTAGACGTTCAGATATTCTGCAAACAGACACGATGCAACCAGAAATAGAAAACACTGCAGCTTTATTCCATCTGCATGTCTGCACGTCGCTGTCAGGCTGAGAATGAATATTTAAAAGCAGAAACAACAAAACACAGCATGTAGGAATAGCTGTATTTTTTTTTGTTCCCACCAACTTCAGCTCAACCTTGCGAGGAACTGATGAGGTATCGACCAGGTAGGCCAATCCGAGCTGAATCAAAGTTTCATGAAAGAGTCAAGAGTTGCGCTGCTAAGTATCGAGCAGTGGGAGGCCTCTGTGGAAAGACGGAAACTTTCCGCAGCGGCAGAAACATGTTTCGCTTCCATTCTTGGTTGTTCGGGATCAAGCAGGACTTGGGGAGTGGAACTACCTGCCTGAGGAGCTCTAAATGATTTAGACGTTCAGGAGCGAAAGGCTGCCAACATAATATTACGGAAGTAAGAAAGTGCAGAGAAAACACTTTAGTCTCTTCATGGGACTTGTTGACTTTAAGAAAAAAGGGTTAGCAGCCTTGCCTTTTCCATTTTTTAAGAACCAAAGAACCTGCTTTAAAATTCAGAGTGGGCGGCACGTTTGCTGAAATTCTGAATAAGGACTTCTTGTTGAAAGCATATTTTGGGGAAAAACTCTTCTGCTTCCATCAGCAGTTCTCAGGGGAGGCAAAGGGTCCGGTGAAGGGGATGGGGTGTTAGAGAGTTAGGCAGTTTATATTTTTGCTCTACTGCCTCCACCATGACCACCTCTGTGGGTTTAATAGTCCTGACAACAAGCATTTTAGCAGGCTGCTGGGCGGGCAGCAAGCGAGGATGTTACACCAGAGACAGACTGCTTTTAACACCATGCTAATGGAGGCGACAGAGATGAGTCCCATGAGGACGCCGCTGACCAGGAAATCCGGCATGCGCGGGGTCAGAGAAGAAACAACAACTAAGTTAAGTTAGACGTTCCTCTGATTCTGTCACAGAAACACAATTCAGTTCTTTGTTTGGCTGTGGGGCATTCTTTCTTTGTAGCTCGTAGAAAACAAAGAACATACATAAAGACAAAGTCGGCAGTGGCCATTTTGGTGCCCTAGGTTATGGTGCTCCACTACTATAAATCTGCAGTAACTTTTATAAAAATGTTTTTTGAGTACTTCTAAAAACTGTCACTATGTTGTAAAAGTATTACATGAGACAGAAAAATGGATGTTTCTCATCCTGGTAGGAAACAACCAATAGGAAGCCAGGAGGAGAGTCAGCGCTGTCAATCAAGCTGTGTACGTGATGTTCACAACATCCCCTTCGCTCTCTGATGAACTACGGCTTGAACGATGACGAATAAAAAGTTTTCCTGCAACATTAGGTTGTTTCTCTCCATTCAACACAGCTGCGGCAAACCGGCAATCTTGACCTTATTTGCGCTGTTAGCTTTCCCTCTTTAAAACAAAGCCACCCCATCTCAAACTGAGGCCACTTTCGACTTTGCTTTTATCAAATATGAGCAACAACGCGTCACACAAAGCAACTCCAGGGAGAAAGCAGCCACTGACCTGACCTACTGTACGGGAGCTCTGCTTCTCGCTGCAACACGAAGACCTCCGTTTCAGGCCACCGAGATTCGCTCTGAACTTGATTATGTCATAGTTGACATGCTTCCTCTTCATGTTCTGTGTTACTCAGTTGTTTTTTTATTGTTTTTTTTTTTCTTTTCAGAGGTGGATAGAGGGGGGCTGTCGCTGTGAGGCTCTGTCTGGATGTTGATGTCAGTGAAAGCTGTGCTAAAAGCAACACTTCGCACAAAGATGAAGTGAGAGCTGAGAGGCTTTGGTAAACATGGTGCTTCATTATCAACAAGAGCTTATTTATTTGGAATCCGTTTGCAAAGGCTGAAACCTGCCAATTTACTTAGATCTTAAGGACCAATTGAATGATTAAGGCTTTCTGTATCTTGACTGTAATATTAATTTGCTTTGTTTGTATTGCTTATTTCTGTACAAAAAAAAAAAAAAAGGTTAAACACTCCTGGCTATTTTGTTTTCAGTTTTCCAAAAATGTGTACTCTTGCGTCCTACGAATCAAAATGTTTATCAAAAGTTTCTCAACCATATCTGAAAAAACAATGCGTGATGCCTAACAGAATCGCACTTCTGTCACCTGCTGGTGTTTGACTTTAGTTCCTCTTGACATTTAACTTCCGTCTCCTGATGTGTCATTAGGAGAACTGCCCTCTGTGCGCTCAGCTGTTTCCCATTTCTTGACTCTTATGCCGTCTAAGTACAACCGGGGACTTTGAAAGCCCTGAGTGTTCTCTGTTCCAACAATATGAACAGACATATGGAGGATAATTACAACTTTGCTCAGCATATTATAATTTATCTACATTTATAGCTGAGATGGCCTTACTTTTCAGTCCGACTGAGCAGCCCTTTCTGGGTCTTACGTCTCCGGCTGACAGGACAAGCTGGGCTTTAGATCTCCCAGTCGTGACTCTTCTATCTATTCTACTGCTTTATTGTCCACCACTGTCACTCAGCCTATTATAAGTGCCCCCCAAAGAGGAATGGAGCGAGACGGAGACATCGGATGGAGAAAGAGATTGAAGAGGGACTGAAGTGTCCCATTTTAAAGAGCAGGTAAAAGTGTCTCGTTGCATGATAATAGAGTTGAAAAAGGCAGAGGGCAACTTGGGATATGCAATAAATTGCGAGTCGTGATAAAAGTGGCAAATAATGAAGTCTGTGTTTATGAAACATTTGGTAAGTTTGATATAACATGAACTGATTCCTGAAACCAATTAAGTTGAAGGCTCAGAATATCCTAAGCCAGAAAAGTTTACACATGGAAATAGTGAAAGAAAGGCTGAGGTGTTGGAGCAACGACACTTGTATCCATGGCAATGGCAAGTTTCGGTTTGAAAGACACTAACCACTGGCAAATAGTTTTCCCAGCATCCATTTATTCTGATGGGATGAACACAAAGTATATTTGTAAAATACTTTAATTCTGTGGTGTGTGAACATGGTTTTATTTTTTTGGAGGTCGGTTCCTTTTTAACAGCCCAACAAGTCCAGTCGTCTAGAACTTTTGATTTGTTTAGATGCTTTTGTGTTTATTTCTGTGTTTGTTACTCTCCCTCAGTTCCTCTGGTATGGCTCTACCAAACTGTACTGCATTTTCTTGATTAATCTGACCTGACCTGGTTCTTATGCCACATAATAAAAGCCTGTCAGTTCTCTACCCAAGAAGTTAAATTTGACTCTTGGGTCAAAAACCTGAGTATCTGAAGATAATTATTCACACCTACGAAATTGAAATCTACATTAATCAGAAATGCGTTTATTAAAGATTGATCTCAGAGTAATTGTAAAAGATATTATAATGTACAGCTCTAAGAAACAACTAATTAGTATTGTAAACACAAAGGTCCAATAGTTTGTGTACTTTATTATACTAAGCTGCTACTTTGCTGTTTTTCCTTTGTATTTGTATACATTTAAACACTATTTGATTACCTTTTGTTCAAATCCCATTCTGCTGTTTTTGCCATTTTGCTCACCAAAGTAATGTTAATTGAACCTCGTGGAGTTAAATTGAATATATAAGACATAGAAAACAAGTGAAATTTGAGAATGAGGATCAGACAGATGGGGTGAATGCTGGACAGGCGAGGTGAGAGCTAAAGCCTAGTACAGGTTTGGATGGATGCTCGGGCCTGGAGCAGCTCAGTCCAGGAAAAACAATCTGCTCTGTAAAACCACTGCCTCGGAGATTAGCACAAAGTTGACTGCTGGGAGGTGAAGAGTCGGAAATTAGAAAGCCAATGAAACTCTCACCTAGGAGCTAACCAAGCTAACAGTAAAACCAAGCTCTATCGTCCATTAAAAGTGGAATATGGGCTGCTGCTTGTGTAAGAGATTTGAAGCACAAGATAAAAAGTAAATTTACTGAGCAACAAGAAAATGTCTGATCTATGTGTATATCACTAAAGACAACTCCCGACGAGAAAACCAGAAAGAGAACTAACATAGGTCAAGTGATGTGGCATTAAAATGGACAAATGAAGTCCAGAGTGGGTCCTCCCGCATTCAAAACATTCGACAAGCTCAAGCTGACTGCTTCTGGTTCAATCATGGCCTCAGAGTCACAGAGACATCCATCAAGCTCAATTTATTCATTGGTGCATAGTGGAAGTGTTGGGAGAGACAGAAAAGGTGGTTTAGGTGAGTGTCATTACCAAACATCTCAGTCTGACACAGATGGCGTGATTCAGCTTCAAGGCAGTTGATCTCTTGAGCTCCCCAAAACCTCCCAGATAAAATCCTGAGCAACAACATGGGGCTCTCCCACATCTTGTTAGCCTTCATGGTGAAAACACAAACACAAGCTAAAAATACTTTCAACCTCAGTATTTTTTGTATAACATGTAAAGTGTATACTGGCAAAGAAACAGAAAAGTTCAAGAAGAAGCAAAAGGTTTCGTTTTACACACATAAAGCTAAAAAAAAAAATGCAATTTTTGAACTTTAGATACAAATAAAAAAAAGGAACAATAGAAAATTACAGGAAGCATCGCTCAGTTGAACAGTTAATCTGGTTGACAAGCTGAACTTATTCATTAATATCACAAACTAATACAAACAAGTCATGTACATTGGGCACTCACATATTTGCATTCATTTTCCAAATTATTTGTGGAAAATTTGGCTATTTGTGGGTTTTTGATTCGTAAGCAAATCTAAAACATTTGAAAGAAAATGCAGCTTGAGAACGTTAACGTACAAATGTGCAGTGCAACTTGATGTTTGCAGATCAGCCCATTGTGTGGCATCATTTATGTTCCTTGGGTGTGATTGGTTGTACCCACAAGAGTGGAGGTAATGAAGACTGCGCATGTTAACTTCAGTCTGCAGTTTTATCAATAAAATAGTCAGGCGAGGTTATTTGATCGTGGCCTTTGAATGTTTTCTGGGCATTTGTCCCGATGGGAAAGCAGACCAAGAACTCAATGCAGAGACTGAATATTGCTGCGGGCTTCTGGATGCCCTGGGGCTCTCTGGGAGAAGCTGCAAGATGTTGCTAGGTGTCAGGTTCTCTTCTTGACCCGTTGGTGAGTCGGTTGGTCGGTCATAAAGATGGACGTAATATGGGATTTATAAGACACAGAATAAGACATGCAAAATGTCAGAAACCTTAATGAAATTGTACTTTAGAAATACATGACGACGGAAGCAGCACTAAAATAAAACATATTAAAGTATTTCAAATTCTCATGTTTGAAACTGAAGGACAAACAAAGTGGACGTCTGATGGCCTTGTGAAAAGCTTTGATGGGTTTCTAAAGATGAGTGGGGTTGCAGAAGGAGGCTGTATGTGATTTCCATCAGTGAACCTTGTACATTCACTTTGAAGAGCCATTTCCTCGCAAGGCCTCACATGAACAACGTCTGATACACACAGGCCAGCGCTCGCGGCTCGACCTTTATGTCAATTTTTTTGTTTTTTTAAAAAAAAGGAAAACATTGATCAAATGTTGCAATCAATTTTGAACATTAATGGAAATACGGCTTAAAACTACGTTTAATTTTGTTCGAGTTTTGACGTTCAAGTGGAAGGAAATGAGTTTAGAAGTTCAGGACCCACAAACCCAGACTCAGATTTGTCATAAATTTTAACCTGATCGGAAACAAATTACTCTTATGGCAGTGAAGCAAATTTAACGTCGACATGAGCTGACGTGACATTAGAAAACTGAAATCCCAGTTTAAGAAAAAGGCGGCCCAAAGTAGGTTTGGATTGAGAACGGATGGGCTTGTGCCCCGGAAAACAGAAGCCTTGGGCAGGAATTTAGTCAACGGCCACAACGCTGGCCGCTTGTGCCTCTTCAAGGCCACGTGATGTGAATACAGACCCGAACCTGTTGAATTAAAGAAGCCATTTGCATGCATCGTGCTTCTTTAAGCTAAGCCTCCATCAATCAGCAGGGAGACAAAGACATCTGGGATGGAACGGGGACTACCTGGAGATAAGCTCACTCTGCATCACATTAACCGTGGAGCTTTGCCTCTCAGCCTAGATGCCTTTCTGCTCCGCACCTCCCAACGAAATCCACATCTGAGAATGTAAGCTTACAGAAAGAGAGATATACCTCTGTTAGGAACATTGCCAGTCCCCTCGCGGACGCCCGTTAAAATACCGGACTCAGTTGCTAGGAGATCTGTAATACAACCGCAGAGTCTCTGCACACATTTGTATGCAACACCACATGTTGCTGCTTTAATTTTAGGCTGTTCTGCTTCTCCTACAATCCTGCTGATGCTTTTCTTTGCTTCAGTCCTCAGGTGTTTTTGTCTCATGGCCCTTCTTGTTTTCCTTTGAAAGTGTTTTTGGGCATGTGCGTGTGTGTGTGTTTGTGTGTGCACTCAGATATCCCCCCCCATAATGAGGCCTGGGTGGCTGATTAGCTCTTAGACACAATATGGCCAGAAACAGAATGGGCCATTGATTCCCTCAGCAGAGCCAAAATGGCTACTTTGGTCCAACTTGACACCATGTGAGAGGAGGTGTTCCCTGGTGTGTTTGTGCGTGAGATGAAAGCAATAACGTGGGGAGGCGAGGGTGGGAAAAGCTCAGCGGCTCTCCGATATATTTCTGTGCTCGCGAGCCAAGTTCAGCTCCGATCTTGAGCTGCAGCAAAGGGTAAGCATGATAAAAGTGTTGTTATTGAGATATTTAGTCTGCTTAAGCAAACACAAAAAAGCAACCTAATAACCTAAGCATCTTGTTTCACAAACGAGAAAAAAAAAAAAAAACGTTTTTTTTTTTTTTTGCATTCAGCAAAGTAGAAATCCTCTGACTCCTGGCATAATTTTAGGAAATCATTGGATAAATAAAAAGAAAAGAAAGCAAAACAAAAAGACAGAAAATGTTGGATCTGATACTTTTTTTTTTTTTTTTTACATGTTAGAGTCAGTAAAGTCACACCTTGGCGGAGGTGTTTTCATGATTTCCAGCGTTTTGAACCCTTTCGACCAAGCTGCCCTCTGGCTGTAGGGACTGTAACATGAAGATGTTGGAATGTAATCTTACTTCTGTTGGGCTTAAGGTGTTTTTGTACAACCAAGATAAAACACTGGGTGATGCCGAAGCTCCAGACTCTTCCACCGGATCAAAGAAAAATAAAGGAACTTGCAGAACTCGACTTGCATTCCTAAAAGCACTTTATAAGTCTGCATCTCGTATATTAGAGTACCTCTAAAAGGTGAATTGAATTCATTACCTCAGTTCAAAAAATTCATCACTGAATCTTTGCGTTTCATTTTCACTTTGCAATAGATCTGGCTGAAATGTATTTCTTGAGATCAATTACTGAAATTAATGAACTTCTCATTGAGATTTGAGATACGCGTCACAAAAATTTATCCTGAAACTTAGATTCTTGTCAAATGAAGTGATAATCACTAAAGCCATGACCAAAACCAATGACACTATTCAGAATAATTGTTGGTTTTCTGTTTTAAATAATCCTAATTGATAATTTTACACATTTTTAGTGTAAAATTTTGATATTTTCTTTTTACACATTTTTTTAATAGAAATTGTTACACCGGCCTATGCCTAAGATATAGAAAAATAACAAGTAGGACCATCCAAAGAGGCTCAGACCGTTGAGCAGAGAGGACACAGAGGAAACATGATTACAGTCTCTATTTCCGATCACTTACTTTTCCATTAGGGAGATTAATGATGGCGCGTACAGATAGGGGACGCCATCTCTGATGTGAAAAATTGTGTCATTACCTGTTCAGGATGAACAAAAAGTGAGTACGTGCGTGTGTCTGTTTGGGAAACTCTTCGTGCTCCAATTTTCACACCTGCTGCCGCTGTGGCTGCTGCAGAAACCTAAATCCACATCATGTTTGTGTGCTTTGATTTTTGTTCTGTTTTTTTCTCCTTTTGTACATACCGAAACCAGTTAGGTTCGTGTGAGGTGAAGCTACGTGGAGGCGGTTGGGGGAGGGAGCGAGCAGTCAGTCTATCTACTGGGAGTCTGACAGATGATCTTAAAGGAAAACTCACATCAGAGTAACAGAGCCGACAGGAAAGTGCGTGTTTAGGCGGCGAGTTCACCCGAAGTTAACACATAAAACAAAGAGAACGGTGAAAGTTCTGAAAAGATTCAGCTTGAAGGAAAACAAGATTTTTCCCTCAGGCATCTCAGCTTTATCCAGTTCCACATCAGTATTATGCTAGCCACTGTAGAGAGACAAAACATGTTTAAAGCTGAATAATTTCAAGTATTTAAGGTGTTCATCTGCAAAAAGACAAAGCACTCCTTGGTTGAAATGCTAAGAAGTATTTTAAAGCAGCTCATTTGCAAGAAATTTAGTGAGTAAACTCAATGAATTGAGATTAGTTTTCCAGCTCAAATTGGGGAAGTCATTTCAATATCAACCTATGTCATCAATTTGTAAGTTAAATATATTTTTTTGTTTATGGTGTTGCAAGGGCTAATACGAATAAACCACATTGTGCTCTGTGGCTACTTTGAATGTAAAATGTTGGCAAAATGATCTGAAAAGTTGCCATATTAAAATGACAAAATCCACTCAGTGTAATTCAAAGTTTTTATGATGTGAATGAGCAATTTGGGTGTTTTGCTATCAGAGTACAATGGCTCCCATTTTTGCTTCAATGCAGGAGCAGTGGCCACTAAGCTGACTGCAGCATCTCCCTACACAGATTTTTAAATATAATGGTGGTATGGGTTATGAATTTCCATTGAACCGTTTAACACTTCCAAACTATATTTTTTATTCGGTGTTGGGATTTAGGCAAACCAATCTCTTATGTCACAACTGCTTAATGGCAGTAAATATGAGAGAATATTACAAACAATTCAAAAATGTGTGTTATAATAATTATTTAAGTTGTTTCTAAATTTTTAACCAACTGTTTTAATTTATTTTATTTTTTTTTTTTTGCTGAGGTACTTCTTGCCAAGTGGACAACATCACCTTTACTGGATTGTGACAAAACCTGTAGGCTGATTTAATAAAACCAATTAAATGGGAAAGAAAAGATGTATTTATGGCAAGGTGGCAAAAATAAAAACAAAACTAACAAAAAACAAATGTGAAACAATTCATTTACTTTTTCTAATGGCAGTCTTTGGGTCACATACTTCAATAAAGAGACATAACCACAGTCATTTTTTATCATTATTATTATTTTATTATTAATATTATCATTATTAGTCTAATCTACCAGATCTAGGAAAGGTCTGAAACAGGTGCACAACTAAAATCTATCAAGTTTAAATGTAATTTCAAGCTGGTTTCAAGCAACTTTTCTCTAAAAAAAAAAAAAAAAATGTAATGCAAATTTCAGAAAACCATGTAGAAATTAAACAAAATCAAAAATGTAGTTTTAAATTTAACTGGATTTAGAAAACAGGAGATTAAAAATCAACTTGTTCCAGCAGTGACTTTGCGGACAGACCGCATACGTCCACATCAATGAAGTGAGTGCATGCTGCAGGTGACCTTGTCAGCTTTTCTGCTCCTCAGCTCATTATCTTCAAAGATGCAGGGCTCACAAATGAACAGGCAGGTGTTTTTAAAAGTCTAAATCAACCTGATCCCCAAACCATCCCTTCACAGAAACAACAGGACTGTCTTTCTTTATTTGTCACGGACAAAAAGCGAATTGTTGGGTAGATTTAAAATGACTTACTGAAAGCGGAAATCTAAGAGCCATCTCTGCCAGGATAACCCCAGATTCCAAATTAAGTGCTGCGATTAGAACAGCAAAATTTCTAGCTTCCAGATGTGTTCAGGTAAAACAAATTACAGAATGACTTCAGAGCAGAAAATCACCTCATCCTACCGACGACAAATCAGCCACTCGC
Organism: Gambusia affinis; assembly: GCF_019740435.1. NCBI lineage: Eukaryota > Metazoa > Chordata > Actinopteri > Cyprinodontiformes > Poeciliidae > Gambusia > Gambusia affinis. Next base: position 6,741,957 of record NC_057887.1, on the reverse strand, counting down.
GTGTCGAGCATGTAACGCATGTTACCCAATTGCAGAGACGCACGCCGGTTTTACTGCGAGGACGCGCTCAAGGTGAGAAAATACGAGCCTAATTTGCTTAATGGCAGTAAATATGAGGATATTACAGCTGCGGCTCAAATGTGTGTTTTACATGTTTCTGCACACGGCAGCGGATGTACGAGAGATTAAAACCAGTGAAGTGTGAGTGGACATTTTGGAAATTGGGAGCGGAGGCACGTGCAGCAAAGTTGTCCCGGGAGCTTCGAAGTGTTGCTGGAAAGGGAAAAGGAAGCGGAGACGACGTGAGGAGGGGCAGAGCTCAACAGACAACTTCACAGGCGACGCCTTTCAGGAGAGAGAACTCATGGACAAACCAGGACGTGTTCTTTCAACTCATCGGTGAGTGCTGCTCCGCTCTTCATCGAACAACAGAGGAGACCTTATTTAAAGAGATCAACGCCCTTCTGTGTTTCCTGCTCGACACCAAAGTTAGGGTTCAAAATGTTGTCGGTTGTTACGGTGGCGGCCATTGCTCGTCGTCATCTGTGCAATCTGAGTGTTCAGGACAAGAGGACACAGTTTGGACGTCTTCCTTCGTCTGTGTCCTTGTTTCTCAGAACTGAACAGCAGGGAAGATGTCCCTGTGGCGGACTCATGGAGGGGAAGGAGAGGCCTATCCTCTAAATAAACAGAGGGAAGATAAAGATGTATTGATAAGGTTTATTATGACACAAATGTTCCACAAACCCAGCCATTAATTGTCAGAATTCCTTCAGGAAAAAAAAAAAGAAGTTTTAACTGAAATGAAAACACAGAACTAAATCAGTTCCTTGAAGCTATAGATCAGCTACGTCAATGTTCAATGTGGATGTACGTAATGTTCAGTACATCCACAGGATCAGCAGGAATAGAGGGATAGATGTATGAAAAGTGAAATAGTGACCTGAAAAAATATATATTTGCTAATAAAATGCCTCTGTTTTAAAACAATCCAACTTGAGATAGAAAGAAGAGGAGGATGCTGAAAACATAGAAAAATAAGTGCTAGGATAACATGTAGAGATTTAACATACGGAGAACATCCATCCAATCACTGAACAGATGCTTAGAACAGATAAATGTGTGGATGTGCCAAAACTTCCTCCAGCTGAACAAAAACAAAACTGAAGTTATTATTTTTGGGCCTAAAGAGGAACGATCTAGAGTCGGTGCACAGCTTCAGTTATTACAACTAAAAACCAGTGATCAGCCCGAAACCTGGGAGTAGTGATGGACTCTGACCTGAACATTCAGAGCCACGTAAAGACAGTCACAAAGACGGCCTTCTATCACCTGAAGAACATTTCCAGGATTAAAGGACTAATGTCTCAGCCAGATCTAGAGAAACTCATCCATGCGTTTATCTTCAGTCGTATTGATTGTTGTAACGGCGTCTTCACAGGCCTGTCCAACAAATCAATCAAACAGCTGCAGCTGATCCAAAATGCTGCTGCTCGCGTTCTCACTAAAACCAGGAAGATAGAGCACATAACACCAGTTTTAAAGTCTCTCCACTGGCTCCCTGTAGCTCAAAGAATAGACTTTAAAATACTGTTGTTAGTTTATAAATCACTGAATGGTTTAGCACCACAATACATTAAAGATTTGCTGCTGTTGTATCAACCTTCCAGAACTCTCAGGTCTTCTGGTTCTGGTTCTGCTCTGCATCCCCAGAACCAGAACCAAACGAGGAGAAGCGGCATTTAGCATCTATGCACCAAAAATTTTTTGGAACAAACTTCCAAAAAACTGTAACACAACTGAAACACTGACTTCCTTTAAATCTCAACTAAAAACCCACTTGTTTAGAGTTGTATTTGAAACGTAATCAATTACAAATTTATTGACAGAATCTGACTTGATATTGTTTTTATTGTTGATTCTATGTTGCATCGTGTTTTTGTGTTTGATTTGATGTAAAGCACTTTGAAATGCCTTGCTGCTGATATGTGCTATACAAATAAAGTTTGATTTGATTTGAACATGTGGAGAATGTCAGGAAGGCGAACTTTATCTTCAATGCTGGTCTTCTTTTCTGATCACTTAAAACAAAGAGTTAAAGTTGAACCAGACACTAAGTACTAATCAGAAGAACAATAACGGAGAGGAAAAAAGGAAATTAACCGCAGAGAATAAATAAAGCTCAAAACAAAACATGTCACACTTCCATTTCCTGTTTCAAAATAAAAGCATTTCAATAAATTCATCCTCAATATAATCAACTTACTATACTGATTACCCAAAGTTATCGCAGTCTTATAATTAGCGTGGATGTGTTCCCTATAAAGTCTTTGTTATTGTTGTTTAACTTAAACATTTAACAGTGACCATACCAGCTTCCACACAATCAAGATAGTGAGACCAGTCATTCCTTATGTTCCAGAAAGTTAGTCTAATCTACTTAAATCTTAAATTCACACTTGTTAAGCTTTTTAGCACGCCATGTGGAGTGTATAATACAAACTAATTAAACCATAGCCAGAAAAGATTAGTATAATAATCCTGAGAAAATGATCCGTTTCATCTTCATTCCACTCAGGTAGCCTAATTGTTCCAGTACGCACATCCAACTGTGCATATGGACAAACTTTACAAACCCTTGTTTGTTTGTTTTTTAATACAAATCGGAGAAATTAAGACCAGACCAAAAACCAAATAAGATTTCGGTATAGTGGAGCGGACTTCTGCTGGAATTGCTTGAACAAATTCCAGAACGATGTGATCCAAAAATGGATGTGTTTCTGTTTAAGTGAACTAATTCTTGTAAATTTCACAGCATTTAATATAAGTGAAGTCCTAATATGCCCAATCACACTGTATGAAGACCTCACTATATTATTATCAATAATTTATTTAAGATCTTTACAATAGTAAATGTTTGAGGTCTTTGGCCAAATATTCAAACAAAGATAGTTCCTACATGTGTAGCGCAGCTTTTAGTTGTTTTTTTTAAGGAAAGCAAAACATCTTTACGGCAAGTTTGCCGGTGTTATCATGGTTGCTGTGAACACATCATGTGGGGGTTTGTCAGGACTGCATTGGAGATCCACACTGAGATGAACTCTGTAAATGTCCGTAAATAATTACGCAACAAATGTCCGACCACACGACTATGACGCAGCACCACAGAAAACGCTGTAATAGATGTGCCGCTCCAGTTGGTGGTGCTGTGAAACAGGCGGAGAATGACGGAAAAAACACAGAACAGTGTGGAGTTTGTTATCTGTGAAAGGGAGGCGCGAGAGAGAAAGAGCTACAAAGTCATCATTTCAAAAGAAAGACTTGGCGTGCACTAAAACACAAAATGTAATTTTTTTTACTTTTTCACTCTGGGAACTGTTTTTTAAAAAGTTTGTTTCTGGTCTCCCAAAATGATGGACGCACAACCTAAACACACACACACACACAAAAATAACTTTGCAGATGAAGCTAATCCAGTCTCTGTGTGGACAATGTCCTAAACCATTAAAAGTCATGCTCGCCTTTAACCAAGATGTGGTTAAAGCCATGCTTGTACCTCACCATCACCATATTATGCTGACAGTCCTGTTTCTGCAGCTAATTAATAATCACCCCACAGAGCCACAAGTCTTCATTGCCTCTCCCTGTCTACGTTCGTCTCAGCGATCTATCACCATCACCTAATGAACGAGGTGAGGTGGAGAACAGTCTGGACAGGTCATTGATTCGTCACAGAAAAACGTCACCATGGAGACATCTATTGATGTCCACTGCAGTTGAATAGGACCCAGTTAATGCTCCAACCGTTATGGATGAAACCTGATGTTTTTCAAATGAGGTGTCTTCCTGGTGACTCTTCGAGGCCTCGCTGCTGCAGCACCGAATTACCAGGAACATTAGCCGGGGATGCCATCATGAAAAGTTCAAAACTGGAAACGCGGACTGCAGTGGTTGGGTCACATGTGCAGAAAGAAAACTAACCCCCTGCTGTGACAACTCTCACTGAGTTTGCAACCCGCACAGCATAGAGTCCAATGAGATCAGCGGGGGGGAAAAAAAAAAAAAAGACTTCAAATTTTGATGTTTTGACCTTATTCAAACAAAGGCAGCCGTTTCTATTTTTCATGTAGTTCTAATCAGTAATAAGGAGGAAAAAAGGGAAGCCAAAAGCTTAAATAGTTTTTTTTCCCCCCCACAAATAAGAGAAGAGTGAGAGAGAGGCATTGTCATTGTGTGAATTTAAGACAGCGGAGCCGCAGCCATCTGGCTGATGGGTAAACAAAGAAAATGATTAGAGTCCTCCTAACATCACTAATGACTGAGGCACTCAGCATGCTGCTGTGCATGTGTGTGTTAGATAAGGCTTAAAAAAAAAAACCGCACACACACACATAATAAAGAAGAGATAAAGAAAATGCAACACAGCAGGGACGTAAGATATTCAGGTGCAAAACAAAAATCCATTAAAAAGTCTCATCACAGGGATAAAATGTTTAGTTCTTGGCAAACACCAATCCTATAGCGATTTGGTCCGTGTGTGTGGGTGGGTGTGTTAATGCTTGACCATAACGATTCAGGTTAAATATATATATTTGGCCCTATTTAAAAAGAAATTATTGTAGTTCTGTATCATCTCTATGTAGAAAACAATACAAGTACCATCAAAAACTGTAGCATGGTCTAAAAGCAAAGCTGCCTGGTCCACCTGCCAGAGAGGAAAAGATTTAGTTGATTTCTCAAAACATTTATGGAAGTGCCTTTCAGATCCACTCAGCTCAAAACTCTTACAGCATCTATCAGATTATTTTTAACGAGAAATCTGTGGAATGTATAGATTTTAAACAAAGTTATTGTTGGAAGCTATAGTGTTGAGAAATGTAATATATAATATTGTGTTAAATCGATTTTTCAAACGCTAGAATACGAAAGCCCATGAAAAGATAACTAAATTCTGCATTGATGGCTAAGCTGGGACAAAGTATCTTTTTACGCCTCCAACTACGTAGTAACTTATTCCCACCTGACTCCCTGTGTGTACCTTAAGGGAGGTCTCTAGTTCTTTGACAGATCCTCCCTTTTGTCTTTCTGTTGCCATTTGTATTTGGTGTGTATGTGCAGTAGTTGTAGATATTTGTGACCAGCACTGCATGCTGCTGGTCGCTGTGTGCTTTAAGTGTTGGTTTTGGGGTCAAGGTTTTATTTAGTCGTCAATCTGTTTCCCTTCAGCTTGTATCTGGGTCCTCGTTTCACCAAAAAAACCCAAAAAAAGTCTATATAAGTGCAGACAAAGGCCTCAGAAGCTGTCTTTTCTCCTTTGACAATAGCTCTGGGACAAAGATCTTGGTACAGTTGGCATGAAAAGATGTCGAGGAATTCAGAACCTGTTTGTCGGTTTGTGCAAAAACACAAACCGACAAACGTTTAGTTTTTTTTTTTTGTTTTTTATGATCAAGAACTGTATTAAAATGGAAAAGTGTGTGAGGAAATAAGCAAGTACAATGTTGCCACTTTTTTTCAGGATGGAAGAATCTGAGTGGCAGATATTTGTTAATGACGGAATAAATTAACTAATAACCACCAATGTGAACATCTTGAGGCCAATGAGAAGTTTACAAGTTTGGCATCACTTTTAGTGTGAGCCAAAAAGAGAAGATGTCAACATCAGCAAAGCAACTGTTGCCACCCGTCAATCTGGGAAGGGTTGCCGCGCTGTTTCCAAACTATCAGAAAAATTTCATCTGATGGAGTCACAAGACGTTGAGGAACAATGTCCCCCAAAGGAGAGAAGACTAATGTAGAGATGTTTGGTCATAACCTTATTGTGATGATATTAACATCAGAACAAAATCTTTCAGAGATAACATCTTAATCCACAAGGTCTAAAGTTGGTTAAAAATATTCAAATTGAAAGGATGTTTAAAGATCGGCCTAAATGACAAAAAATAAGAGGTAAGTTAAAGACAGAGCTTTCACACCAAAAGCAAAATCTGAACAAAAAAAAAAACTCAAATTCTTCCAGAGTCTGGCCTCGGTAACAGCCTGAAGCTTGTCTCTCACCAGCCAGCTGTGGAGACATCAGTTCCTTCTGATCAGATGGAGCAGAGGTGCAGAGCCAGCCGGACGAACTGAGCTGGAAGCAGATTAGCAGAGCTGCTGTCAGCCAGCACAAAACCATCAGAGGGATTTACGCCGATGGACAGATAGCAGGAATTCACCTCCAGTGGAGCAGATTTTGGACCCTGACTGGACTTGGAAGATGGTGAGCGATAAGCATGTGGAGAGGTGGAGAACATGGAACTCAGAAAGAAAAAGATTCGCAGTTTGGAATAAAACGCTGCAAACATTTTTTTTTTGGCCAGGTTAAAAACTGTGACTGAATGTTTTTTTTTTTTGTGATGTTCGGGTACTGACGAAACCTACACTTTTGGGTTTTAAAAGGAAAGTTTTGGTTATACACGTAAAATGTGTACATTTACATCAAAGCATTTCAAACATGCTTCCTTGGGAGCTGGTTATTTTAGAGGATTCTGCCACGTCTGGCTAAAAAAGGGATAAATTAGATCATCAAAACAAGTAGAGCAATTGGCAAAATGAGCAAAATACAGTGACGCGAGCAATTTATTGTAGTTTCTAATTTAAAGTCTAATTTCTCTCTTCCACCTCGCAAAGGGAATTAAGCTCAATAGGAGGAATTGCTCACAGCTGCCGAGTGCACCCATCGCCAAGCTGCAGGAGTTTTTACTAGTTTCATGCACGGCTGCTTTTAATAGCCGCTGCTTGACCAGTTACCCACTGGGACAAATACAAGTTGCACTTCAAAAAGCAAGAGGGTAAAACAGAGACATGGGGATTTAGAGATGGAGACAAAAAAAAGAAGAAGAAGAAAAAGGGAGAGGCCGACGTTATTCCCAAGTGTGGAGTTGATTTGAATATCAGTGAGCTGAAGACCTGAAGGGATTACAATTCCCCAAACCATCCCCTCTCTGTCTTACCATAGATGTAGAGACAAAATCTAGTGAAAGTTGGAAAAGTCATTATTACAAGTTATTGGGGTCTTACAAACTTTTACACAGATTTCTGTTGGCAACGTCAAAAGTGGTGAACTCTCTGGGCCTTTTATGGTGCCATTTTTGGCACTAAACCATAGTGCCAAAAATGTTACCCCAACTTTTGAAAAAAACACAATTGATGTTGTGTTTATTCTAAGTTTTAAAAATGAAGAAATCTTTTGTTAAAAAAAAGGAGAGATATATTTTCATCTAAGCTTGTCTTTTGGAAAAAGTCTGCTGTGCTTCATAGTGGATGTCAAAAAAATACATAAAGTAAAATAATTGGTCATGACCTTCCTCTAAATGGGCAGGTTTGGGAATCATAGTGTTCATGGCAACTTCTGTTTGCTGTGGAGTTCTCCAATCACAGCTGAGCCTCTATGTATTTTTCCCTCTGAGTTAGCAAGAGTTCACTCAGGGGCCAAGAAGTTGCTGGCTGGTGTGTTTCTGAAATGATGGTCACAGTCAGAAGGATGTTGGAGCTGTCTGTCTGTCGATGTTTCCTTTCAACACAAAATTGGATTGTCTCACCAAAAAGAAAACCTTTCACAAGGTGGGGATGAAAGAAGTGTTTTTCTCTACGTGTGCTCATGACCAAGTATTGATAGAGTCAAAGGTCACAGTGTGCTTATTACTTACAGAGCGCAACCTGTTTTACATACTAGCACTGAATCCTACTGGACTGCTGATGGGACCGGACATTTTGTTCACTTGATACCACAATGGAGGATAAAAACAAAAGTGTGATTTCTCGTTATGATCTTCATGGTTGTCAGTAATCAAAAAGTAAGTTTTTTGCACTGTTACTTTTATTCTGTTTCCCTGCACTGCTGTTAATCAGCTATCTATTCAAGTCAGCTGTGTGCCATGAGGGAAAGCCCTAAAACATGTAGTGGAGTGGTCAGTGAGGGATGGAATCGAGAACCACTTCTTTAGACCAAATGTTGTTGGTTTTTTTTTTGGTTTGATTAACCTTCAGAAGCTTTAACAATGAGTTTACAAATTCTTTAAGACCTGCAATTTAAGGGCACAAGAGACTTTGAATTGTGACCTTCAAGGTCTCATGAAGGTCCTTGAAAGTCTGGTTAAGCTGAATGTAACGAAGGCTGGTCTAACAACTGCTGCAAAACTTTCAACTCTACGACCAAATGACGATGGCAGTACCGTTTTGTTCAGTCAAGTTCGGATGCAAAACTCTGGCTTTCTGCATACTTCAGAGACTCCCAGTCTGTCAAGGATGATGCCACCTCCAGCCAAGCAGAACCACACAGACAGAAGACAAAGATGTCATCACTCACACTCAAAACACAAACCTTCTCGCCAATCCCAAATCTGGACCTTTTCTCTTCTTCGGAAGAGGGGGGGGATGAATCACTCAAATGCTGCATTTGCAGTTTTATTTTAGATACAGAAATACGCAGTGCAAATCTGAATCATACCACCTGCCTGGTTTCCATCTGTGTGTTCAAAAACTGATCTGCCTTCACACATTTTTTACCTTTATGACCCGCCATTTTTAATCCACGGGATTCAAGAGCATCTTGACTCACCCTTTGTAGCAACAGCAACTTTAACTCTCCTGAGAGTCACAAGGTTTAAGTGTTTGTTTATGTAAATGTTAAAGTTCGTCGATTCCTCTAGAAGTTCATTGCTTAGGTTAGACACTACTGTTAGATGAACAGGCGTGGTTCGCAGCCAGTGCTCTAACTGATCCAAAGTGCGTTTTTATCAAGTTAAGGTCAGCAGTCTGTAGAAGTTTGTAAAGCTCTTTTATACCATGTGTTTATGACCATGCGTTTGTGGCTCTTGCTTTGTGAATTGGAGGAGTTATGATGGAACAGGAAGGAACTTTTCTCAAACCGTCTTCACAATCTTGGTAGCCTGAAATTTTCCAAAATGTTAAACCATTGGTGAACATTGAAGGCAGCTGTTGTCCTCCTGACAAATGACAAACCAAGAGTCATCCACTGGACATCCAAACAAAAAGGGATGATTTGTCAGTCACTCCAGTGCTCTAGAGTCCAGTGATGCTGTGTATTACACCACCGCATCCAACATATAATGAGATGTTGCAGGTGTTAATCATCCTTTCCTCCTCCTTTAAACTTGTGGACTCATAATAGCCGTTCTTCTCTGCTAAGATGGCTGTGGTCACTATAGTGTTGTAAACCGCACATGACGAAACACTATGCCATACACGGCAGCAGATGAGTTTTCACAGGAGCTCGGTTTGGTGTGTCTCGTGGACCAAGAAGGGTGTATGTGAAAATAAATGTCCCCAAATGTGGCCGTGTGTCGACACTTTGACTTCAGTCTGGCTAAGCAGGGCCCTTAAGTGGTGAGGACATTTTTACAACTGCACTTACTCCTTTCATGGCACATCGCTGGGGATCAATAAGCTCCTAAAAGTGGCTGATATTTTTTTCTAAAAATATTTCTAGAAACAGTCTGGATAACAAGGTCGTTGATTTTATACTCTATGGTTATGGAAAAAGTTAATCATCTGAAGAGGTGACCAAATACCCTGGTCCCCTTATTGATCTTAAAAGACATGATGGATGTCTTTATGTAATTAAAGTAACAAAGAGAAAATGTCAGTAAACAATTATGGGTTTTTGATTCCAGAATCAAAAACTGTTGACTGAGTGATCCCTGGACTCAAAAATAAATTTATATTAACATATCTGAAAGTCGTTTTTATGAGAATATTCAAAAACACAGAGTCTTGTGTGTAACTCATTTTATTCACCCTTCACAGTGGGTACAAATTCACCTGCTAGTAGGGATATTTTTTCTTTTTGTATTCTATCAAAAACACGTGGTCATTTGAGACGGTATTGGGCTGATTTGCTTGTTAAACAAGGTTATATACAAAAAAGTTTTATGAGTAAAGTTTCTGGACAATGTGTTTATTCTTTGAAGAACCTGGAAATTGCAACACTTCCTGTTGAAGGCAGGATTTTGGTGAGTGCATGTATCAGCTGTTGCACTCATAAACTTTGCACGTGAGCGGCCGGTTATTGAACAAATGAATGCATCTCCTCTTCTTTACCCCTTGCTAATTGATGACACGTTGTCCCTGCCTGGTGTTTCTGTAGCTACTGGCGAAGGCAGGGTGTAAGAAAACTGAGGTTTTCCAAGTAGAGCTAAGAGAATCTGAGAAAACATTCATGCATTCTGTAACTCCTCACTTTTCATTCTGGCTAATTCATATGCGATTTTTAAAGTAGAACCTCCTCTACATGTGGATAAAATAGCATTAGCAGGGAAATATCAAAATCTTAGAACGAAAACAGACAAATGAGCCACTTAATTGATTAAGCTTATGTGAGCAAAGAACAAATGATTATTTAATAGATGCAAACAAGAATAGTAAGCTTCAAATGGAGCATGATTCCTATGATGGAGCATGATTCCTATGAAAGGAAGTAAAAGAGGTCTTTTACTTCCTTTTCCTTAGGGGAAAAAAATACAGAGTAAACAAACAACTATGGCCTCCAACCATCAAATCTTGATAGAGAATAGTTTTATGAGAAAATGCAGGCCTAATATTTAAGACACAGAACCCAATAGAGACGGTTGAGTTTGTTAGCAGCTTCAGAAACAAGGACACAGAGGAGAGACCAATCTGTAGGTGACCATGGAGCTGCACAGAGAATTGAAGGGTTGGGGTCACGTTGCTAAGGTGACAGCCGCTGCAACTGAGAGGAGTAGGGGGAGGAGGAACATTTTCTTTACACTAAAGTGAGAAAGTGCCTGTCTGACCCAGACTGGAGGGACGGATTCAGGCCATGTCGCCACCTGTGACTGGAGGCTGGCTGCTCATCAGTAACACTAACAAGCTGCTCTACAGAGAGAATAAACTCGCCAAGAGACTGAACTTCAAAAATGATCTAAAGACAAGTTTGGAACATTGCATTTGAAACTCATGTTATGTCATGCTGGCTGTAGCTGAAAACATGTGGAACACTCTGCACGTGGGGTACGGAAGGCAAAAAGTGCCACATGTGGAAATGTAAATGGAGATTATTTAATTTATCTACACTTATCCTAAATGAATAAATAAAAATTGATTTTTCTTTATCTCAAGAGTTTCAATTAGCAATTGCAGCATTATTATTCAAGGTTATGGTCATGTGCCACAGCACACAATCATTTTTTTTCATCTTTCAACCTTAGAAATTCCTAAGTTAAAAGGTGATTGGTTGGCAGCTGAGTTGCTCTGCAGGTTAACCAATCAGATATTGAGTTTTATTAAGTGACATGCAAAAGCACTTTCAATTATTTTCGTTGATAAACTTCAGCACAGGAAACAAGTTCATACCAAATAACACAGAAGTATGCATGTACTGTATATTTGAACTGTTTAAACTGGATTTCTCAATTTAATAATAATCTCAGAGAATGGCTGTTATTGGATGAACCCTTGAAGTGAAAATAAGATTATTTGCACAGAGGGCGTGGGTCAATGGTGCACATAACATTTTTTTTGCCAAAAGATGATCCATTACTTGTGAACATTACTGTAGATGCAGCCAAACACATAAAACCTTTGTACAAATCAACAAATCTTTGTGCAACAGTTCTGGTTTGTCCTCTTAAGATCAGACAAATGCCTCTGAAAAATGTTTTAAAAATATTTTATGACAAAGTGCATGGATGTTGAAGCTGTAAAGGCTTAAAAAAAAAATTCAGTAAAATCTAAAAAACTCACACCAAACACCTAAAACCCTACGTTAATCATAAACGTATAATGAGTGGTATTAATCATGACTTCACACTCAGATTCAAAGATCATTTCACTTGTCATATCCTTCATCTCTCTGATTCATTTCTCTGATCTTTCTGGTTTTTATTCCTTTCTCCATCACCCATTATTTCTCCCCTCTCTCTGTGTTCTCACTTCTTGATGCTCCGTCTGACATGTGGGCCTTCCATATTGAGTCCTTTATCTACTTTTCCGCCGATATCTTTTACCTGCTCCAGCTCTACTGTGCCTTCTTTTGTCCTCAGATGTCCATTCTCCTTCAAAACACTGCAGGTTCTTAAAATTCAGTCTTTTACTTCCTCCATTCTTTGTTTGCTGTCCTCAATTTTTTTTATTTTTTTTTTTACTTGATTACATCCCTGTCTGACCTCCGTTATTGTTTTATTGTAAATTACATTTAACTGGCTCCTATTTCCTTCTGTTTACTTAACTTTTTTATTGTTTTTTTTCCCCCACTAATGTTTGAATTGTCCCTTTTATATTCACTTGAAAGCCTCTCTTTCATTTGTCCTTTTATTGTTGATGTAATAGTGCTTTAAGTCCTCATGTTGAAGACTTAAAGTTCTTCTATTGGACATTTTCTCTTAAGCTTTAAGTTCTTCCTTTAATCTTTGATTTTTTCATTAAATCCATCACAAAGTTATTCACACATGCTGACATGTTCAGATTTCTATGGTTTTTATTTGACTTTTATGGTAGGTTTTTAAACAAAACAGCAAATGAAAATCACGGAATGAAGGAGAACTCATCCACCACTTTCAAATTGTACATTACAGTTACTGCAGAAAGTATTTTGGAGTACAGCTTTGCCTCTGTCAAACTGAATCAAGAGAAGATCGAGCAATTTTCCACGTCTGGACTTTGACTTTGCCATTCTACCACATGAACATACTTTGATCTAAGCTGCTCCACTAAACTGTTTGTTCACTGATATTCTCAGAAAAACCTCTGAACAACTTAAAGAACATGGGAATTTCTCATTAAAACTGCACAAAAATCATCTCCATTTACTAATTATCTGATCTCGGTATTTGGTTGCATTTTGATTAGGGGTGTCAGAATCGAGGGGTAAAAGCAACCATTTTTAAATTTTCATTTTTCAAAAGTTTTCAAACTATGTAACATTTTCCTGATGGAACTAGGACGAGGACTTTGCCCTAGTGGCAGCTTGACTCTTTAAGTTGAACAGGCTAAAGACGAAACTCGCACGAAACCTAAATAAAAATGCAAACACCAGCACTGAGGGTGAAAATGTGAGAGTACCTATTATTTCTAGCAATTATTATTTCACGTCACTCGGTATGTGATGACTTACAGATTGTACTGTCAAAAACGCCTCGTCTTTTGTAGCCCGAGGAACGTGGATGCAAGTAAAAGGTTTGCCGTTCAAACACAACCTCTCTTCTGTTCTTCTGTTAGCATGAGGACATCTTGTCCTCAACAGCTGTTTCATCCAGATTTACTGTTCTCAGCCTTTCCTCTCTGCTCTCTCCACCCGTCGCCCACTCTCTTTTTGTTCATCACAACACAAGGCTTCCTGGAGTCGTGTCTCCACATCTAACTCGGTGCCGATGTTTGCGCTGAGGGCTAGAGATAGCAGGCGGGGAACGGGGCAGCCGGCAGATGAATCAGCTGGGAACCACAGTGGTGGAACAAAGGAAGGAAGAAGGCCATCCTGGTTTGCATGATGATCTGCCATAAATGAGCAAAAAAAATTAAGGAAATACATCTTTCCTTTTCTCTCTTTTTCACTGAAATAATGCCAAACACTAAGTTGACCAGTCAAACCAGGTTCATCGTATGCTCCCACAGATTTGGGTACACACATGTATATATACACGTCTTAAAAAAACAAATTGAATTTTGTGAAAAAGTTAATTTTTTATTCAGTTCACTTTTTTACTGACCTTAGCAACTTATCAGCCACCAAAACAGACTCGGTACAGATGTGCTAAACAAATCCTTCACTTTGGGCTAAAGAAGCGGTTAAACCGAAGGTTGAAGTGTCATCCAGCGCAGAGCTACATCACACTGGTGATAGAATTTAAAAGCCGAAGTAAAAACATCGAGCAGGCGAGGTCATGATAATCTCAAACGTACAAACTACTGAAAGATGCTTAAGTTTTGCATCTGCTTCCATCCAGCACTTGACTTCAAGGCTATTTTGATGTTTTTTTTTATAAATCTGGAGCTCATTTGATTATGTCTGGCTTACAGAAGAAAAGATTACCTGATCAATTTGATTAAAAATTGTTTCAAACATTTTGAGTTGGGACCAACTCTCAAACAAAAAAAAACAAAAAAAAATGGCTGCATTGGGATACTAACTGAAGTTCAACACTTTTCAGCTCTTATACAGGGGAAAAAAATATTATGGAGAAATATTCAAAAGTTATATGAGATCTCATATTTCAGAGTCCTTTCCTTTCAAATTTAGTTTTTAAATGTGATGACGCAGTTCCACATTTACACAGTCCGAATTTTCGGACATTTCCGGCTCGTTGGGGGCATTTGGGGACGGGGATATTTGATGCTTTCCATCCACGGAGGGATTATCATGTGGATAATCTGGAACATTACAGATGAGTGATAAAATCCCACCTCTTGTTTCTAACCCGGGGCTTCCAACTGCGGAGTTTTGCAGCTGTGCATGGATGCCTTCGTTGGATGTTTCCTACTTAGACGAAGCTCCAGACGGCTCAGTGCTGCATCTGTTTTTCCCAAGGGCTGACAGGAAAAGCAGCGTCTCTATGAGAATTTCTGAGTGTTCAAAAGTCGAAGCTGCCTGAGAGAAGCCTGAATGCTTCGTAATGAGATAGATAATAATAATAATAATAATAATAATAATAATAATAATAATAATAATAATAATAATAATAATAAAGACAGATTCGGAATGGGTCCATTTCAAAGACAGCGCTTCATCCTTTATCACTTTCCGACTCTGTGCTCTGATGCAGGCCACAACATGTCAGCAACACACTCTCAGCAGCCGCAGGGCCTTTCTCCATGCTCGCTGCGGAGACGCTCGCGCACGGTGTGGGACAGAGAAGCCTGCCGCAGTGACAGCCGCCACACATCAGCACGCAGAGTGGGAGAAAAGTGAGACATGCTTGTGTGCTCCCTGCTTTTTCCTCGTGTGTGTGTGTGGTGTGTATGTGTAAGGATACAAGCATGTCTGGCGTGCAGTACTTTTGCTGAATATTGATGCATGCGACGAATGTGACGGAGCGACAGCAGAATAATACGTCGTCACGTCTGCAAATACGTTGTTGCACATGTTGAAATGAAGAAAAAAAAAAAGAGTCATTTATCCCGAAATAGTATTTTGATCCCTCAATTAGCAGAGAAACAACTGTCTCAAGAGCCTGGGTGAGTGCTGATCAACAACGTATACACTGAAGGATCAAAGTTCCTTCTTACTTAGATGTTCCTTCCTTCTTACTTTTGTTTTTATTTTTTATCTTCTTTGCATGTTCCTGTTGCCATCACCATATTCTTTAGTTCCCTCTGCATATTTTCTATCAGATTCAAGTGAAGACTTTGAATGGGATGCTTCCAAAATGTTATTATCACTTCTAGTCAGAGGAAATGTTAAAACGTAAGATGACTGTAGGTTTTTAGTCTTGGTTCTCAAGACCGACAGTACTTCATGTTTTAGATTTTTCTCTGCTCCAGCACACATGAACTAAATAACTGCACTACCTCCTCAGCCCGGGAGGCCATTCATCATCCATTTATTTAAGTAAGGTGTGTGGAGACGACACCTGACGACAAGCAAAACCTCTGCTCTAAACCTAGATCTCCCAGGAGCATGAATCATTTTGAATCTAATCATCTATGCAACACTTCAATTTATCAAGGAATTATTTGATAGAGTACTGAATTTGTAATATATTCGAAAGCCGCAGCTCTACGACTTGGAGACGGACGGGTAACTTCTAAAATTACACTGGCAAGGAATCAATTGTACTTTAAAACCTTTCCAAAGAATTGAAAGTCATTTTACTTTTGTTGAAGTTTGCCTGGATATGCCATAAAATCTTAGGGTGGGATGTTATTGTAGACTTTATTAGTAAGACGAACCTGTCTAGCTTCATCCACCAGAATTTACACATTGGAGCCCTGAATTACCAGGATAACAGGATAACACCAACAGGCTCACAAACAGCCAGTTATGCTTTCTAAAATCCCCCCTTTTTGACCAAGCACACTCTGACATCCACACTTTCAGACTTGGTAAAAGAGGCGGCAGTTGTGCTTCCAACCTCGCCGTTATTAGCGCTTCAGCAAACATTCGTCATTCGGCTCAACACCTCGACTTTCACCGCCACTCCCGACGTGTTTGTGTCTCATCTCCTTGGGCAGGAAGCTGCGCGCATGGCTGCATCAAAGTCGGATGTTTTAGGGCAAAACTCTTAACTCAGATTCAGTGACAGTGGCAGAAAGCTGCTTGTGTGACAACTTTGGAGGAGCGTGTGTATTTTAGTGCGGAAACTAAGAGGTCAGCAGTGAGTCATGTGTGTTGGTCGGGCGTTAAGAATGTTCCGCTACACGCGCAACGACGGCGGCGGTGACTGGAGAATGTCGGGACTGAGCAGAGTCTAAATGAAAAGGAATTGCTAAAATGTCACATTTTTTGCTTGGAAAAAAAAAGAGGTTTTCTATTGAAAACATTTATTGATGTCAAGGGTAAAAAAAAAAGAAAAAAAAAAGGCATTGCCTGCGAGAAACAGCGAGACCCTGAAAACTGCAAACACGTTTCCATAACGACGGTTCAAGGAGGACCTTTTCAGTTCATTTTTCATTTAAAAATCTAAATGCAACACATTTCTGTTAAAAAGGATGGATGGGGGTCTTGGAGAGGGTCACATGCTTCAGAGAGGCAAAGTACAAAAATAAAATGTTGATGAATTATTACTAAATAAACAGTATGTACCGACTGCGAGTGGTCAAGTAGGAGGCATTAGCCATTTTATATGTCGTCCGACCACAAATTCAGCTTTTTTTAATCTTCAGCTTGCTTTCGTGTTGTTTTCCATTACGTTTGGGGCAGCAATTAATTTCTCTGAGTCAAAATGAAATATCTGGATTCAGTTGACTTCATCAGAACCCCAACATGAAGGTTCTACACCGCAGAGTGTCGCTGCCAACGTCATCGGACAGTCGACCTTGTGGCCTGCCCACGTTTCTGTCTGTATTCACCCCCACAATAGTGTGGAACAGACTGTAACGCAGACACTCCAAACTACAGCAAAACCAAACCAGACTTTAACCAGTTAAGAGTGAGACTTGGTAACTGTTTTGAAATGGCTACCAGGTCATACAGTGGACTGTTGGATAGGTAAATGTAATGTTTTCTTGTAAAAAGGTTGGCGTCACTGAATTTTTATTTTTGTTTTTGTTTTACACATGCAGCAGAGGCATTAGAGTTTCATCATGTTTTCATCCATCCATCCATTTTCTATACACCCTTCGTCCCTAATGGGGTCGGGAGGGTTGCTGGTGTCTATCCCCAGCTAACATTCCGGGCGAGAGGCGGGGTTCACCCTGGACAGGTCGCCAGTCTGTCGCAGGGCAACACAGAAAACAAACAAGACAAACAACCATGCCCACACACACTCACACCTAGGGAGAATTTAGAGAGACCAATTAACCATGTTTTTGGACTGTGGGAGGAAGCCAGAGAACCCGGAGAGAACCCACCATGCACAGGGAGAACATGCAAACTCCATGCAGAAAGACCCCGGACCGGGAATCGAACCCAGGACCTTCTTGCTGCAAGGCAACAGCTCTACCAACTGCGCCACTGTGCAGCCCTTCATCATGGTTTTACAAACAAAAAATATGATGACTTTGCTAATATGTACCAATAAAAGCTCAAAGTTCAAGAAACTTGATTTGCCCGTGATAGAATTGTTGATTCAGAAATAAGTCTGAATCAACAAGAAATAAAAAAAAGAAGCTACTGCCGCTAAGGTTTTACTGAAAGATTATGTCATCAACGAAGGAATTGCATATATTTATGATGACCTCATAATTGACTTTATGAGTCCCAACATGATAATCAGACTTTTTTTTTTTTTTTTGGAAAACCGTGGTTGAAAAATCACCCCCTGATTTAGCTTTTGCCAGAAGATCAAGAAAATTCAACCTTTGTTAGTTTGTGTCACACATTTCAGAGCTGATGAAACCCAGTTCTGTTGCATTTGTCGATGAAAAAGCCCTGGGTCACCATGGTGATACATATGACTAGAGATGTCACCTTGACCTATCCGACATCCGCCCAGCTGAGTTGGCTCTCTACAATCAGAATACATCAGCAGAGGCGCTCCATGGCATTTCAACTGGTTTTGCTATTTTCGGAAATAAAATGCTGCCCCGTCCAAAAACAATTTATTCCTAAAGGTAAGAAGAAAAACATTCATCAGGTGTTGCAGAAGCGCCTCATTTATTTACCCAGAACAGAGCCTGTGTGCTATCTCCTCAGAACCAGCAGGTTTTTCTTTCAATCAGACTAAAACTGGCATTGTTTCTTTCAGCCGTCAGCAGAGAAAGAAAAATATATAAATCTTCCGCGCAAATTTATTAGGATCTTCTTGGGAAAAGTCTTCCTGCTGTTCCTGTTGAGAACGTGGCAGATGGGAAAGAACTATCCGACTTTCCTCATTCAGTTTGCGTGGCTTGCAATGAGAAATCCATTTGTCTGCTGAGGGTAAGGATGAGTCACATTCAACCATTGACAAACTAAGATTCCAAACAATCTAACCCAACTTAAAAAAAACAGCCAACACACCCTACATAATAACATCAACTCACCACGGAGGATGTAGCAAAAACACCCAAAACGCCTCCTAGTGGCTTACAGAGGCAACTTCAGTTTTGTTGTATGTATTTTTACAAAATCTGGTTCACTTTTCCACATGGAGAACTACGCCCTGATAAAACCTGCCTCAGATGACCTCCAGCTGTCAAAATGTCTATTTGCACAACATGAAAAGACGCTATCATTTCTACTCACTATGTCTAAACCTTTCCTGCTTTGGGTCGGGTAGGATTTCCGAAATTAAAGCTTTTGTTTAAGTAGAAATTACTTTTTTTTTAGGGCCTTTAGGGTTAGGGTAAGTCTTCAAAGTTTGCATATATTTCTTTAGCATTACATAAAACACAGTAAAATGTTTGACTGGGGTCAAACGGTTTTGGGGTCTTTTGACAAGTTTGTCACAGTAGCTGACTAAATACTGTCCATTCATTCTGTCAGAACTAGTGTAACTGAGTCACATCGGTTGGCCACATTGCTCGGCTCTGTCCGGTGCACGCAGTAATTATACCCAAAGATGAATGGGAAAGAAAGGCATCCGGGTTTCTCTTCACAATATTATTACTGGTTCGTCGCTGTTTTCCCTTGATATCTAAAAACAAATAGGTGTGTCCTCTTTTCTGCCCTATATTGTGTGTTAACCTTTCAGGAGCTTACAATTTAATTTATATGATTACGACAGTGCACATTAATCATCATTACCACAATTAATGGCAGTGCAAATGTGTGGGAATTAGCACAACGGCAAAATTTCTATCCTTTGTCTGAAGAGAAACACACACACACAAAAAAACAAAAACACCTCACTATGCAATTCACAGGACAGAACAGGGTACACACAGTTCTATTAAAGGAAGCAAAAACAAAAATACACAGGAAATTACTACAACAGACAGAAACGATCTAAATACAGGGCACAAGACCCAAACAAAAGACAATAGCAGGCATACATTCAACCAAGGCTTAAATTTCTTTTTAAAAATTTTGTCGTCTGCACTCTCCCTGGTCGCTGGTAATTGCATTCCATGAATGTGTCCCTTAGATAGATGCCACCTTCTGGCTAAACTGTGTTTTGCGCCTCAGTACGCTGCCAAATTTGCTTAAATTCCTAGTAACCCTAGTGCTTGTATGCTTCTGTTTTAGCTCATTTTAAATCTGGAAAAGCTTCATCTGATTTCAGTGAGACTTTGAAATTAAAAGAAACAAAAAGGGTGTGTGTTGGAAATTAGATGTAGAAATTGAGAGCATTGATTCTTATCATTCAGTTCTTTCTTCAGCCCGAGTAACCCGAGCATTACTGCAGCCGACGGATCCGTCTCTGAGCGCAAGACACCGCAACACATCAAGTCTGCTACTCAAATCAGAGACTCAGCGCCTCCGTTCCCACCAGTCCTATCATTCCAACTATTCTAAATAACAAAGTCAGATTTAGAGGAATTAACACTCATTCCAGCTGCTTCACTACACACTGAACCTCTCTGTTGCTGTCAGATGGAGAGGAGTCCGCGAGGAGCCAAACTGGCTCCAGAATCCGGATGCACATTTGGCTAATTAATACATCCTAAAGAAATACACTGGGACATTAGTTACATCTGGACTTATTAGCGAGGTCTCTGAAAGCTTTTACATCTGTATAGACAGAGGCTTTGTTTTCAGCTGTCTCTTTTCCTTTCTGTGTTGATGGATAGCACTCCCTGTAGGCTTGTTACAGACTCAAACAGCTTCAGGGCTGCTCAATGCCGGGATAATATATCATTGTGGTGTAAGTGCTTGCAATAGCAACATCACAAATAATAAATTGGGATGTAATTATTAATGACTAGTGATTTCCATGAGTGTAACTTCATGCTGCACACAAGTAGAAATCTTGGTAACACTTTATTTGAAGGGGTGTGCATAAGAGGGACATGACACTGCCATAAACACGTCATAACATAAACATGTCATAACAACAGCCATGAACATGAAGGAGTCTTCATGACTATTTATGACTGTTGTCATGAAGTGTCATTTGGTAAATAATGACATTTTAAATGGAACGTTGACACTTTTAGTGGACTTTTAATGCAAATCTTAATAGATCTTTGTGATAAAAGAGTCAGTATTGACTGAATACTGCAAGTTTACACATTTAATGAAACTTTTAGAGCAACTTTGCATTGAAAGTGTCATTATTTACCAAATGACACTTCATAACAACAGTCGTAAACATTCATGAAGCCTCCTTCATGTTCATGACCGTTGTTATGACATATCAGTTTTATGCACACCCTGTCAAAGTGTTACAGGAATCTTTTGGATTTGAAGCCCAAAATGCTAAAGGTCCCAGATTATTGAGGAAGATGTGGCTATATCATGATCGCATGATACATTTAATCAATTTAACATACATTTGTTTAAATATGTACAACCTGTTTGATTAAATGAGAATGGGATTCTCTTTTCCTAATGAAAAGAGAATGCTTCCATCCTACAGCTTCTTCTGAGTGATCACGATGTATACCCAGGTCGAGTATGGCATACGATCCCCCCAGCAAGCTCCGGGTGAGCCCTGGGGCCTCTTTTCAGTTAAACAGACAAACGTCCTGGGAGACTCAGATCACATGATGAAAAACATCAGCTGCCTTCTTCAGAAACAGAGGAGCAGGAGATGTCTGAGGGTGAGCTGTCAAGAGGAATCGTTATTTTAGTCGCTGATGCTCTCACACTGCAGAGGGATGGAAATCTGATCGGCTGCTTGATTTCCTTTTTCTGTTTTTTTTTTTTCCAACGACTATCTGCAGCTCTTTAGTTTAAATGTTGAAATGACAGCACATGCTGAAAGTTGTTTGGGATGTCAATCTGCTGGATGCACACAAATTGTTGAATTACAAGTAGAAGATTTAAATAAAACAGGGGAGCAGATGGATATAGATTTCAAGTTGGATATGTCGTAAACACAAAAAAGAAGATCATGACAGTCTTTAAGCTATCAAAAAAGAAATGGCACATGCAGGATATAAAACACATCTGAGTTTACAATCCAGAAGCAGACTGCAGGATCTTGTCACTGAAAATCTCACCTGGCCGTTCACTCAAATGTAACACCCATCAAATGTCATCAAAAATATCTAAATAAAATCTGCGCAGTGTTTTATGCCATTTCTCCAGCTGCAGAAATTAGCAAAGACACTGTAGATAAGCAGGAAATGTAACACAGAACATCTAGAGATGTTTACATACTTTTCAGCTGCCATAGAAAGTAAAAGTCAAGTCCAGGTTGGTTCGGTAAAGTAAACTCAATTTCAACATCCTCTGGTATTATCTTTACTATGCAATAAATGATTTAGTCAGAAGTAGGAGGAATGCTTCCTCCGCGGCAAGGGTCAGCTTAAGCTCATGTGACTTGCTTCTAAAGCAACTTCCACTTTAACTGGTCCAAGCAGAATGCTCTCCACTATCACAGCTCCTGTCCTTTTTTTTCCAAAAACTCCAAATAGCAAAAATCACAACTCCCACAGCGGACCGGTGTACATGTCATCTTCTATCAGAGAGTTGCTCAGTGTGGAGGAATGTAACCATGAGCAGCATCTGGAACACAAGCGAGAACTTTTGGAGTGAAATGACCGTTATTCATAAGTCCTGCAAGAAGCACAGCTCGCAGTGAAGAGGAGATGAAACGGTGTAGCTCTAGGCTACGTTCTGTCAGAGCTACAGCTTTGAGCCAGCTGGGCTGAAACCAACAATGGCGAGAAACAGACCGCAAAGGAGATGATCCAAACTTGACTAGAACGGAGTAAGACATTAACTGGCTACAATGAAAAATAAAATAAAAAAAGGAGAAGTGGCTTAAGTGATGCCAGGAAGGAACAAGAGATGGATAACTATAATTATCCACAGGGACAACGATCTGCTCTGTTGTGATGAAAAAGAAGCTGAACTGAAACATGAAGCTCTGGATTTGCTTCTCCATCTTGTTCTCTAGTGTGTGGTCAATGGACGTGGATTGTAACTGAAAAGAAAACAAGCAAAAGGGATAAAGTTTCCTCTGGTGGGTGACCAATCTCTGCCCAAGAGATAAAGAGAGGAGCTCCAACAGATACAGGTAAAGTCACTGCTCTTAAACATCAACAACTGAGGTGGTTCTGGTGTCTGATCAGGATCCAGCAATGTCATAATTTGGACGTTTTCTGGAAATCACACGGCAGACCCAGAGTACCCTGGAGTGACTGAGCAGAGAGATAATCTGGTTTTATCCGTGATCTTCCGATCCCCAATAAACATGACCGTCCAACCAAACGCCCGGATGAATTCAATAACGCAAATGTTCCGCTTGAAGACCTATCTAGAATATATCACAAGATTCCCATCCAAACCTTTGGATCATCAATTGTGGATAGCTTTGGTTCCAGTCATTCACACTCCCTAAACTCGTCCATGCACTAACACACTCTCCTTTTGTTTATGAGACTGAAAACGTGGCACAAAGACCCTGTTCACACCTTCTGCCAGCGCTTTCCGTGAGCAATCGTATCACGTTTGAACCAAGATATATATATATATATGTGTGTGTGTGTGTGTGTGCGTGTGTGTGACTCTCGTGAATCTCAGCCCCTTTGATAGCTGAACGTGAAGAAAGAGAACGTCTCTGTGGAAACATTAAATCTGCTTACCGCAGCCCCGCTCTGTGACGAAGCCGCGTGTTTATTTTGCATGTAAAGCAGGAGAATGATCTGATTGCTCAGGACAGATATTAAGGCTAGCTGTGAGTGGTCGTTGCTACTCTGACCTATTTACGTCTGAATCAGCCTGAAGGTTTTTTCGATAACAGGCCTGAACAGGACCTAACTTTCAGCTTAATGTGAGCCGGTCACTGGCTGAGGGGGGATAAAAAAAAAAAGGGTTTCTAGATGTAGCTGTGAGCAGAATTTACATTTAAATTAAGATAAACTAGCTGTTGTGTCCTTTGCTGCTTCTTCTTGCTCTTCAGACAATATCGACCCCGACCAGAATTATGTAGCAGTTTCCCCAAATAAGCAACTCTTTCTTTTTTAACTTCTCTGTGCTGGCAAAACTAACCACCTACTCAAATAACCATGAAGAAAATCTTCAAAAATTAAAAGTTAAGACTGACCTGCACGGGACAAAAAGAAAAATCAAATTGAGAAAATGCAGGCTTTTTTTTACAACTAAGCTAGAGTTGGGATAGAAAAGAATTCCTGGGAAATCTCATCCATCATCTGCATGGTGGCCTTTAGAAAAATTTCCCTGTTTTAGTGAATCTGGTCCTTGAAGTGGCTGAACTCGCACCAGCTGACATTCAGTTTATGAACGTGTTCAGCCATGAGCGCGACCACCCTCGTCCCGCCTGCTCGGCCTCTCTGAAAGAAACCAACACAGGTTGTGAGATTGATGTTTTTCTATCAGCAGTCAGTCCTCCTGGACAGACACTCCACTCGGCTGAAGCTTTTACCTGTTGGACTCCTGCTGTGGTCTGTGTCACCTCTGAGCTGCAGCACGATCCCTTCATAAGCCGGCAGGACCAGAGGCGGTTCATCCACACAACATGATGTAACGCTCGGTATCTAATCGTAACGTTTCAATAAGGAAGATCATTCCTTTGGAATCATCTTTGCTCTTTCTCTCGTTTTTGGTCTTTAACTCGCTGAATTTTCCTCTTGTTTTTCCTCCCTTTTTGTTTCCACCTTTCTTTCAGTCTGCCTTTGCTGCCGGCTTCTGTACGAACAGCGACTCTGTTGTCACGCCAACTGACGCTCAGTGTTGCATCATGAACGCTTCATCTCCAGAGTTTTGCGAAGCCTTTGTGAAGCAGAACAAAACAGACAAATCTCCACTCGCATAAGGAATACATAATTGATGTCGTATTTGTGTTTTAAACTCATGTTGAATAAATGATGCTGTGTCGTAAAGGCTTCATGCAGCAGAGAGGACGGCTCCAGCTCACGGGGGCGTTTAAACTGACCCGACCCCCCCACACCCCCCTGCTCCAAATACTCTCCTGCTGTGACGTCAACCCACAACACGCTGAAGGGTTTTCAACAAATCAGTCCTCAGATCAATCTGGGCACATTCTGTCAGCCAGATGAGAAGAGGATTTGATTTCCCTGTGCAGGTAAAAGCTTTAATACCAGCATCCCTTCTCGCCCGGCTTACGTAATCATCAAAGGGATCTTTAATGAATTAAACTCAAGTTGTTTGGAGGAAAAAAAGAATAAATTTTCCATAAAAGAATCCAAGCTCTTGACTGCATATCTAAGGCGTGGGGAGTGCGTTGTCATGCTGCTTCCTTATTATGCATGCGCGCTCCACGTTTCTTTTGAGTTCAGCGTCGAACGTGCGCCTCCCGGGGTTCTGTGGCAACAGGGAACGTGAACGCGTGAAAAGGCGCTCAGGTTAAACTCCGTTCAACAGGCAGCGGCAATTATGAAAACTAAAGAGACACAAATTAAGGCCGTGAGCAAAAGAAGAAAAACTGAATGAGCAAATTGCCTGTCTGCAGTTTGCTAAAAGTGTTCCAGAGTGTGCAGTTTCAAAATGTTTAATGCTTTAATAGCTCCCAGGTCTCATTTAGAAATGGGTAAAACGGCATTCCAGGCATACATGTAAAATTACCTCCCTCACATTCATTATATATTTGATCATTTTTAAAAGTTAAAAACATTGTTTTAGAATTCAACAACAATTCCTCTGTTGAGCACTTGATAGTTTTGTATTTCTAACCTTTGTGTTTTCCAGTCTTTGTATTCATGCATGAATATTTTTGCTGCTCAGTTTCAGCAAGAGTCCTGGCCAGAATAGATATTTTATCTCAATGGGACGTTCTTACTTCTAATAACTGAATGAAGCAGCCAGAAAGAATCCAATCCTTCCAACCCTGGGATTCTCAAACCAAAGACGAGGAGTTATGGCATCCATTACCTTTCATGTTTCTGTTGGAGGTTTTAGTAGATAGTCGGTTTCCTCTATCATGATTCCTGAACGGCAGAAAATTTTCCCCACCAAGACATCTGGTCGTGGTGGGGGAAATTCAGCTGACAGAGGTCACATCCACCGATGAGCACAGGACAACTAAGTGAATGAAATTTTAATGAGCTAAAAGGAGTAATCTGTCCTCCCTTCCAATTATCCTTTTTCTCTAGTTGACATTTTTATTATCTTTCATGGTTATTTTGGCCCTGAGGCAACATTAATAACTGACCTGTGTTAGCCGAACAGACTGTTCATTTCCTGATTTTGGCCAACTTGGTGATTCTTCTCCGTCTCAGTCAGGCACCAAACGCATCGCCGCATCAGTGAAGACCTCTTTTCCAGGGAAATCTTCTATTCTTCCCTTGAAGCTAGTTGGACCCACCGAGCGTCTGATTCTCAAGTGCTTACAAAGGACGAGCTGATCCTAGAGCACAGTCAACCATCAGTATTCGCAGAGGTTAGAAGCTACAGGCGGCCTTGCATAGCTAAAATCTGCAAATAGTTGAGATCCAATTGTAAAAAAAATAATACATAGAACAGACTATTTTATTAGATCAAACATCAAATCTGATGTTTGATCGTGGTAATTAGAGGGTCTTATTTCATGTGCCCTGGAAAGTGTTTTACCACGACAGCAGAGGCTGGTATCTACAGTCATGTCTGTTCTTGGGAGTAAGGCCCCTCAATGCCAAGGGGAATGAACGCTACCACCTGTTTAACACATGCCTAGTGAAGGTACTTGTTTGATTTCAAACAAACAAACAAACAAACAAACAACAACAAAAAAAAACTGGACACACTGAACTGACTGAACTGAAGAATCTTTTGCTTCTGGATCATACTGTAGACCAAAGCCTTTCACTTTAAAAAAATCTAATTTGTGAAGAAGCAACATAAATGTCTCATTTTTTATTTTTTTTTAACAGCTTCAATGTGCGCTACAATTAAAAGTCATTCTCCTGAATAGGTATGTATTTTACTTTATGACCCAGGGAAAGAAATTGACCATAAATAATCTCCGAAAGGCTGAAATATTTTTTTTATTGAGTTTCTGTGTTCTGCCTTGTGTGGAGAAAGAAGTCAGGGTTAATAAACTTCACCCAGATTCCTGTCTGACTTTTTCTTGGTCTTATTTTTGATTTTATTCTTATTCTTCTTTTTTTTTTAAATCTGTCTATTCTTACTGATGCTGTAACAAACAGAATACTCTGCAAAAACCGACCAGCGCTGAGGTTCAGCCTGCGCCGTACGAATTATGAGATTTCTATTTCATTCCAAGCATGGCTCCTCATATTTCAACAAGAAAATGAAAGAAAAATATTATACAAACAAGGAGCCTCCGTAGCAAAATTAAAACACAGAGAGGCAACAAAAAGAAGAAACACACACACACACAAAAAACACTGCAATATCTCTGTGGCATGTTGTTGCCTGAATGATTGCATTCAGTGTTTGCCTCTACTTCTAAGCCTTTTTGGAACAGTGTAGAGAGAAATAACAATCCCTCCCTCCTGTCAGCCTGAGCTCTCTGCCACCTCTTCTCCTCCACCGTTGTTGGTTTTCCATCTACCCTTCCTCCCTAACGTCTTGTTTTTCTATACTCTGCACCAGTGGAGGATGAAACGACATAAAGAGAGGGCATAGGTGTTGTTTAGAGCAGCGGTTTAATGAGACTGGGGCAACAAGAGAACTAACTGTAAGCACATCAGCGGACAAACGTGGACATGGAATGGAGAGAAACAGACAGCAGCAAACAGCATTCGGTCTTTGTGTTAAATCCTTGTTTCATTAAACGTCTTTCTACTTCACACCAGAAACTCACTGAAGACGATCTCTGCATGCTTCATGCAGATTGTGCCTGCTGTGCCGGTCGCTTTGTTGACGTGAACGTGCTTGCCCATAGTTTGTAGATTGGATTGGTGTGTGCTAGCAAGTTTGCGCCTGTTTTTGCAGGTGAAAAAACCTTTTCAAAGTCAGGCCCTGTGTCGCACAGCTCATAGAATCCCAAAGTGGTTTTCCTGGACGTGGCGTTGAATTCACCGTACTCCTGCAGAGTAGGAGTACCATCAAGAAAAGTTAAAAGAGGGGTACGAGAGTAAAGGATTTCCTACTAACATCCTAGTGTGGGTCAAGTCAAATGGCCCTTTACATATGATGAAGCTGTGCGATCCTCAGGTGAAGTATTAAGAGGAATTAAGATTCAACTCTGGCAGGGCAAATGTTTGTCTTTGTTCGAACAGGAAGGATCTCAACAACATCAATAGTCGGTAAATCAGTTTTAAAACTAACAAACTTCAATGCTAATGAATAGTAGTTGGAAGTTAACTTTACAAAGCAAAATCTCACACAACTTCAAGATGTATTTTAAATTCAATGGCATTGTAAACTAGACTACCTCTCACCCATCGATTGGACACATTTAGCATGCATGCTTATAGATAACAGGCCAACAGATGGTAGATAGATTTTCTGTGCAATCAAAACTGATGCTGATCAAATAGAAGTGTTATTGAACAAACGGCAATAATGGCCGCTTTCAGATGAAAAATGTGCCAAGGTTGTTCCACGAGAGCCCTCCTTGTGCCCTCTAGATCTTAGATCCAATTGTGGGAACTCCACCAGCAGACAGCACAACTCTTGTCCTGGAGGACGGCTGAGAAGGCGGATGCCTCAGCTACCCTCAGTCACCCTGCTCTCATCCTGCCGCCCTGCTGCTTCCACCTCCAGCGGCGCTGCACTCAGCTGAGTGTGCCGTGGTAATTAGAGGGTCTTATTTCTGCTGGTGGCTGTCAACTCCTGCTGAACTGCAGCGAGTGGGAACCCCCAACCTCCACCCAACAAAAAAAACACACAAACAGCCAGAGGTTCTGTAGTAATGATTACATGTAATTAAACTTGGCTGCTTCTGTTGTGACTGCATATTAAACGGACGTAGGACGGGGGGCAGGGAACAACAAAAAACGCAAAAGTACTTAACACTGATTAACTAAACCCATTTTAAATCTAAATCAAATCAAACTTTAGTTGTATAGCACATTTCAGCAGCAAGGCATTTCAAAGTGCTTTACATCGAATCAAACACAAAAAACACAATGCAACATAGAATCATTTTAAATAGACTCCGTACATCCGCACATTAACACACAGAGGCTTTTAGCTTGATCTGCAGAATATGAAGAAACAGAGGGTGTGATGAACTCCCTGGAGGTGAGTCCAGCTTGTGAAGTTGCGTTCCGCAGCGTCCGTACGGGAGTTTCCTCTGAGGACGGATGTTCTGACACCGCAGCGCAGATTGTATCAAACGCAGAACCACAGGACGCAGAGGCAGGTCTGGCCCTTCACTCCGAGAAATTCTGAAGGACTGCGGCTCTCATTTAAAAGACTCCATGTAGAGGTAAGAGGTGACTGCCTCACAGAGGGAGGGATTTACTGTGTGCGGAGTAAAAAGGGTTGTGGTGGAACCTCTGTCTTTGAATCGGTTTCGCTTCCTCTGACCATCTTCACCCACTTTTCTTCGGCCAAGAACACAAGGTCTTTTAGGTCGTTTTGTTCCCCCTTATACACTTGAAAGGGTGACAACTGCTTAAAAGGCCTATTTATTTTCTGCTGTAAGTCAGACTCCTGCCACAAATCTGCCAACAGCTCAGGAAAGCAGGCACGCCGGTAATTCTTTGGAGAGAAGGTGAACCAGGTTTTTATTTTTTCTTCTTTTTTATTTTTTTTTAAAGCTGTGATATTACTGTTTGAACAGTGAAATGCCTTCTGCCCTGCTGGGAGTAGAGTAAACTTTCTGCTCCAAGCCAATAAAGGCTGTGTTTATACATCCTGAAATTAGAAAGAGCTGCTTCTGATTCCAGTCATAAAACATACAAACAAGCAATCAAAGTGCAGCATTAAATCTGATATTTTTATGCATCGGCTGCTAAGAAACACCACCTGGTCCAACAGGAGACAAAATGTGATGCCGCCTGGACAACGGCTGAAACGTGACACGGACTGGTCAAGATTTTGGAATGGCCTAGTCAAAACCCTTACTTCAAAGGTGTCATAGACCGTGTAAAAAGTGGCTCTCTTAGATCTTATCAAACCACAAGACAGCTGTGATCATTTTAGCTGTGATAAAACTGACATCAGAGTAAATGAATATTTTAAGCACATCCTTCGTCCTTCGCAGAGTTACAGTGACAGATTGCAAGAGGAAGTGGACAAAACGTGTGCAGGGGACAGGTAGATATTTACAAATCATTACAAAGTGGATTTTTTTATTATTATTATTGTTTTCTGATGGGGGGGATGTAAGACACTGGGAATCAAATGCTTGTTAGGTTTGAGATTAGTGAGAGGTTGCAAAGTCTGAAGTCAAGACAAAACGGATTCATCGAGGTCTGAAGGGCAGAAATGAACAAGAATGCGTTTGAACTGTGATCAATAGGAGTCGGGGAGAAAGATGAACTTTAAACAGGAGGAGAAATGAAATGTGGACGGATCTTAAACAAGACTGCGCATCAGACAGCAGAGCATGTGGGAGCAGCTTTTTTTTCTTTTTTTTTTTGCAATCGGTTCAGGTGGACGGGATTGTTCCAGGCTGAAAGGAAGAAATAATCCAGGATGTATTTAATTCTGGATACATTCTCAGTTCTTTAAAAAAAAAATAAAAAATCTGCGGGGTAATGAGGTGCAGAGCTCATGCTGGTTACATAACATCTTCATTCATCAGCTTTGGTTCATACAATAAATCCAATCAAAGTTCTCATGTAAGGTGAATGGAGACACCGTGTCCCAAACAGGCACAAATAATAACTCCTAATTTCATTCACACTGAATGAATATTTGATAAACTATTGTGTCAAGGAACAAAAGCTCCCTAATTTGGAAGCTGCTGACTATTTAAAGACTTGTTAAAAAGATGTTCAGCTGCAAAATTACCTTCACTTGTTGCTACCTTTTTTTTTTTAAATGCTTGCGCTCAAGCTTACCTCTTGGTTGTCCGGGTCTCCTCAGAGGAATGTTCAGCTCTTAGGCATTCAGACTCAGCACGTTATGCTGAAACGCTCACTTGTTTACTCCATGCCCAATTCAGAAGTGAGCACTTAAAGCCGGATGTTGTCCCCACTCTTTTCTTTCAGCCCCAGCAGGAGAAAGTGTTAATAACATCCAGTGGGACAGCGAGGGTTTTGATCATGTCAAGTTTAATTTGTACACAAGCAGAGTGAAACAGCACACCCAGCAGAGCCTGCTGAGACACACAAAAAAAACCTGATGACAGCAGCAGAAAGCACCCCAGCCTGACTCACAGAATGACCCATCACCTCTTCTCTTATTTTATTCCTCCTGCTCCGACTCCCTGAGTTACCTTCATTTTTGCTATTGCCTTCTGTTTCCCTGTCTTATTTTAAGTCCTTTAATCCTTTCTCAGTATCTGACACCAAGAAAAATCCACAATGAAACAACAAATACTGGAAAAAAAAGGCTCAGAGTAGGAGAACGAGTGGTACATGATCTAAATAGTCCAACATATCAAAAAAAGGCTTATTTGTAACACTGCAATTAGCATGTGTGATAGTTAAGTAGCAACTGAAAGGAGCTCTGCGTATCAAAAAAAAATCTGACATTTCCAAGAGAGGAAAAGTTATCTAAGACTTTAAACAGAGCAGAATGAACGCTAACAGTGCTACTCTTTTGACTGCTCTGATTATGTTTGAAGAGACTGAGCTCCAAAAGTTGACACTCATGGTTTGATTTTGCTCTGAAAACATTTCGGATGAAAGCTACAAAAAAAAAGAAAAAAAGAAGACATTATAAGAAGAAACTGTTGTATGAGGGACTTGGGCAACAAAGGACCGTCAATGCGAATGCGCTCTACTTTAAGGAACATTTTTCTGAAGAACTGCTGGAAATTCCCCATTCATCCATAGATGTAATTCTTTGATCCGTGTGTAAAGCGGTGTGAAATTTTCTCTTCATTTGCCGAGAACGATTTGATTTTCATGTGGATTCTGGAGCTGAATTACTTGCTGGTTGGTACAATCTGAACTGTTTCAGTCGAAGACTTAATCAGCCAGTGCTGGCATGGAAATAAAGGGAAGCAGTGCAAGAAATGAAGCAAACACGGAGTGGCTCATGCATCTTTAACCAGTGTTTGACCAGTGGTGTGGCGTGTGGTTCATGACTGGGTCAGACACAAATATAAAACACACGATAGGGGATTCTATATTTGCATTTTTTGTCTTAATTGAAACATTTAGTTTTAAAGGTCTTTATGTGTTAATCAACTGCAATCAATACTGCCCCCTATCAGAGCAGAACTGTACTTTCAGCCTCACCATGAACATTTTTACAGCTAAATTATGACCAATCAGAAGGACTAAATATGTGATTCACATTCACGAGACTCATATTAGCATGTGGAACGTTAACACGTGCATCACATGTGTAACCAAACATGTACACTGGATATACAAACAAAAAGATAGGGAAGTAATTGCTTCCTCATTGTGTGCGACACAGCGCCACCACAGGTGAGATACAGATCAGCCTCTCTCTATACTTCTTCCATGTTTTTTCAACAGGCTGTACGTAAATTCAACAGTATTGACCATAATGTCGAAAACATCCAAAAAAAAAGAGAAAAATTCTCATCTCTAGAACACAGAAGAGGTGAAGCTGCTTTTCTCTTATTGTTAGAACCCATTTTAGTCGTCATGAAAACAGGCGACTGCACACCACAGTGTTTGACAAAACTGCCAGCCAGCCAAAGCATCACAGTTGTCTTTATTTCAGTCCATTTCACAATCTTTGAAAAAAGAAAAAAAAAAGAAAAAGAGCAAAGTAGGGAGTAAACAGTGACTCATCTTGCTGCTGTGACACTTTCTCTCATTGGCGAATAAATGAATAATTATAAAACTTCTGCTGTGTTCATGGAAATAGCTTAATATTTGTTCAGGTTTTGTGTTTTGACTAGAATTTCTCCCTTTTTACTCCCTCTTTTCACTCTTTGTTTTTTATTTTTAAAATGCTTGTCCAACTATTTTGTAAGACCAAAACACCTTTTGCAGTGATTTCGATTCAAAATGCTGCATTGAAACAGCATTTTGAGTTACATAATCTCTAATGAAATCAATTTAAAATGTCATTTTTTATTAGCATCCACATGGTGAATATATTGTCATATTTATTATCCAAGACTCTGGATCTGCCTTCCTCTGACTTTCAGATCAGCAGACTCGGCGCCTTACTTTAAAGGTCAACTAAAACTTATCTTTTTAAATCAGATTTTTTTTTTTTGTATATATATTTTTCTGTTTGTTGAAGCACTTTGTGATTTTTATCTTGAAGGGTGCTTTGCTTTCATAAACTGCAAATATACCAATTTGCATGAATTGGAATGGGGGAAATCAGTCATTCCAAAAAAAACAAACAACTTTTTAAATAATGAAAATATTTTGTGCAAAGTTACTTTAAAGTTCCCTCCTCCTGCTTCTGTTCCACTCATTAAAATAACTTTTATGTGTAAGCGGCGTCTGAAGTGTTTTGACTCCAGATATCATTGAATCAGCTTTCTGTCTATTATTTTCTGCTCTCAGGCGTTAGGGTATCAAAACTACAATTAGAGGGGAAAAAGCCTTTATCAACAGCTCTTTGGCAATCAACACGCAATCACTTTGCTTGTTGAAAATGATAAAAAGAGCAACTTCTGAATCGACTTGAAGAAGAGAATTGATGAGAAATAACAAAAAGCTGCAGCTGCCTTCTACTGAGACAAAAAAAAAAAGACTTCGGCATTCTGCAGAAAAGCAGCAGAAATTACAAAGTCGATACAAGTCCAGGTACTTGAAGACAGTTGTTTGTGTATTAACTAAACTATTTTTCCAAGTTGCTGCGATTAAACTCCGTTGTCTCAGAGAAACATGATGCTCTGGGCCTTCGCTAGTGCTTAAGGACCCTCCATGTCATGCAGCAAATGATAGAACCATGAGATGCCATACCATGACACCAGAAGACTGGAACATTTTAAAATTCACCCCAAATGAATATAGTTGTTCAATTTGAAAATTGGATCAATTAAAAACGTACGCATGACAAAAGCATACACACACAGTCAACACCTTTGCATTGCACTTGTTCTGCTTAAGCAGTAGTTGGGGCCTGCTACAGTAAGACAGACAACTGCCACCCATGTATTGCATGGCCGGCACCTATTGTTCTACCCCTCAAAATAACTGCCGCTCCCTATTACCGTTAATGCGGCTTGTACCGCAGCGGGCCACCTTACATTTTATATATATATATGCGGGACTGATACAGCACTTAGAGCCATTGCAGTCCATCACTTTCAGTATTCTCTCTGCGGCGGTGTACGCTGTCGGACGGGATTACATTGTGATGAGAACGAGCGCTGGTTCCAAGAAGCAGATTGTTGCGGCATTGTTTGAACCGAACCAAATCCAAAGTCAAAGAGGACGAACGTGAAGCTTCAAAAATTTTGAACATGACTTTATTTCATGTTTTGAGTGACACGATGTGAAGTTCTGATATTAGCTTTCAGGTCAGGACCATAACATTAGATTTAAATCTCAAATTTCCCTATGGTTTTCACGTTTGTTGCTATATACAACATGCCTTCTATGACTGCATTTGTCGCATAGATACAAGGTTGGTACCAACTTCAAACACTTCCAATAATGTTTGAAATATATTTTGTTAAAGTCGTCTTAATAAGGACCACAAAAAAAAAAGATGTGATAAGAAAAGAGTTAAAAATCAGTGCAGCTCAACTTCCAACCGCAATCATGGCTTCACCTCGTCTGACAGAAACATGTCTCCTTAGCTTGGTGGTGGTGGGGCGGGGGAGAATTCCCAGTTCATGTCAGTATTCCAGTTCTTGCTCTGAGTGCTCAGGCTTGTGTCTGACTCAGCCGATCTCTGCCGAGAACGGATGGGAAAAAATAAGCTGCACAGTGGATGTCTGTGCTCTCCTGAGCAACATGACAGATGGATCATGACAAAGGAGAGCAGGAGAAAAGAGAGGGAAGGTGGAGTGGGCAACAGCTAGAGCGAGTATAACACGACGAGGCACAAAGTGGGCGAATTCGGTTAAGAAAAAAAAGGGAATGTGTTTGTGGGGGGTGCGGGCGGATGAGAGGAGGCTGATATATAAGAAGTGAGACAGAGACGGATGGTCGAGCCATTCGGCTTGAAAAATATGAAGAAAACGGCTGAAATAAACACAAGAGGGCAGGAAGAAATTAACTTTTTTTTTCCATAACGCAGAATATCAAGACACCTGAACATCAGGATCTGAATCTTGTTTGAAAAATAGATCATCGTTGTGCATTTACTCAGGTTATCTGTGACTTTTTAATCATTTTAAGAGAAGCAAAACAAAAAGTAACTCTGCATGTGGTTTAATTAACCTAACGTTAGTCCGCGCAACCTGTGTCAGAATGCGCTGGAACTAGGAGGACAGAATGAATAAAGTCACGGAAAGAATTGGATTTGCTTTATGAAACAGTCCACAGCAGTCGATTTTCGACAACACAGCTCCTCTGGACTCCGGCTGCTGCACAGGTGTGTGCTCACAGCTTGTTCCTGAAAGATGATTTGATATTTTGTCCTGTGCGTCACCGCCCTGGGCACCGCGTTGTTTCTCCTCGGCTCTCTGGTCCGATATCAGATTAGCCCTGTCAGACTGCTGCTTTATCAGCCGCGCTGTTCGCCAGCCAAACAAATGACAGCGGCACCTCCGCACCCACCATCACCGCTCCCTCTGTGACAAACGACACGTCAGCCCGACTCCTATCCATCTCCTGTCCACCTCATATCGCTGCCAGGAGGGGAGATTGCCACGCGGATGCCCTTCCACCAGCTGCCGGCGACGCGGGCAGAGCAGGTCATCGCTGATGCAGCTTCATAAACTCTGCTGCTATTCTAGGACCAAAACAACGATTCTCCACACTGCAAACTATCTACTCTAGTTTCAATGTTGAACCCATCTGGCAAAGCAGACTCTTTCCAGTACTATTTTAATTAAACATGAAAGAAAGAAGCAAATAAATAAATAGATAAATAAATCCACAGATAACAGTTTGACCTTCTGCTCTGTAATCTCCGTCAGTATGAAGACGTTAACCCGATCAGCCAAAGGTGACGTCTCCTGTGCCGATCCCCAATCAGCGTGAATGCTCGTCAAGTGCTCTCCATCCCTGCCTCCTTCCAGGCAATTAGACAGCGTCCAGAGCATTTCCACCAAAGAGCTACAATTATAGCAGAAAGGGTCTGGGGGGGTGAGATCAATTATCATACAAGATAGTTCTATTCTGGACCATCTTGCATTCTGCAATCTCGTGGTTATTCTCAGCTATGGTGGCACTTTGATAAAACCCGTTGGTCAAAGAGCCGTATATTAGCCATGTCGCAGCGCTCAAAGCGTGTGAAAAAAGTAGAGGCTGACAGTTCAGAAATTACATTACATGCTATTTTTATTTCTTTGGAAAGTGGTGAGCTTAGTGAGGTTATTGAAGATAAGCTCGTGGTTGTCGGCACCGAACTGCAAAAATACAATATGTTCCTATTTTTACAGGTACATGTATGAGAATTTCCAAAGGCAACACAGTTTTGACAGAAAGTAGAATTTTGGTTCCCATATGGTGAAAACTCAGTGCACAGTAGACGCCATTGAACATATTCTGCTCAATGGCTTAAGGGTTATATTTTTAATACTGACATTTTTTCCCCCTAATGTTGCGAGGTGTAAATCAGTTGGAGGGAGAACTCTTTCATTTTGAAATAAAATAAGTCTGTTTTTCAGATATTTTATTTTAACACAAACACAGAAAACAAAAACAGCACAATGATTTATTTGTCGCTGACTGAAACGAGTGACTTTCAGGGGGTTTCAGTCACCAAGACCACCACTGTAACTCTACACCATAATACATTGACTTTGCAACAAGTGGCGCCTGTTCAAGCTGGTCTTCTACGTTTTCCCGCAAACACATAAATGATTCAGAGGAGATCTCAGAGTAAGTGCTGTTGTCAGAAAAAAAGAGCAAAGTCAGAGGAATGCTGAGTCTGGAGCACAGAATACCATGCCCACACAAGCACTGAGGTCAAAGCTGTTTTCTACTAGAATGACTTTAGCATATTGTGGAGGAGGCACACAGGGTCGTTGACCATAATTAATTCTGATGAGATTCATCTGTCAGATTAAAAGAACTTTCTAGATAAATGACCCTTTTAGCAGGTATTGAATGTACCTTTTAATAACCCAACGTTCCTGTACATATATCTTTTTATTGGTCTGATGTAATATTCTAATCAGAACCTCGGTGTTTTCATTAGCTGTCAGAGTTCATAATTAACAGAACAAGAAAAGCTCAAAAAGAAGCGTGTCAATTTTTATAACGTGTTTCACTTAGTGAAATGAGTTTCTAAAATTAATTCCGTTTAATGATATTGTAATGTATAAACTGAGTCACTCCAATTCTTAAGAGAGGAGGGGATTTCTGGCATGATGGCTGTAGAGTGCTGAGAAAATTATTATAATTTTTTTTTTTTTTTTTGCATGTTTTTCCACACTTAGGTGTTTTAGAACATCAATTTTTTTTATATATATATTTCCCAAAGACAACAAAAATAGACACAAAATGCAGTTTGCTCTTTGTTCTTAAGGGAAGAAAAAAAAATCCAAACCTACATGGTCCTGTGTGAAAAGGCTATTGCCCCCTGATAAACCTGATAACTGCAATCAAGTGTTGTCAATAACCAGCAATGATTGTGACCCACTCATCTTTGCAGAACTGTTGTGATTCAGCCACAATCAGCCACACCGGAAAGTTTTTCAAAGTCAGAATCTCAATAGGACTCGGATTAGAATAGGCTACTCCAAGCTCTATTCAGCAGCGGGCTTGCTAGAGTGTTTTTGGAACGATGTCTACACACTGAAAATCTTGGTATTATTCATCTGGAATGAAGCACAAACAAAATCCCAGTGATGTGGAGCACCGGCAGTGAAAAAGATTAGATTTCCATCCACATTTGTCAGGGAGCATCATGAGAAATCTTTCTGACAATAGGTTCAGTAGTACACAGATTTGTGAATGACACCAGTCCAGTTTATCTTTGTTCCAGATCCTAGATTCAAAGACAGCGAAATATCCTAATTAAAGAGCTAAGTGAGCAGTCAACTACTAGCAATACTTCCTTACTTCATAACATTGTATTTGGCTTCCTTTTGCTACTGGTGTGATACACCATAAAGTGGGAGATTTTAATCATCACTTGTTTGTATAGTCAAGAAAATCTGCTTAAGAGTATAAGCCACCACATAAATTATTAGTATTCCAATGTATTATATATGTTTTTTTTAGACTGAAATTGACCGAAATACCACATTTAACCAAGAAGAAAAAAAAAAGGAACCAAAATGCAGACAGCGTTTCACCAGGAGGCCTAGAGTGAGGAGCCCCGCCCCCTCGCTCCTCAGACAGAGTTTGGGTTAGACGATGGCGGTCCTTCCTTCATTCGCTGAAGCGTTTCATGTTTACGGGTTAGTAATGTGAAGCTGGTGAAAACTGTTCCCCCTAAAATGTAAAGTGACAAGTTAATTCAGTACTGGTTTTGCAATCACATGCTTAGACGTTCAAAAAAAATAAAAAAATAAATAAAAAATAAAAAAAGTGATTTCTGTCATAATTGCAGTTAGTGAGATTTTAGCTATAATGGTCATATAATGGCCGTCTCGTTTTAGAGATAACTACGTGTATTTATAAGCTGCCTTCCCGATTCAACTGTATTGAGGTTACGGTGGTGTCCTGACGTGTTGTGTTGTTATCTGTTAAAAGAAAGAGTACTTAATACGCGCAAGTGTTAAGGTCACTCCCAGCTATATGTAATCAGTTCTCATCAGAGTTTCAAATATGTATTATAGACGTTACAACTTTCCCCTACTGTGCAATAGATTCCACAGTACAGTCAGTCATACAGTTATTCAAAGCTTATGAGAGCTTAAAGTAGATTTGGTCATCTAAACATGTCCACATTGAATTATATAACTAATAACATGATTAAGTCTTTCAGAATTATAACGATTCAAAGACATTAGTACCCTTAAAATTTCGCTGCACTTGAGAAATTGGTGTTCTTTTTATGTAAGTCGGTGAGATTAAAATTTCTTGCTGAATTGTTGTGATTTGGCCCTTTGATGCTGTCAGATGCTGTTCACTGAAGTGGATGCTAAATGCTGGTTTTAGAACAACAGAAGGACACTTGGACATGATTGCACAAAGGAATGTTCATTGTATGATTTTTGGGAATTTTTAATAAAGAGACCGAGTTTGGGGAAGAAGACGGCGGCCGTAAATTCATTCACTGAAGCCATTCATGTTTACAGGCTTTCCACTCAGAAGGAAGGAGAAACGGAGACAGTAAACATCATTTGTTGCAGTTGTTTCGACCCAGCTGAGACGTGTAGCACTTGCATAAAATGTTTAATAGGTTAGAACAGCTTTTTGTATAGCATACCCGTGAATAAATTTAAATATATTGTCAAAAGAAGCAAAAGGCCAAGTAGTTTTG
This sequence comes from Gambusia affinis, assembly GCF_019740435.1. Classification (NCBI taxonomy): domain Eukaryota; kingdom Metazoa; phylum Chordata; class Actinopteri; order Cyprinodontiformes; family Poeciliidae; genus Gambusia; species Gambusia affinis. Next base: position 6,702,776 of record NC_057887.1, on the reverse strand, counting down.
TGGGTTTTTCACAAGCAAAACTTGTGAAAACATGGTTTCAGAACTGTGTATAAAGTTCATTAATAGTTTAACTAATAGTCTTCTTCATATACTGTTTAACTTTTTTGCATTGTATAATTTTCTCAGTTCCTGTTTCAATAAAACGTCCACTATTTTTGTTTCAATCGTGAAACATTTTATAGCTGGCATCTTTCACAACAAATAAACTAATCAGCTTTACCATTGTCCTTCTTTTCTTTCCTTTGCCTTTCCCTTTTCTTTTATATTAACAAAAGTACTTTCTTCATAAAACAAATATGAGAGAGTTAATGAAGAATGATTAAGAAACTTGCTGCCAAAGTGTGACATATTCATGTGGGACCATTAACCTCCTCTTTAAAGTCTCTGAAGTCGAAGATTTTACAAGCCCAACAGATGGGTTGGCATTTACATCTAAATCTCGTCGGGAGCAGATTTGTCCCAAGAACAGCCATTAAAGTGCACCACTTTCCCTCCGACTCCAACTCTAAAGGTCAACCTGAAGCTGGTGGATCAGCTGGGAAGAATGCTTCTTTGTCACAAACCTTTTAGTTTTCTATTTAAAAAGTCAAAGTAATTAGGAACAACTCGGTCCTGAAGATACTGTGAGTTGGGAGCATCTATTCAGTAAAGGCTCCCCAGAAGGAAGAGGTCAAGGTAAAAATCGATGTTTACATGCCGTTATTTATATTCCAATGCGTCTATTCCGCAAATTAAATCAGAAAGCTATTTTGAAACAATGTAAAATGATTCATAGGAAACAATTGAAAAGATTGAAACAATTTCTAACAGCAAGCATAATGGAAGTTATGTCTTCACCTTTATATCAATGATACTCTTTTAGGTTTTTTTAAACAAGAACACTGATCAAGTTTCCAATTACGTCAGAACATACGGGGTCAGCATTTGCCTTCATGTGTCATCAAACAGTAACCCTGGAACTTCAAGCATTTCTATAAGCTTTCTGGACAAGATACACTGTCAGGGAGCCTCATAAGTAGGGATTTATATTCTCATCTAATATGCATCGTCATGGGACAACAAGGCTCAAAGTAAATTAACAGTCCCTCAAAGTGTATTATGCAAATGAAAGCTCGCAAACCTAAATCCTGGAGGATCGCCTTGTACTGCGCGAAAGGACAAAGCGATCTGCAATGGCGGCAATTTGGTTGCATGTTTATGGCAGAGCCGTGACGTCAGAGGGTCAAGGGAGGCTGAGAGGAACTTCATAGTAATTCTACAAAGATGTTGCACTACTTTCTCTTGGCCTATGTGAAAACACAATAAAAAACAATGAACCCTGTGTTGATAACATGGCAAAAAAATATTTTTAAAAATGAATACTTTACAATTATGAGTAATTATGAGTTTTTAACTATACAAGTCAAACCTAGCATACTAGTAAGGAGAATGATGAGGTGCTTCCTTAAACCCAATAGGACATGTGGGACAATAGATAGAAGAGAGCGAGAGGAGAAAGTATCTGAGTTTCTGTTTATTGGGGTCACTTTCAATTTGCTGTTGGGAATTCTTTTTTTCTGCCCCACGGCTGTGATAAATGCACCCGCGCACACAGACAGAGCTGTGGGTTTGCGAGGAACTGCCAATCATCACTGCTCAGCGAACTGGTGGGATCCTGTCAGGGCGTTTCCTGCAGTCAAACCGAAACCTCCACTCCACTCCTCCGGTGACTTTTCTTCTGACCTTCCTTCCACTTTTTGAAGTCAAATAAAAGTCAAAACGTTTGGAGAGGAAGAGGGGAGATGAGGATGGCAGTGGGAAGATGCTGAGCAAGATAATAGCGGAAAGTGATGCAGATCAGGTCACTGTTAAGCCCTTCTGCGGGGAGTTTGACCGAAATGACACGGAAATTAATTCTTCTGTAATTTACACTTAATGAAGAAAGTTTAGCAGCCAGACGGAGAGGCAAGGGGAAAATGAAATTGCGTGTGTTCAAAATTTTTGAGCAACTTCATTGCAACAACCAGAATATTGGATCAAATGGATGATAGAGGGGGCTGCACAGTGGAGCAGTTGGTAGAGCTGTTGCCTTGCAGCTAGAAGGTCCTGGGTTCGATTCCCGGCCGGGGATCTTTCTGCATGGAGTTTGCATGTTCTCCCTGTGCATGCGTGGGTTCTCTCCGGGTTCTCCGGCTTCCTCCCACAGTCCAAAAACATGACTGTCAGGTTAATTGGTTTCTCTAAAAAAAAAAATTCTCCCTGTGTGTGCATGGTTGTTTGTCTTGTATGTCTCTGTGTTGCCCTGCGACAGACTGGCGACCTGTCCAGGGTGAACCCCGCCTCTCGCCCGGGACGCAGCTGGAGAGGAACCAGCAACCCTCCCGACCCCATTAGGGACGAAGGGTGTTCAGGAAATGGATGGATGGATGGATAATAGAGTCGGCTGTGGTGACACACTGACATTTTGTTCTTTGTCAGTGGGGTGTTGCACTGTACAAGCAGCAGCTTGGTGCATAGTGCATTCATTCATTCCATGGTGGTTGGACAACAATCGCTTTGACAGACATTCAAGGCTCCAAGTGCAATAGCTACACTTAATGTATCTGACTTTTGACACTTCACAAAAAGTGGGAAAAACCCCCAAAACAAAACAAACAAAAATAAAAACACAAATCCAAATGTGCAGCTTTCCTAGATGAGAAAGGTAAAAACATGTGATTGATGTATTGCTGTGTTTGGCTGCACCGTGCTTTGCTTTAACATTTAAAAGAAAAAACAATGCACAGTTATATTACTATATTATATGAATGATAGTCATTTTTGTTTTTTCTTTATACTTTACCTCAAAGTAAGCATGGCTAATTTGCAATGTTCGTTTGCTAACACTATGCTAACAAACGTTGCAAATTTCTTAGCAATTTGCCACATGAATATAGCAAACTGCTATGAACTGTATATTTCAGTTTACGAGGGCCAAAGTGAAGGCAGTGGTCAGAGGCCATTAAAAAGAAAGAGAAGTTTGGTTATTGCAGTGTTGGTATCTTGCTATCCAGCTGGTGAAAAATGTAAAACTCAGGCCGAGGACAGCACACAAATTGTTCGCAGTTATTCACATAGTCTGTTTGGATCCCTATTTCATTTTATACCGATGGTGATCTAGACAGTTAAGAGCTTTGTCTGTTATTATTTCTTAAGGCTTAAAAAATGAAAAATTGTCCAAAGAAAATTCTGATTTGTGAGAACTATTAATCTGAGCCGTCACAAGTGTGAAGTTCGCATCTCCATGAAATAGGAGGACGGACAAGGAAACCCTGAAAAAAAAAAAAAAAAAAAAAGAAGAAAAGGAAAAGGACAAGGAACATTACAAAAGGAGTTTATAAAGGAGAGAGAAGTGAGATGGTGGGGAAAAACCCATCAAAGCCAGCCAGGAAACGTTTAATGAGATTATGACTGGAGTTTGAGGAGATGTGGAATGGTACGGGAGGAAGCAGAGAGTCTGATACCAGCGACAGATGACAGAAATACTCTCGCCAACACGGTAAAGTGTGAAGACACCCAACCACGCGTGTGTCTGTGTCTGGTGTTAATTTCCCGGCGTGGATTCACACACACACACACACGCACGCACTTTATAATGATTCACACAGTCACTGACAGGTGACTGTGTTTCTCGTCGAGGCGCCAACAGAGACAAACAGGTGGAAGTTTCTAAACACTTCACAAGCAGTTTTACTGGGTGAAAGAACAGGATGGACTCTAACCTGTAAATAATGACACTTTAATGCAAAGTTGGCACTTTTAATGGACTGTCAATACAACTTTTAGAGTAACTTTGCATTAAAAGTGTCATTTACTGAATGACACTTCATGACAACAGTCATAGACATTCATAAAGACTCCTTCACGTTCATAACAGGTATTATATCATGTTTACGACAGTGTTGTATCAGTCTAATGCACGTCAAATAAAGTGTTACCGGAGGAAAAAATACATAGTTGAAATGCATTCATTTATATGAAATAAATGAATGCATTAAGAGATTTGAGGCCTTGAGGGTGTGTTTAAGTTTATAAAATATGTCAGGCTCAAGAAGCCTTTATTCAACAGTGAATGGACAGGAAATAGCGAGGAGAGAAAAGGGAAAACATGCAAAACAGAGCTCTGCACTCCTTTAAATAGTTGACAGTAAACAGTGAGTCAGAGGATTGTTTGCACACCAGACGCAGGTTACTTCGTTTTGTGGTTTGGCAATATCAACAATGCATCAACATGATCTCTGTTGAAAAGGGAAGATATTTTAAGATGGTATGTTTAATGACAAAACTGAACATTCCATAGCAACGTATGAAAGTCGTCTCTGGAGTCAAAAAGGGAAACTGACCCTGAATGGCTCTGAGTTAAGAACAAATCAAGAGTATGTTTGTGCGCCCATGATGATCAAGATAAAGTTCAGATATATTAGACCCCAGTTGTTGTTTTTTTGGCCTAATCTAAACTCTAATGAAGATGCTGTAGGTAGCTACCCCCATGTGTGTGTAGGGGTGTGTGGGCGTGCGTTTATGGGTGTGAAAACTTGCCAGAGCTTTTAACAGGTTTCCATGACATTACTAAGGAGTGCAACTTTCATTGAGCCTGATCTCACCCTCCCACGCCAGACATGTCCTGGTGCTAATGAATGTCTCAGCTTGGAAACACACACACAAGTCGATTGTTTCCGTGCTAAAGCCTCCCACTCTGTAGACACTTGCATTCAGAGCATTAACACTATTGGAAATGGTGTGTGTGCTAAGAGCATCTATGTGCGCACACAGATGCAGTGTTGGAAGTGTTAGGCAAAAGATTTTGTTCCTCTTAAGGTGAAAAGAAAAGACTCCACCGAGACTCAGTCATTAAAATAAATGTACGTCAAAAAGATCTCCAATTCAGAAATTGTCTGCTTTGGGTTTGTGATATTTCTGATTCATGAAACAATTGTACCAAGATGACAGCGTCATTGAATAAACAAACCTACTTGGTGCTTCCCACAGCATTAAATTAAGAGCAATGCAGTGTGGCTAGTGGTGATGTAAAAATTTTAGCTAATTATATCAAATAAAATGCCATCGTCATCACTTGTCAATGTGCCAAGTGATGACCGTTTGGCAAATTGATGAATAGGGATAGAATCAAGAGCGGTTCTTCCAGCAGTAAATTACTCAACTATTTCTTGGTATCCAACTAATTATTGCCATAATATTAATATTACTAATATTCGGATTGTTAAATGCAGCTACACAGACCTTTGGAACAGAAACTATATTGGCCTAAAGGTTTTTTTTAGTGGTTCAGTGCCTTTAGTTGCCTCTTCACCTGACTTCTAGAGACAGGCAGCAGAAGGAGTGAACCATTATAACCTGATTTGCCTGAAGACACAGATGTGGAAGCAAAAAAAAAAAAAAAACAAACCAAAAAACAAATCAATGGCTGAGGTGGAAGATTCAACATTCGAGTTGTGACAGGAAAGTAAGGGTGGGTTGGATGCCAAGAGCTTGTTTCTGAACCCTAAACCTCTCACACTGCCCAGCTGGAGGTTGCTCCACCTCTTCCTTCCTGTCTTTAATCTGGACGTTTGTGTATTCATGTGTTTGAGATAGGACATTTTGGTAAGAGTAGTGTTACTGATGAGTTTCACATAGATTAACGTTGTCCTTTACTAGGTAATATGCTCATTTTAGCAGTTGGTTGATATGCTATTAGTTGGATGTCAGCTGAAGCAAATGTATTGAATAATCTAAGGCAAGAATGATTTCCGTCTTTAATGCAATAAATTATTTCCCATCAACAGCAACGCTATAACGCTATCCAGCATGAGCAAAAAGTCTTTCTTTTTCATAATTGAATTATTACAAACAAAGGTTCCGTGTTATCTTCGGGTTTCAAAGCCCAAACCTGATCCATTCTGGGCCTAGCTCAGCGACAACACCTTTAACGAGGTGCTGATTTTTTTCAAAGCACCTGGAGGGCAACATGAACATTTATTCATGAGTTTCTTTATCTGGATAACACAGCCACCAGAGTTCTCCTTTGTCCTTCTGTTGCATTGTTGTTTAACAATCCTGCGATGGGAGTGGATTCCAAGAAATGGTACAAAATTTAGAGAGTGGTGACCAATCATTTTGGTTGGAGTCTACTCAGTTTAAAGTGAGTTTTGACAATGTCTTCTTGTTCAAATCACTTATCACTGCAGCAAACAAGCAGTGATTTCTGGGGCTCTGAGTGAACAAAGGGCATCTGGGTTTGTAGGAACACTTTACTGTACCTTTGTACATCACAGTTGCTCAAATTACCTCCTCATAATGCACTGCACTGTGATGTTGGTTACCGGGCTTTGATACAGCCTCAGTGGAGAGTCTTATTCTTGTTGCTTTTTTCGTTCTATGGGAGGCTTCTTTTTTGAATGATTCCTGCTTTCTGATTAGGCCCTCAGCGGTGACCCTGATTCTTCTCCTCTGTAGAGTCAGGTCAGTGAAACACGTCACACTTCCAAGGTGATCATTAAAAAAAACAGCGCTGAGGCAACTTTAGAAGAAACTCATAATGCTACATTCAGAAATAATGCAAATAATTTGTGTTCCTGTGATTATGCCTAGGAGTTACATATGTTCAAATCTAAAATCAATATATATTTAGAGGTTGTGGGGGAAAAAACAACAACTTGAAGGTTTGAAATAACTGAATTTAGCTATGGAAAAAATCCCACCATAAACTCTAAAGTTTATGTAGGTTAAAATTGTACAGTTTTCATCATATGCTACATCTGTAAACGTGTGCAGGAAACTTCCTTTACATCAACATAGTCCTGACCCTGGTCCTGATAATAGGCTTTAGAATCCTCTTTGGAAGCAAACACTCTTAGTACTACCCTCTCATATCATAGCTTAGTAGTTTTCCAATGATGCTTAATTTCTTTGAGGTTTGCAGAAAAGCAAATCATTTCAAGCATGTTGAGGTCTGGACTTTGACTGGATCTTTGCCTCAAACATCTCCTCCTACAGCTGCTGTTTCTGATACATACTTCCAAATCATCATTCCGTCTCCGCCGTGTTGGACAGCGGGTCTGAGCTGTCGTTGCCGTCAGCTGTGACTGGTTGTCCTCGAGCATGGTCATGCGCATAAAAAGTCAGATGCACTTTACAGGCAGCAGATGTTTTTCTCCTCCAACTCTTTCATAAAAATAACTTTTTTCAGTGTTCTTGCGTTGGTAATATCAGGAGTTTTACCAGTGGACACTGTGTTGCGTTTGCACTGAGAGTCGAGGATTTATTAAGCAACTGTTGTGAAAAAAATAAAAACAACTTTCAGACTCTGAAAAACTGTTACTGAGGTTCTGGGTGCTTTTAAGCTAATGCAAACTGCTTCCACAGTTTGATGTATATTGCTTAAAAGGCCAGCAATCAAGTCCAATTCAGAACCCATCTTGTATATATTAGTTATTTTTATCGCTAATAACTAAAAATAAATCATTTTTCTTTGTCCTTTCATGTAAAACTCTACCAAAGCAAAAATAATGCAAATGGCCACCATTTAATCATGGTAACAGGAGTCTGTAGGCAATATCCACCCAATGCTTTATTTATTCTAAGCGAAAACTGCCATAGAGAATATATGTTAGCCAAATGTAAAGTGAGAAACAAGGTAACAACGTACATGTCATCTATTGAAGCACCTGTACAGGTACACCTGGACTTCAGCCTGTATTTTGTTCATACGTTTAGACGGATCATTCATATTTTAAGAGAAATAAGAAGCCGTCAACATGCCAGAGTTGAACATCTCCTCCTACAGTTTGTTCTCCAACAATTCAGTACTCTGAGACTCCTACAAAACAGCATAAATAATTAAAAGCCACACACTTCAGTTTCATCCACAGACAGAAGTTGCTCTGAAAAATGAAACAGGTCATAAATGTTGAGCAAAACACAGCAGCTCATTTGCAAAAGCTTCTGGAAAGGTGTCTGTGTGGCAAAACCAGCTCCATCTGTCACTGCAGGTGGCCCCACAACACACACACACACACACACGCACACACGCGTGCACACACACCAACACACCACACACGCAAACAGGCACACTAACTGGGCAGGTGAACAAATGACTACTGATCCGAGATGTGCAAAGCAGAAAAAACATGGACAGATATGCTAGACAAACAGCAATCTTTCATGCACGCTCTCTTGATCTCCTTAAACACTCATTTATTCCCTGCTGAGAGTTTCTCTTCCCACTACAAGCACTCACTTTTGGTTTATTAATGTACCTTGTTGTACATTTTGCACTCTTATTTCCTTCTTATAGATTTCTTCCGTGCTTGTTCTTTTAAAATACGTTAAAAGACTCATTGCTGCTCCCACCAAAAACTCAGTGTTGTTTTTTATAAGGGTCAGGGGAACTCTCCCACCCACCCTCCAAAATATATAAATATTTCACTAAATGCATTAATATGAGTTAAAGTGAAGTAGTAACACTGCCTAAACATATTACAAATTGTGTTTTGGAATACTAACTAAGTCACAGAACTATTTATTTAATGATGTTCTCCATTTAAATTTCGCCAGTGTTAGACCTACTGAGAAATCAGGTTTTGGCTCTACTTCCTGAAGAGAACCTGTTTGTTTCACATCTCTATCATTCTCTTACACACGGGCTCACTTTATCTTTTAATATCCGTTTTTCCTTATTTCCTCCACTGCAGTTTATACCCTAAATACTTTATTTCATCACTTCTTCATATTTTGTGTAATTATGGCATAATGATTTTGATTACAAGAAAGGATATTACCAAAAACATGAAATGACTCAGAAACAGACAAACACTTGCCTAATGCTGCAAGCAGTGTTCAATACAGATAGCAAAGACGAGAACTACAGCCAGAATAATGTAGCAATGTTGTATGTTTTTTTGTTTGTTTGTTTGTTTGTTTTTTTAAGTTGTTTGATTTTCTGCATTCTCCATGTTTTGGTGACTTATTAATTTAATTGACAAGTGATCATTGTGGGCTAATGTACACGAACATATTTCCATCAAGTCATGCAAATGAGCGGAAGTGAGCTGTTCTTAGATCCTTACGATGATTGAAAAGATCATAAAAAAATCCACTGCAGAACAGCAGCGGTGTTAGCAGCAGAAAACGACAACAGCACTGATGTGGCGCTTGTGTGGCTTTATTTCCACTCACCCTTTTGTCTCTTCCTACTTAATGCTTAATGTTCGTTCCAGGAACAGGACGGATTGTTTCTGCCTGCGGACATGCATGCAGCCTGTTTGACCGCTCGACGAGGATTGCTGGTGCATTGCTGAGCTAAAATCCGAAGGGACATTGCAAGCTGAGGGGCGCTGCTTCGGAGATATGACAGATACTGATTAGCCCGTGTGTATTCACACTATTCTGTCATATCTGTTATGTTCCCACAAAACGCTGCAGCACGACATTTTGACACTTTTCCAATATAACAAACACCCAAGAAACATTTTTGTGGATGCTGATGGAAAAAAAAAATATCTAATCGCAGCTCCTCCATAGATCACTTGCACCAGCAAAGTGGGTTTCATCATTCATCATGTGGGAGGGATGAACGTTTTCACCGTCCAGCTCAAAATGCTGTGAAATATTTGCTCTTGACATATTTACCTTGGTTCAGTTCATACGATATGTAACAAATCTTCTTTCTCTTTGTTTCTGATCAGTTACATTTGTGTTGAGGCACCAAAAAGTCTGTTGTTTTCCATTTTGCATGTGGAGGCTGTCAAACACATGCAAGAATACAAGGTTGCGCATTTCAACTTTGTCAACTCTTTGCTGTTAACACGCTAGCATAACAGGAAGTACCGGAAATGTTCTGTCCACTCACACATTCAGCTCATTTGAATCCATACAAACGTGGAGGAAAATGGAGACGAACAGGCTTCAAGAACACAGCATCTTGTAAAGAAAACAAAAGAGGAAGACCGACCTGCTGGATGAACATGTGCGCCCCCTGCGGGCTGAGCAGAAGGATGGCTCTGCGTAGCGTGTCCCGGTACCGATTCAGCTCCTCCGTCCTCATGGTGGTGAACAGGTTGGTGAAGACTTTACTGATGTTCCTATCCACCCTCTGTAACGCAACATCAACACCCTGACGGGACGTCTGATCAAGGAAGCCCTGCAAGCCACGGATATCTGGGGAGACAACAAAGAGTCGAGCAAATGAGAATGCCTTTAGAAGAGTCAACAAACTGCACAAAGAGAGAATAAAGGCAGTAAGTAGCTTTTTTCCTTCTTTTTTATTCCAATTCTAAACTCTTCTCTGCACACACTCGTCCTGACCCCAAACCCAAACTTTACAGGGAACATTTTACGGTGAACATGAGGATTAAGAAGAAGAAAAAAGGATCAATATCAATATCAAAAACTTGTGAGCCCAGAAGCGAGTCAGAAAGCTGTTCATATCTCAAGACAATCTTTACATTCACATTTTAAAACTTAATATGGGGGTATGATAGAGGTCTTGGCCTTGTCATGAAAAACTCTATCCTCTATACACACATAATTGAAAATAAAAACATGCATTCAGTGCAATGCAAACTGATGCAGAAGATCTTTCCTGCCAACAGCCATCACAATCTTCAATAACTCTTTGCGAAGAATCTAAATTAATGAGTTCCAACAACTTTTGATTTCCCTCTGGGATTAATAAAGTGTTTTTGAACTGACTTTGATTTTGAATAAGATTTGTGTGGAAAAGTTTGGAAAAACCAACCCAACATCAGGACGACCAGTATCTCTCTGATGGTATTTCTTCAAAGCCAGCCTTGAACATTAGTTATCAACCTGCTGAAATGGGGACAACTGACCACAATCCATGCGACAGCAGTTTTATGAATTAGCAGCATTTATTGAAATGACTGTGACTCATTAAACTGGCCCACAGCCAGCAAAAAAAAACCCAGATGACTCAAAGAAAAGCCTACTCGTACGAAGATGACTCTTGGTTTTGTAGCTATCGAAGGTGACTGAACCTCTGAGAAAGCCTTGGTTCAATCTCTACATCATCTGCGTCCGAACATGACAGCATCGCTTTTTTTTTTTTTTTAAGCATCTTTCAAACACTTTTTCGGTTACATTTCTTTCTCTTTCTGCTCAGAAAACGGCAGCTGAGCTGCTTTCTGTACTGTTGGAGAAGCTGACAGGTTGTTTGCCCTGAATATCTCTCTTTTTGTAGCCTCCCTCCATCTTTCTTAGTCTATTAGCGCTGACAGCCTGCTTGTTCTGAGCACCCACTGCCACACTATACTGCAGAGAACTTTTTTTTTTTTCTTCAGCTGGGCTATTTCATTTACCGTTCTCCCCTCCGACCCCCTTCTCCCTATGCCGCATCTCCGGCCCGAAAATAACCACCATTTCTGTTCTCCCTCAAATTTTCTTTCCATCGATCCAACCGTCACTCAAAGCCTGCCTCCCACTCCTTCCCAGAAAATCGGCAGGGACGTTTAGTCCCGGAGAACAAACGAGAAACTGTTTTATGAAATCTGAAAGTCGGCCCTGTGACTCACCCTTCCCCGCTGATTACAAAGGCAATACCTGGAGGCAGGCCCCGCGGAAAGCAATATTTTATCCAACTTTAAACTTTTATATCTCTTATCTAATAAGCGGTTCATCATTCTATACAAACAAAGCAAAACAAACAAACAAAAAAAAAACAACAAGAAAAACTCTTTGCCCTCTTATGAGAAGAAATAACCCAAAAGAAAGAAATAGGCATGAAATTTTTCCACTCCTTCAAATTACGTTTTGCTGAACTTAGCGGCAACATGTTGAAAGGTAAAGCACTCAGTGGAATCAACTAGACGGCATTTGCATCCACAGCCTGAATCGACATACTGCAACTAATTCAGCACTCAGAGTTTCTGTCTTCACTCCTCCCCCCCCCCGAAAAAAAAAAATAACATTGCTGCTGAAAAGAGAGAAAGAAAAAAATAAAAATAAATCCGCCCTTTTCTTGAGCGCAAGCACTGGAACACCACAAGTGGTGGGGCTTGAAAGCAATTTAAAGAGCTGCTGCTGCTTGCCAGCCACAGTTCAATTTCTCCTCGGCCACTTTGAGCAAGGCACGGTGGGGGCGGAGGGACGCGCTGCTCTCCCAGCAGAAATGCCATCATCAGCATCACGCTGACCTCTCCCCGCTGGAGACCCGGAGCAGGTGAACCTTCGGCCGCGAGATTCAATTTAGATTCACGCGACACAACTGTTGTCTTTCACGTACGGTGCAAATACCTTAAAGGCCAGTGATGCCTAATATTTGCATCATGTCCGGATGCAGCAAACATTGCTGATATTTGCAAGCCCTGCAGAAGGAATGTCAATAAATTTTTCAGCATGAATTTTTATCAGGCGGGAATCCCTGCCAGCTGAGGTTGGCAGGCCCTCAGGCTTTAAGAGACGAGAAGAAAAAAAAAAAAATAAATCATGGAAATATTATGTCTAAAACCAAAGCTTGTTAAGTTTTCCCTAACCTTATTTCATCAAATAAATATTCATAGAAGAGATGAAATAGCGTCTTTTTTTTGTTGCTGCTGTTGTTTTCTGATCACAGCACATTTTAATTGCTAAATTCTAATGACTATTCGTGCAACCTCATGTAACATGCCAAATAAGCAGATGTTTGTTTCTCTAGCACAAAATCAGATGAAATTAATGGCTGCCTGGACAGAGACTAAAATTACACACACAATCGTTAAACAACCTTAATTTGTCGCAGAACAAAGGTTTGCTGCAGAACCAGAAATGTGCACTTTTTCAACTTATTTTTCATTGTTTTTTACAATTAAATTATTTCAGGGGACTTTTTGCGACAGCAGCAGCCCATTTGCTGTTTGCGCAAACAGAGGGAGCCTCGGGCCTTCCTCTGATGCAGATTATATTGATGGGTTGGTCCAAATGGTTTTCCAGCTTCCTTCGAGGATGTCTCCAGCTGGCACTCACTGAGAGTGTCTGTAATCAGAACTGTGACTATAATAATAATAATAATAATAATAATAATAATAATAATAATAATAATGGAGGAAGTGGGTTGTGGTCTAAGAGTTGTGGTCTTTGAATTTTTGGTTTTCAAATGAGAAACCGAAAATGCTTGGGATGAAACACTTCTCAGTTGTAAAAAAATCTATCTACATTACCCTAAATCACATGTGTCACACTCAAGGCCCGGGGGCCAAATCTGACCTGCAGTGGCTTTTTATGTGGCCCCTCTAGACTCCCGATTACATCAATACGTCCCTCCACCTTTTGCAAAATTCACGCAAAAATCAAAAATTTTTCTCAGATTTTACTGCAATTTTTTTTTTTTGTCAAATTTGGCCAAAAACATTGTGTTTAAGTGTCTGCTGTCTCAGCTTTACTTGATGTCAACACCTAGTATGTGATGGATACGGCGATATTTGAAAAACATCCTTACAAATATTTCTAATTTAGCACCACACAATCTGTGATTTTGATTGCAAAAGAAAAACAGAACACACACAAAAACATTCTGGATGGACTGAAAAGGTTTTCAATTATCATTTCATCTTAAGGAACACTTATGGAATGTTAAAACCAAGAGATATTTATTAATATTTTACTATCAATAGATTCTGGCAGCACCAGCCCTTTAAGAACATTCAGATTTTTGACATGGCCCAAAATGAACATGAGTTTGACGCCTCTGGATTTAGATCCTAAAGGTATCATATCTGTATCTGTTGGATAAGGGCAGATATTTTTCCTTTTCTCATAGATGCTAGGTTGAGGTTTAAAAAAAACAAACAACAAACAACAACAAAAAAACAGCTGGTGACATCAAGAGCAGCGATGACAACATTCCCTTTTACTGTGATGCCAAATATATTAAAATCTGCAGTTGAATGTGTCTACTTGCTAGCCAAGCACATAGATCAACAGACTGTGGGTTGGAGATGTTGTTAATTAACTGTACGGATGTGAAAATACTGGAAGGAACAAAGTGAGGGCAGAGAGATGAGAAATCAGAAGAAACACAGAGAATGAAGGGATGAAAAGGACGAGTGGTGGGTGTTTTAGGAGGAATAATTGAGCCTTCTTATCCACACAGGCAATGACAGGCGTGACATTTCAGTTTTGGAAAGCCTCTCGGTATTGGATATCCATGGAACACACACAGGAAATCATCTTTCTGTCTGGTGTGGCCACTTTTGCAGTACCTGTGAGGACTTACTTTAAAATGAAACATCTTCAGTTTATTTCCAACCTTCGTCTACTATAAACATGGAAGGAGCTTTCCCCCTGTAGTGGTTCCATTGTTTTACCAGAACTGGAGCTACAGACAGTTTTCACCTGGTTTAAAATAAAACGATGGGGTTCTCCACATCCGGAAAGCAAATTTGGTGTAATATTACACCACCTACAGTTTCTCTTTACACTCACTGGTGACTTTATGTTAGGTAGACATTGCCAATAACACTACGGTATTCAAAGTCAATCCTGAAGGGTGGTAATTCTGTTCTAGACGTTCATCTGGTTCAGCAAACTGGTAGAATCACCTAATTTAATCATTATGTTACAGAAATGTGTATTTTTGATTGTTTGCCTGGGTTTCTGACCAGTATTGACCAGTAAAAGAGCTGCTTGTAGATAATTACACACAGATATTTATCTATTTATTTATTTAAGAAATATGTAATTTCATAAATTATGATTAGGATTATTTTCAGCTTCAGAAACCAGAAGTCAACACATTACGTCAGTCACACTGACCTACTTAAATTCTGTGAAGGGTCAGTATCAAAATACTAAAAACACACACGCACACAATATGAAAATGTTGGGCTGTTTTACATCCTAGTAACGAAGGAAAGAATTGAAAAATGACTTGAGTAATCCTTGTCATGAATTAATCCATGCGTCATTCCCTTTTATTGTACATAATTTAACTTACCGACTAACTTCTTTGTATGTGTGGATTATTCGTGTTGTTAGCTTGATGTAAATGTCATTTCAACAGCTGCATTAGAAATACTTTTTACCAGAAGAGCAACACTGGCGTGTTCAATACTTGCTTTATCCTGACTGTAAACAGTGTTTTATGGATAATTTATCTCTGGGGTAACCTTTAGAACAAGTAGCCGCTTGTTTCCAAATCATTAGCATTCTTCACCATGAAAAATAGACCCATATTTTCTCAACAAAAAAAAAAAAAATGTGGCAATAAAACAGCATTCCTGCAACCGCTGGATTTATTGTTATTTACCTTCACAGAGATATATTTCTTCATTGCTGTTAGCCACCTCTGCTTTCCACAGAGGAAACTATTCCCTCTTGGCAATAAGGCAACATTCCAACCTAAAAACTCTTCCATAAGAAGCTGCAGGATTACATGACATAATGGTGTAGACGTTGGCACAGATTCGCGATTTGCTTGGTTTCAGCTCAGAAAAGTGTTTTTTTTTTTGTTTTTTTTCTCTGACGGTGATATTTTCAATCTACAGTTGGCCACTTAGATCTGCATTAAAGTTGATCGTGTTGTTGTAGCTGTGGGGCTTATAAATTCACTCCTCTAACACACACACACACACAAAAACAAAATGAGTGATGTGATGATGTGCTGGATAATTCATTCCGTCTCCATACGCCTCTCACATACATGCAGCTTGTCTCAGTGTGTTATCCTCAGAATCTCAACATTCATGCAAACGAACCCGCACATCAACAAGTCTCCCACTAACCAGGATGATGTATAATTTAACTGTCAGGGTGCTGCTCGTGATGAGAATGCGATGCCGACGTGCGGAGCGTGTGAAATGCTAATGCGGGCCTCGCGAACGCCCCATCGCTGCTCGGCTCCTGCTCCCCTGCCAAGGTGCTATGCAAATGAAGCCAATCAAAGAGCGGGCGTGCACTTTTACAGGCGCCACCGCGAACCAATCAGCCGCCGTCTGAGGAGACCGGGATGAGGGCAGCTCCCAGACCCGGAGCAGAAACGAAAGGCAGACTTTGCTCACGTTCCATGTATTGATGCTTAAGAGCTCTCGTGTTTTATGAAGAAGCAGCGCTCCGGGATCTTGTACTCGGGAAGCGTCTGTGAGTAGAGCCGTCTTTCCAGCCCGATTCCTTTCACATCCATAAAATAAATTAAATATGCCCACTTCATTATTCACACTAAACAATTTCTTCGGATGATATTAATCCTTATGAGGAGAAAACGATGTGCACGCGGCCCTGATTATCAAACTGCTGAAACGCGTGGTTATTGAGACACGAAGCTCCATCCTGCTGGTCAATTACAGTTTAGGCTGATGAAACTGAGACTATTACTTCATATGACTCCCGAGGCTTATCGTAATGCTGCTGGTGTACGGTTATATAGATGCAATATTTGGGAGTTCAGGTCTTTATTGCTGCTGATCAGAATTCTTCCACCGGCAGCACAAAGATAAACGTGACTTCCATTCTGCCTCCCTATGCACCGACTTCCAAAGTTTTTCCATACTTTATCACATCATATCCTCAAAGTTCAATAGATTTTCTTCAGGTTTTATGAGATGCACCGACGCAACAAAAAGCATAATTGTGAAATGAAACGGCAAGTTAAATATTTATCAAAATGAAGGTGATCGTAGAAAATGCTGCACATTTGTGTTTGGCTCCCCAGGTGCTTGCACCTTTTGCTGCAGTTGCAAGTCTTTCGGAATATCGCAGGTTTCTAAATTGAACTTACGTCCACTTTGATTGGGATGAGGGTCTCTGCAGGCTTAAATCAGGAGTGTGTGTTTAAATTTATTGTCTTCCAACAAACTGAACAAGATTCCCCATTTAAAATCTTTCCAACAGGTTTCTTTCCAGGAGGTGTTCGGCTTCATTCTGCTTCCCATAATCTGAAACAAGCTCCATGTTTTTGATTAAGAAAACCATCCCCACAGCATAATGATGCCGTCGCCATGTTACATCTGTGGAATGATGATGTGCAGTGTTATGGATCATCCAAACCCTGCTGTAGAGGAAAAGTAAATGGCTGAACTTTGGTCTTGTCTGACCAGAGTTCCTTCTTCCACATGGTCGCTGTACTTCTACTTGGCTTACTGTAAACTACTATTAACTACAACTAATAGCTCTCCAGTAGAAAGAGTGCTTTAGGCTTTTGGCCATATCTTACATTTACAGTAGTGCCAAGCTCTTTCCATCTTTTTTTTGTTGTTTGTTTTGTTTTTTGGTTTAATGGAATAAGCAGCGATCAGAGATATTCAAAGCTCGGGACGTTTATTTTATAACCCAACCCTGCCAAGTCACACTTTGTTTCCTCTAAAATCCCCGAATTAAACTGCATCTCGACGAGACATGCATCATTTATATAGTTTGTTTCTGTCCGTGTGTCTAAGATGAATTGGACCGTTGGCAGCGGATTGAAATAAATCCTCTTTTGGCGACAGGCAACCGAAGTATTGGCATGTTGCAGCTGAGATTATCAAATCATAAAAGAGATCCGAGCTTTAAAAAAAGAAGACTTAAGTGCTGGTTACAAAGACTACTTTTTTTTCTTTGGCTCCTAATTCACACATAGATGAATTTCACAAATTATAGTTAAAAATTGCATTAAAAGTCTAATTGCCATTTTTCTGAAGGCAATTAAACATGCCTTAGGATGGATGTCAACACTTTTCCATCATTTATAGCACAAGATTTCACTTCTTTGACGGAGTTTCACTGATTATGCTGAGTGCAAATGATTGTGTCGACAAAGACAGCTTGGGGTTTAATGTTACCATGACAACTGTAAATTACCAGAGGTTTTTGTTTTTTTTTTACTTTTTTTTATTTATTTACTGGTGCGGATGGTCAAAAATAACCCGTTAAAAGAAAACGGGACGAGTTTGATTCTTTAAAAAAACATGGCCCATTAAAAAAAAAAACAAAAAAAAAAAAACTTTTTTCTTTTCAGTGTCTGCAAAATTCTGCTTAATGAATGATCAACTTTACACTAAAAAGACAAACAAACATTCAGTTAAGGCAGATGTGTGTTGATCTTTAAAAGCCAAGAAAAAGCTCCTTGACTAAATGTACCCGTAGCTCCAGATTCAGCAGTAAATTAAAAGGACATAAAGAAAACAAACCACAGAAACCAAGGAAAACATGCGGAGTGGAACATGCCAAATTCAGCTGGGACTTTACCTGGAACTATGCTTTCGTCAGATGAGACTGAAATTGAGATTTTCAGTTACAAATACTCTACCAAGTTTGCTGTGAATCAAGGGGTAAATATGTGGGGAAACCTGAGAACGTGTTAGTTACTGTAATACAATAAGAAAGTAGAATATCCAGCATAGTACAATTTAGCATAGAAAAATATTTTGTAACAGATTTTTTTTTTTTTATTGAATAAATATAGTAAAGGTAAACCTAGCCACAATCCATTTTTCAAGTATATCCATTTATTTTCCGTCTCTTTTCTTCCCGTGTGCGCAAGCTGTCACACTCTTGACACCTGCTCTGCCGACGCTGGAAGTTGTAACCTAAGAGGAGAACGCCGCTGTAATTGGTCGCAGCAGATGAAGAGCAGTGCCCTTTTCAAACTACACTCGTAACAGACGGAGCTGCCAGGCTCGGCTTGTTTCCACGTTGTTGTTCTGTGACTCTGCTGTGAAGTTTGACTTTTTTCGGCTTTTTTAATTTATACAAGACGCTCTCCTGCTGAGCTCCTACATGTCAAGGACTTTACTTGCACACCTAAAAAAAAAAAAAACATTTTGCAGAGGGATTTCGCTCTACCTCCATATCCCTCAATGATTGCATCGTTAGAGTTATTGCGCAAAAGAGATTGCGTGATACGTCGAGGCTCCGACACGACAAACGCAGTCTTTAAAAGCAGAAGGTGCCCATAATGAACAAATATCATCGATTTAGAAAGTGCTGAAGACACAGATGTCTGTAGCCAGACTGGAAGAAGATGAAGTTCAGTGCACACAGTCAAACACGAGAAACTCGTTACAGAGCAATGCAATGCGCTTATTTGCTGTGACTGAAGCAAATCTAATAAAAACCCACAGGAATCATGTTTGTGTTATGCTACATTAATAAAACAATAATCTTGAGGTGTTTGCTACAGTAACAAGAACTTGTTCACTCTCTATGATTGTCCCCAGGGCTTCGCACCATCTAAAATGAGAAAACCATTTAGTTTGAGAAAATAAGTTTTGATGATCTCCGTCCAGGAGACCAAAAAAGAGGAGAGTCTGCAAAATGTCATAAAACTGTGAAAAACTATCTCATTCTTTATCTTGTTTGAATGCCTTTTTTAGCTTCAGTTTCTATTACACATTCTCACAGAGAAAAACTAATTATGACAATTTGCTGACACAGGAAACACAGACTTCCCTCTATGGAACTGCCAATTAGGGTTGTAGTGAACTACAGCCACTAAAATTCAGAAGGAAATACTGCGGGAACGTTTTAAGGTCAAATACAGCTGGTGTGGCACCCATGTTTCTTAACATGATGCCAAGCAGAGAGAAAAAAAACCCATCCGCAATAATCTGCTACCGCCCAATCAATCAGGAAAGGTTATAGAACCATTTACACACAATATGAAGTCCATCATTCTGCAACGAGAAAGAGGACAAGAGTTAACAGAACTGGCAAAGTTCCCAGAGGTGAACATCCCAGCAAATTCACCTCAAGGTCAGAGTATGCGACGTTCGGATTAGTTGCAATAAATTCTTATAAATTCTTCAGGTTCTTATGTTTATTTAAAATAAGTTGCATTTCTACACACAAATATCTCTACCTCTAATGCTACGCTTGAACTGCACTAATTCACGTCTCAAAGCCCTTCACAAGACAACAGGGTCCAATGTGTATTCAACTCCATCCAATCAAATTCAGTCTATATTACGTTCCAATCAATTCAATTTATTCAAATGTAATGATACAGTAGCATTCAGATGCAGCTACAGCCTAGTTATATCAAACTCAATAGCTGAAATGGCAATACAAAAATATTATACCTAATAATTAGCACTATTGCATTTTTTTCTATTCAGTTGTTGCCTCTCTGCTACTCGTAGCGGCACAGACTGTCCTGTATTTTCATTTAAAATCCTTGAAAATGTTGGTGTAATAATGGGAAACTGCAATACTTTTACTGATGAAATATTGTGGGAATGTCAAGTCCGCCTAACCCGTAGCAGTAGCAAAAAAAACAAAAAAAAAAACAACAAAAAACACTGAGGAATAAAACCTCATAAAAGAAAAGCCACCACTGCTTTGACCCTGTGAAATTTTGTGCTCCTTTTTAATCCTAGAAGTTGTTAGTCTACCTTTCAGACTTGTCTTCCCTGCAAAATGAAAGAACTCATGGCCACCCGAAGCTGCTTGCCAGACAGTTGGATGTAAGTTCATGTACCTGAGCATCACTCAGCTTTTTGTTTCAGCTCCCAGAACTATCTGCGGAGTCACAGATTGTCGATAAAGCCTCGAGTTGGCTCGGCAGATAAAAGCGGGAGGAGAGGGGGGTCGACTGCGACTTTCGTGCATTTGTGCAGAGAGGCGAACACGCTCACTTCGTAAAAAACAGAAAACACTGCCGCCCTTTACAGCAGAGCAGCCACAGAGGGCGAAACCTGATGTGTGGAGGCGGAGGAGACGCCGTGAGTGCCGACATTAAACACGGAAGGGTTGAAATCACGGAAGATATAACCTTTAAAGGAAAGGAGAGATGTGACAGAGGAAAGAGGGAAGCGTTGCAACAAACTAGAACAAGAATTGATCCATAAAAATACTAAGAGGCAAACTCTTTCGCCATGATCTCAACACAGATTTTCACTCTGAACGATGGCTCCATTTGTTAATGTGATATTCAAAAATGAAAACTTCCCACAGAGAAAAAAAATAAAAATTCAGTGACTTCAACTACAGGCTTACAATGCCCTGCATTTTGTGACACTAAAATATGTTTGCAACAAAGAGGTCTTTAGTAGATAAATCTTGAGCTAGAGTAAAGAGCGATGAATACAAACTCAGACCACATTTTTTAGATTATTTAGATCGCACTGAGCTGTAGGGATGTGAAGACTTTTTCGAGGTTCTACATGAAGAAGATATCCAGATTTGGATTATGTCATTTTTTTATCACGTTTTTGCTTGAGAGGTTTGTGTTAGTACAAAAGAAACAAGTTCACTTGAGGAAAAGAAAAAAAAGGATACAAGTCTGTCCTCATTAGTACTTTAACTTCAGATCTATAACAGAGAGGCTTAATATTTATGTTGTGAGAGAAGTGGAGCTGCTCATGATGCTGCTGCGGATTATGAAGGAAGGTTGGTAATGTCTAATATTTCTTGCTCACCTTGTTTCTTCCCCACACATCCAAAATTAACCACTGGATGAAAAAGAAAAATGAAAAAAAAAAAGGATCAATGAAAACAAAGCAAGACCGACACTTAAAAAAATAAAAAATAAAATAAAAAATTCCTAGTGATTTTCATTCCAGTTCAAAACACTGTTACTTTTTAAAGTCAAACCCGCGGCTCCAGATCGATCGGTTTGTTCCCTGCCAGAACTAGAAAGCTGAAATAAGACGGGGAAGGGATTAAAAAAAGCAGCGAGGAAGAGACGCGGAGGGCGGCGTCTCGCTAACAAACCCTCGGATACTCCGGAGGTGCACTTTATGAATGCTTTTGTGTTTGTGTTCCAGTGTTAATGGAAAAAAAATAAAGCCGAAGCCTGAGCAGGTGCGGAGACAAACAATTAAAGGGCAGCGGCATGACGCACAGCGCGAGATGCGCTGCATCTCATTTGTCAGGACGGAAACCCATTTCACCAGGCAGCGGCTCCTGAACCTTCATGAACTCTGAGCCGAAAAGATTCAGAACTTGTTTCTTTCCATGCCACGTATCTGCGCTCCTCACCTCTGATACTCTGTACCTACAAATGCATGGCCCCTTTAACTAAAGACAGCATAAAATTTGGCTTTTTTTTCCCCCTCAGACTAAACACATCAATCAACATATCTAATCTCTGCGGCAAAAACACACATGCACACAAAAATAGGTTTTGAATGTCTGACTGGATTCCCAAGCCTTGTTCTTATAGTACAATAGAGTATGTGATCCACCGTGGAAGAAAATCATTGAGCTGAATCGAAATAATGTTCCTCAGGAAAGAATTGGAAGATTTTTGCATTTTTCTCCCCATTCAGTTCGGATTATAGTGAAATAACTCAAGAAACCTGGAGGAAGCCGAAGAAGGGCAGCTATGATCGCCAATCCCTCAGACGGTACTGTTCTAAGAATTACTTTCCTTTAACAGCCTTTTGAACCACATGGCTACTAGAGTAAACAATTGTCAAATTCTGTTTGATCAGCAAGCCGGCTGCAGCAATCAAAAGTTGTTTTGTTTTTTTTGGTCCTCAACAATCTCCTGAACATCTCACGTTTTCAGGCATACTTGACCGGCAACTCAGAATTGTACTTTGAACCTGGACCAGCCTAAAGTGTTGCATTAATAGACCAACATTTTAAAATCTTAATTCTAAAATGTTGGTTTCTAAATCCGTTCTTTGATGACCGATGGTGAGACCCAACCCAATTTTTTGCTGCTTCTAACCGAGATCTCGTTCTTTTCAGTTTATGATCCACATCTCATGACCATGGCTTTGGGCTGGGACATGGATAGACCAGTAAACAGCAGCTTTTTTTGTTGGGTTTTTTTTCTGGCTCAGTAGTCTATGGAAAGACAGATCAGTGCCGCCCTTACATTATTGAACAGTCATCTCCCGCTTTATTCTGTAATCTGCTGTGAATAAGGCAGCAGTAAATTTCATCTGAACGTAATTAAAGTCAAAGCAAAACTGTTTTTAATGACTGAACCGCTTAATGGCTTTGCATCCTCAGTGATAAAGTAGCTTTAAGAATTGGCAGAATACATTAGGAACAAAACAGATATGAGACAGAAAGTTTGACCTAAATACCACCTGCAATTACACAATTCAAAGATGAACATTCTCCAAATTAAGCGTTGTGGGTTTTCGTTAAGTAGCAAATAACCGAATTCGGTAACATCGCTTTTACACATTTTCTACCTCCTTTCGCCACCGGTTTGCATTTCTGCCTGTCATTTCTCATCTCTCCTCAAATTTCAGGCTGATGAGTCAAACAGGCAGGTGAGCAGCCAGTTCTCTAACCAGGTCAGAATGGCCCGGTTGAGATGGAGGGATGCCGTGTCCACCGACAGACCATTACACCCATCAATCAGCCGGTCAGCTGAAGTGCTCACCCAGGACGGAACACGGCGTTTGTGTGGGGTGGGGAGGAAGCGAGGAGGGGGAGAGATTGAGACAGATTTAAGAGGCCTCTGCTGGGAAATTCATCACTCCTGGCAGAGTCCTCCATCAGAGACAAGGAGGGAAAAAAATATTCTCCAGTCACTTTGAATGCCAATGCCTCATCCTTCCACTGTGGGAAAATGAGTTCTTGGTATCAAACTGCCCTCACGGCAGCCAGGAAAATCAGGAACTCAATTTTT